>NC_091361.1:8414626-8504626 GCF_038502225.1 Cherax quadricarinatus | reverse complement strand
CATTTGGCGGCGTTAAAATCGAGGAGCTAGTTGCTGGACCAGACTTCTAGCCTGTCCAGGTCTCTTTGTTCCTGATGATCTCATTGACTTTGCATACCATACAGGTCAGTTTGATTGATCTGTAGTTTAATTCTGCCTGTCTTTCTCCTTTCTATAAAACATGAGACTCCCAGTCTTGCTGGTTTATGCTTTCCTCGCTCTCTGGTAGTGTTCCTAACATATTTATGCATGAGATAATCAGTTACAACCTCCATCATCTTAGTGTGAGCATGTGTGTGTGTGTGTCTGTATATGACAGCAAAGAGTGGAAAAGACAATATGAGCTTCAATCCCTTTCATTGAATCTATCCTGTTTAGTGCCTATATCCTAGGAAATATTTAGTCCGCCTAATCTACCTACCTCTCTTCCTCCATAAATTCCTACCTTTCTACCTACAGGAATTGCAACAATACTCCTGTCCTTCTCCCTGCCTCCCTGCCTCCCTGCCTCCCTGCCTCCCTCCCAAGGATACCCTAAGCATCCTCCCTACCTGCCTGCCTAAGTATTTAGCGTTCGTATGCCTACTTTAATTTTTGTTAGCAAACATGACGACCTGTTCTGAGACAGGTGTAACGCAGTGTGATAGTTCAGATGAAGGGGATATAATTAAGCTCTACCTAAAGGAATTCTGCATCAGCTTCTTGGCAAGATTATTTTGATAAACCATACCACGGGTGGGGATAGAACCCGCGATCAGAGAGTCTCAAAACTCCAGACCCCGTGGTATGGTTTGTTTGCAATAGTGTCATTACGATTTCGTGAGTCATTATTTTGATATTTTGATATTTCCTGAATCTCAAAGAACATTCGTTGTTAGTGAATAAATGAGATGCCAGTAAGAATGTTGTTCACATTACTCATAGCAGGGTTTCTCCTAAATGACATGTTTATGATGTTCCCATAATTGGGATCTGTAAACGATTATGAAACAGAAAAATTAATTGCTTTCTGTCTGCTGTGTGGACATAAATTCAAACCAGGATAAGCACGCCATCCAGCAGATGAAATAAATCATTCTACTGGCAATAAATAGGAGGTTGATGCAGTAATGTTTATTTTTTTTTAACTCAGGGAAGAAACTGTCTTTAACACTGTTAACAAACTAAGCATTATGTAACTTTTTTATGTTTATTAACACATCGGCCGTGTCCCACCAAGGCAGGGTGACCCGAAAAAGAGGAAACACCTTCAACATCATTCACTCTATTACTCTCATGCCAGAGGCGTGCCTACACTACAGTTATAACACTGGAACTTATCAACACCTCTCCTTCAGAGTAAAGGCACTCTAAAGGAGAAGTGTTGAGTCCCACCTCTAGGACTCAAGTCCGGCCTGCCGGTTTCCCCGAATCCCTTCATAAATGTTACCTTGCTCACACTCCAACTGCATGTCACTTCCTAAAAACCATTTGTCTCCACTCGCTTCCTTCTAATACGCTCACGCATACTTGCTGGAAGTCCATGCATCTTGCACACAAAATCTCCTCCCTCAAACCTTTCCTGGGCTGACCCCTACCCTGCCTTCCTTCCATTACAGATTTATCTCTAGTTAATACTTCTTTAGTAACCCCACACCTCATCCTAATTTCCAAACTAAGGATTCTCTGCATTATATTCGCAACACACATCGCCCTCCCGCACGACATCTCCACTGCCTCCAGCCTTCTCTTTGTTGCAACATTCACCACCCATGCTTCACATCCATATAAGAGCGTTGGCATAATTATACTCTCATACATTCCCCTTTATGCTTCCATGGATTGTGAGGGAAAAGTTCAATAGATAGGAGTAGCGAGGGAGTATATAGTAACAATAGTTTCATTGCCGGCTACTTGTTAAGGTAGGGTAAGTCAAGCTCCCGCTATTCCCGCCTTTTTTCCCCCTCCCCGAAAGTGATAGTTTCATTGCCGGCTACTTGTTAAGGTAGGGTAAGTCAAGCTCCCGCTATTCCCGCCTTTTTCCCCCACCCCGAAAGTGATAGTTTGACTGCCCGCTGCTTGTTAAGGTAGGGTCAGTCTAGCTCCCGCTATCCCTTCCCGTCCTCCTCCCTCCCCCCCGAAAGGTGACGTGTGGTGCTCTGGTCCAAACAGTAATCACTAGACTCACAGCTCCCAGCACTACTCTTGGATGACAGAGAGGGTCACCTGTCAATCAACGAGAAGAACTGGTGGAGATGGACTAACGTCCTGAGACTTCCCCTTTTTGGATTTAATTACCTGTGCACCTGTATGAAATTGCAGGACGTAACCCCTCATCATTGCAGCGGTAAAGAACCTGCTTTCCTGTCATCGGGATATAATACTCAAGGCTATACTGTGAAGAACTAGCCAGTGGGTCGTAACTAACACCTGCGACCCCCCCCCCATCATCAGCAACGGCTACGATTTCAACAACACAGTGTCACCAACACCAGACACCCCTATATATATTAGCGTTGAATTCAGTTATCATTTATATTTTTCATTTTTCATTTTCTTTAATGTAGGATTAATATTTCATATTTAAGTGTTTTATATTTTATATTTTCTATATAATAAAGTGTTTATGTTTGTCTGTTATTATTTCTTTTTCTATTCATTAATTTTCCTGAGGAGGAGCCAGCCTTGGTAATACTGTCTGAAGTTATTACAGGGCTGAGTAAGCCTTCACAAGTGGCGACCTTGCCAGGATACAACTCGACAGAATCAAGATTCAATTCCATCTCGAATCTACCATTGGAACTTCAACGCTGCATACCACAGACGGTTACCACCAGCCATGAGTAATCATTCTCTATGGTAGGACTACGGTACAGGTATTTAAAAGATTTGGTGATTGTTATAGTCTCAATTTATTGTAAGTCAAGTCAGGCAGGATATAATAGTTAATTCTGCCACCTTTCTTGTGAGCTTGAAACACTTTGGAGGATTAGACTCTAGGGACCCGAGATTTTCCAGTGACAATTTGTTTCATTGAGCTCTTTATTTTATCAAGGGAACTGTCGTTGGACACTCTTGATTTGTTGGTGAGAAGATTGGATGGTCAAGGGACCCCATTCTACTTACTGTTTGCTCGGAGCCGGCATAGAACCCTTCGTTTTAATTAATACATATTGTTTAATTGAATCAGGAATCGAGCCCTCTGGTTTATTTACAGTTTGAACGGAGCAGGAACTGAGCCCTCCATTTTTTTTAATACCCGTTTCATTTCACCTGATAGTTTAAGTTATTCTTGCAAGCATGGAGGAATACCAGTTTTGGATGAATGCTGGAAGTAAGTTAGGAATAACAGGGAAAAATTTAGAATCTTTCATTAGTGCTAAGATCCAGGAAAGACTTGAAAGAGAGAGAATTGAGAGAGAAGAGAGACAGTTAGAAAGGGAAAGAGAAGAAGAAAAGGAGAGAGAGAGAATCGAAAGAGAAGAGAGAGAATCGAAAGAGAAGAGAGAGAAAGAGAACCTTGAGAGAGAAATCCAAGAAAGACGGTTAGAAAGAGAAAGAGAAGACAAAAAGGAGCGTGATAGACTTGATCGTGAAGAAAGAGCTAGAGAACGTGAGGAACAGGCTAAAATACGTGAGGAACAGGCTGAAATACGTGAGGAACAAGCTAAAACAAGAGAACTTGAGGAAAGAGCAAAGGATAGAGAAGTTGAGGAAAAAGCTAGAGAACGTGAGGAAAAAGCTAGAGAACTTGAGTTAATAGAGAGAGAAAAGGATCGCGAGCTCGAAAAATCTCGCCTTGAATTAGAGAATAAAAAGTTAACTCTTACACAACAACAATTAGAGGAAGGAGTAATGGAACAACGTGCAGTCAGTGCACATATTCCAACACCTAATTTACCTCCCTTCACAGAGGGGGAAGACATAACTTCATACATTATCAGGTTTGAAAATACCGCTACCCTCTGTGAATGGCCTGCTGACACCTGGGCTACCAGGTTAGGAATGTTATTTTCTGGTACAGCCTTGAATATCTATGCAACTTTGTCGCAGGATATCATATGTAATTATAACCTACTGAAGAAGGCAATCCTTAAAGCATATCAAAAAACCACTAATTCTTACAGGAAAGATTTCAGGTATGCCACCTTACAGCCTGGCCAGAACTTTCAGCAGTTACAGGTAACACTCTTTCGTTTGTTCGACTTTTGGATAGAGAGTTCAGGAATTGATCACAGTTATGAATCTCTTAGAGACTTCATGGTTGCTGACCAGTTCCTGACAGCTCTTCCCCATCAGATACGAACATTCATCAGAGAACGTAACTTGATTAAAGCTGAGGAAGTTGCTGAGGCTGCTGACCTGTATGCTGAGGCTCACAATTCCTATAAAGACCTAAAGGGATCGAACCCTAAGGGCAAGGGTTCATCAGACCTTAAGAAATCAAAGCCTCTAATGGAAAGTAAAATGACTTCTTTTATTCCTGTTTGTCATTTGTGTGGTGTTAAGGGACATAAACGTCCAGATTGTCCTTCTAAGAAGGTCCAAAAAGTTGGAAGATGTTTTAAAGACTGTAATGACCAAGCACCCTTCTGTTCAGGAACAGTTAATGGACTTAATGTATCTACCATTTTACGAGACACTGGATGCACATGTATAGTCATTTCTGATAAGCTGTTCCCTAACCTTAAAGAAACTCATTCCTCTGCTATACTTTCAGACTACTTGGGCCGTACGGACACTTTTCCTACCATCCGTTGTTACATTAGGTCTAAATGGTTCACAGGTTGGTCTGAAGCCGTACTAGCTCCCATCACTTCTTGCTCCGTACTAATAGGTAATGTAAAAGGTGCCATTCTTCCTTCTGAGGTTGACCTTTCATCGCCAAAGGTGGACATAAGCTTTTCAGATCCTCTTCCTGTAGAGTCAGAGAAGCCCCTTGAAAGTTCAGATGAGACAATGTCTCGTGAGATTCATGTGGGATTAAAAACCATTGATGCTACTCTCGAAAGCGAGGTAGTAGGATCACCGGTTCACTTGTTAGATGAAAGTAAAGATATCACCTCCGATACCATAAATGTCTTGACTAGGGCTCAGACCAAAGCCCAGGCTTCTCCTACTGTCCATCCTTTGATTTTCCCTGACTTTAAGCCTTTAGATATATCGAAGGACTCCTTTGTCAAGTTACAACGTAATTGCCCTTCTCTTCAGAATTGCCATAATGCCGCTAAACAAAATCAAGTGATCCAAAGGAAAAACTTTTCATATAAATTTGAATATATAAAAGGTATCTTGTACAAGTCAGTATTCAAATTAAATTCAGATGAGATAGACTATTCCATCTTAGTTGTTCCAAGTCAATGCAGAGAGACTGTTCTTAAAATGGCTCATGACCTGCCAGTGGCCAGACATTTCTCGCATCGTAAAACCTTAAATAAAATTAGGGAAACCTATTTTTGGCCAAAAATGTCCTCAGATGTCACTACCTATTGTAGATCGTGTAAAGTTTGCCAACTGTCATCCTCCCGAGGTACCAGGCGAGTACCTATGGTCAAAATGCCTATCTTTACAGTACCGTTTGAAAGAGTAGCTATTGACATCGTTGGTCCTTTATCTCCACTTTCATCTGGGGGACATAGATATATATTAACATTAGTTGATTATGCTTCGAGTTTCCCTGAAGCCATACCCTTAAAGACCATAACCACTACAGAGGTGGCTGAAGCCCTTTTGTCCATCTTCTCCAGAGTGGGCATCCCTAGAGAAATTTTGTCTGACCGTGGGACACAATTCACATCTGACTTAATGCAACATCTATACCAACTTCTGGGAGTGAAGCCTCTCTTCACCACACCCTATCATCCCAGCTGTAATGGGAGGATTGAGCGCCAGCATTCGATTCTCAAGTCCATTTTAAGGAAACTTTGCTCCCTTAAACCTAAGGAGTGGCATCGTTACCTACCCTGTGCTTTGTTTGCCATGAGGGAAGTTCCCAGTGACTCTTTGGGGTTTTCACCTTTTGAACTTCTCTATGGTAGACAGGCCAGAGGCCCATTGTCCATCCTTCATGACTTATGGACTAATGAGGAGGTAAATGCTGAGGTTCAGTCTTCTTACCAGTTTCTCCTTGACCTTAGATCCAAACTTGAGGAGACCTCTGACATAGTTTCGAAAAACTTAAGTTTGTCAATGGACTAGTACAAAACATATTTTGATTCCAAAAGTCAGAGGAGAAGTTTTAAAGTAGGGGATGAAGTTCTTGTACTTTTGCCGATCAAGTCAAATAAATTATTAGTAGCATGGAAAGGTCCATATAAAGTATTAAAAATTTGTGGGAAAGTTGATTACCTCATAGAAGTCAAGGGGAAACCTAAGCTTTATCATATCAACATCCTTAAGAAATATTACCGAAGAAATTCGGTTAACTGCCTTAATAACTTTGACTTAGTTTTTCCACACGAACTTGATAAGACAACTGAAGAATGTAAAGTGTGCGTAATTGACACCTCTAACTTAGACTATGATGAAGAACTACATGACTTGGTGACTCTTGACCACTCGGGCGCAACCAACATTAATATTAATGAATCTTTGGATGACCATAAGAGACATGAACTACTTCAATGTGTGAGTAACTTTTCAGACGTCTTTACTGATATTCCAGGTGTTACCTCCACGGTAGTCCATAAGATTGACTTAGTGACGGACAATCCTATCAAACGAAAATTATACCCAGTTCCAGTTCACCTTAGGGATGCATTTGACCGAGAGGTAGACAAATTATTAAAACTAAAGATCATTGAACCTTCAGTATCTTCATATTGTTCACCAGTAGTCATGGTTAAGGAGGATAATTCATATAGACTTGCTATTGACTTCAGAGGCCTTAATGCTATAACTCGGTGGGATGCTGAGCCTATGCCCTTAATAGATAGCGATCTACACAAATTTTATGACGCTTCCTTCTTTTCAGAGATTGATATTGCGCAGGCATATCATCAAGTAATGTTAGATCCTTCTTCTAAGCAGTACACCGCTTTTCCTACACACCAAGGACTGATGCAATATAGAACTATGCCCTTCGGTTTGGTAACTGCCTGTGCTACCTACGTGAGACTGATGAGAAAGGTCTTGGGTAATATGCCAAATGTTTCAGTTTATTTTGATAACATTTACGTAATGACATCCATGTGGGGCGAACATATCCAAACATTAACATCAGTTTTGCGTAGGTTACGCTCACATGGCCTCACTGCCAAGCCGAAGAAATGCTTCCTTGGGTATAACAAGATTAGATATCTTGGACTGATACTTTCTAATAACTCTCTGCAGCCTCTCCCCAGTAAGATCAAAGCTTTATTAGAATTTAAATTCCCCAAAACCAAGAAGCTCATGCGTAGCTTTCTTGGTTCTGTAAATTTTTATGCACGGTTTATCCCGAACCTTACTGATCTTACAGGCATCTTATCCGACTTCCTTAAAAAGTCTGTGAAGGAACCTCTTGAACTTTCCGACGTAGCTCGGGAAAAGTTTAATGAGATTAAAAGTATCTTTTCGAAAGACCCTATACTTAAGATTCCAGATATTAATAAAACATTTTGCTTAAGAACTGATGCCTCCAATACTGGCTTAGGTGCGGTGTTACTACAATACCATGATGGTACTCCCTTCCCTGTATGCTTCCTAAGCCGGAAACTCCTTCCTGCAGAAACGAGATACTCCACCATAGAAAAGGAATGTTTAGCCCTTGTGTGGGGTATCTCCAAACTTAAATTTTATTTGCTGGGAAAAGAATTCATTTTAGAAACGGACCACAAACCTTTGATATACCTAGAAACTTTTAAGGGAACCAACAGTCGCCTCTTGAGGTGGACATTGGCACTCCAGGCTTTTAAGTTCCATATTGTGTATATCAATGATTCATCCAATTATTTCTCTGACTGGTTAAGTCGTGACAGTCAGTAGAAGATTTGTTGCCTTACGCGACTTCCACATGTTAGAACTTTTTCCTCGCCTATTCTTCTTATACTCCTTGACTATAAGTCTTGGTAAGGGGGAGTGTGAGGGAAAAGTTCAATAGATAGGAGTAGCGAGGGAGTATATAGTAACAATAGTTTCATTGCCGGCTACTTGTTAAGGTAGGGTAAGTCAAGCTCCCGCTATTCCTGCCTTTTTCCCCCCCCCCATTGCCCCGAAAGTGATTGTTTGACTGCCGGCTGCTTGTTAAGGTAGGGTCAGTCTAGCTCCCGCTATCCCTTCCCCTCCTCCTTCCCCCCCCCCGAAAGGTGACGTGTGGGGCTCTGGTCCAAACAGTAATCACTAGACTCACAGCTCCCAGCACTACTCTTGGATGACAGAGAGGGTCACCTGTCAATCAACGAGAAGAACGGATGGAGATGGACTAACGTCCTGAGACTTCCCCTTTTTGGATTTAATTACCTGTGCACCTGTATGAAATTGCAGGACGTAACCCCTCATCATTGCAGCGGTAAAGAACCTGCTTTCCTGTCATCGGGATATAATACTCAAGGCTATACTGTGAAGAACTAGCCAGTGGGTCGTAACCAACACCTGCGACCCCCCCCCCCCCCATCATCAGCAATGGCTACGATTTCAACAACACAGTGTCACCAACACCAGACACCCTATATATATTAGCGTTGAATTCAGTTATCATTTATATTTTTCATTTTTCATTTTCTTTAATGTAGGATTAATATTTCATATTTAAGTGTTTTATATTTTATATTTTCTATATAATAAAGTGTTTATGTTTGTCTGTTATTATTTCTTTTTCTATTCATTAATTTTCCTGAGGAGGAGCCAGCCTTGGTAATACTGTCTGAAGTTATTACAGGGCTGAGTAAGCTTTCACAGAATACAAAAATGGGATGAAAAAGCGTGCTAAAAAATACCTAGCCAAGACAGGACTCGCAGTAAGGGTTTCAAGTTGGTAAAATTCAGATTCAGGAAGGATATAGGAAAGCACTAGTTTGGTAATAGAGTTGTGGATGAGTGGAGCAAACTCCCGAGTACCGTCATAGATGCTAAGACGTTGTGTAGTTTTAAAAATAGGTTAGATAAATACATGAGTGGGTGTAGATGGGTGTGACTTGGACCTGACTAGCTTGTGCTAGAGGTTATGAAGACGTACTCCTTCCTGAAGTGGTTGTGACCTGACCTGACAATGTTGGGTCATTGGCTTAAGGTGGTAGGAGACTTGGACCTGTCTCGCAAGGGCCAGTAGGCCTGTTGCAATGTTCCTTCTTTCTTATGTTATATTCCAAAAGTATCTGAGATAACTCCCACTTTGTGTCAAATTCTTTATCTTTAAATCTCACGACTCTTGACAACACAGGAGCATTCACGTTTCTTACAACCTCATCTATAAATATACTGAATATCAATGGTGACATCACACATCCCTGTCTAAGGTCTAGTTTCAATGGGACATAATTTCCCTCTCTCCTACTAACTCTAACCTGAGCCTCAGTATCCTCGTAAAAACTCCTCATAACTTTCAGTAACCTACCTCCTGTTCCATACATTTGCAACATCTGAGAGATTACCCCTTTATCCACCCTACCATAAGCCTTTTCCAAATCCATAAATGCCACAAAACCTCTTTACTCTTATCTGAATACTGTTCACCTATAGGTTTTACTGGTCTAAACACCCCCTACCCTTCCTCAAGCCTCCTTGTTCATTTGTGATCCCGATCTGTCTTGCTTTCAATTCTTTCAGTAATAACTCTACCATACACTTTACCAGGTATTCTCAACAGGCTTATTCCCCAATAATTTTACACTCTGTTTTGTCCCCTTTGCCTTTAAACAAAGGTAGAGTTATTGTTGAAAGAATTAAGAGTAAGACGGAGAATAGGATACCAGATGAACAAGGAGGCTTTAGGAAAGGTAGGGGGTGTGTGGACCAGGTGTTTACAGTGAAACTTAAAAGTGAACAGTATTTAGATAAGGCTAAAGAGGTTTTTGTGGCATTTATGGATTTGGAAAAGGCGTATGACAGGGTGGATAGGGAGGCAATGTGGCAGATGTTGCAGGTGTATGGTGTAGGAGGTAGGTTACTGAAAGCAGTGAAGAGTTTTTACGAGGATAGTGAGGCTCAAGTCAGAGTATGTAGGAAAGAGGGAAATTATTTCCCAGTAACAGTAGGCCTTAGACAGGGATGTGTGATGTCTGAAGAGAAGTTGCAGAGGTTGGTGGATGAATTTGGTAGGATATGTAAAAGAAGAAAATTAAAAGTGAATACAGGAAAGAGTACGGTTATGAAGATAACAAAAAGATTAGGTGATGAAAGATTGGATATCAGATTGGAGGGAGAGAGTATGGAGGAGGTGAATGTATTCAGATATTTGGGAGTGGACGTGTCAGCGGATGGATCAATGAAAGATGAGGTGAATCATAAAACTGATAAGGGGAAAAGGGTGAGCGGTGCACTTAGGAGTCTGTGGAGACAAAGAAGTTTGTCCTTGGAGGCAAAGAGGGTAATGTATGAGAGTATAGTTTTACCAACGCTCTTATATGGGTATGAAGCATGGATGATTAATGTTGCAGCGAGGAAAAGGCTGGAGGCAGTGGAGATGTCATGTCTGAGGGCAATGTGTGGTGTGAATATAATGCAGAGAATTCGTAGTTCGGAAGTTAAGAGGAGGTGCGGGATTACCAAAACTGTTGTCCAGAGGGCTGAGGAAGGGTTGTTGAAGTGGTTCGGAAATGTAGAGAGAATAGAGCGAAACAGAATGACTTCAAGAGTGTATCAGTCTGTAGTGGAAGGAAGGCGGGGTAGGGGTCGGCCTAGGAAAGGTTGGAGAGAGGTGGTAAAGGAGGTTTTGTGTGCGAGGGGCTTGGACTTCCAGCAGGCATGCGTGAGCGTGTTTGATAGGAGTGAATGGAGACAAATGGTTTTTAATACTTGACGTGTTGTTGGAGTGTGAGCAAAGTAACATTTATGAAGGGATTCAGGGAAACCGGCAGGCCGGACTTGACTCCTGGAGATGGGAAGTATAGTGCCTGCACTCTGAAGGAGGGGTGTTAATGTTGCAGTTTAAAAACTGTAGTGTAAAACACCCTTCTGGCAAGACAGTGGTGGAGTGAAGGATGGTGAAAGTTTTTCTTTTTCGGGCCACCCTGCCTTGGTGGGAATCGGCCAGTGTGATAATAATAAAATAAATATATATATAAATTGGTGGTATTTTATTTTGATTAAAAATTGGTGGCATTTTATTTTGATTACAAATAAAGTAAAATCTAATCGGACCATAATTTTCTCTTCAATCTTCAAGAGGTCATAAATGACTGGTACTTAGGTACTTAATTCACAATTTAGTTTACTTCCAGGAAGAGCGTGACAGCAGAGTTACAGATGTATGCAGTCTACCAAGTGGATGGTTAGTGCAGTTACCTCAGAGTAGCCAGTCCTAACACTAGCCATAGATTCCATATATTGGCACCTTTCTACAGTCCTGCTTTAATTCATAGAGGTTTCACCCAGATGCTGAACATAATATACTCCTACTTCTTGAAATATGTTATATAAAGTTGTCTGACTCCTTGAGAATACTAGGAGAGTACCTTCCTTCACATAGTGCACTGCTGATACACTCTTCACATGTCAGAACAACTCACTACATCAGGTAAGTAATAACTCAGAACAACTCACTACATCAGGTAAGTAATAACTCAGAACAACTCACTACATCAGGTAAGTAATAACTCAGAACAACTCACTACATCAGGTAAGTAATAACTCAGAACAACTCACTACATCAGGTAAGTAATAACTCAGAACAACTCACTACATCAGGTAAGTAATAACTCAGAACAACTCACTACATCAGGTAAGTAATAACTCCATCTTAAAGATGGGGTGTCATGCGGACACATGAAAAAATAGGCCAGTGTGTGAAAAATCACCGAACAGTCTACCAAACCCCATAACCGGTTAATGTTTATGTTATGACTATTATTATTATGATTATTAATTTTACTATTGTTATGATTATTAATTTTACTATTATTAATATTAGTTTTAGAGTACAGTTCTATGATTTTTAGAATGTTATCATTAATATTGTAATTCCATAATATTCTGTTCACAATAAAAGGATATATATTCTATCATTTGAGTGTTACATTTGATGCCAGACCACGGGATCGACACCATGCCTAACCCTTCTAGGGTAGGGTAGGTGCCTGAGCCCGAGCCTTTAGCTCATAAGACTGTCATTCCCATTTGCCCCCTTGGGGCGGGGATGGCAGACCAGAGAGGCCTAGCTTGTGGCTAGGCCTGGGGACAGTTGGTCCCAAAGATGAGGAGGTACTTGTGCCTCCTCCCATGGGAGACTTAGGTCTCAGACACTCCCTAAAGAGGGAGCCAAGGCCGGGCCACCACTTGGAAAAGGCCCGGGCCGGGAGAATACCGGCTAATATTTAATAATAAATAACCAGACCACGGTTTGTGAGGTCGTGTGATATTATTATTATAATCAAGGGGGAAGAGCTAAACCCGGAGGATTATACAGCGCCTGGGGGGGGGATGTGGAAGGCATTCAGGCTTAATTCGGGGAACTGGAGCACAGATCCAATTCCCTAAAACAAGAGCCCCTCACCAACGTCAAGGAACCTTCCCTGAGGGAAGGTCGTGTGATAGGGTAACATAGATGGTGTGCCGGATGCTAGCTGCCTTTTTAGAGCAAATGCAGCAGAGGCTGCTGTATTCCTGTGATGACATGGTATGTCTTCCCATGCCCTTTGGGATTCTTGGATGACCGATCTGACGGTGATTCCTGCTTCATGTTTTATAATCTTTCGGATATCTGGCAAACGAGGCTATCTTGACATTTGACTGATATAAATGATTTACTTCGATGACTTCAGGCGAATTAATTTTATAATCAAATGTCACTGGATCCTCCGTCTCTCTTCTCTCTCGCATCCCGTGATGTTCTCGTGATCATGATAATGGATTATTCTCATTACACTCTAATATATAGTGGTAAGAGACATGTGGATATCTGATAGCTTCCACTACATAGCGTACAGCTGGGATAAATGAATGGATATCTGTTGCTTCTGGTTCTGCTGTTAATCCATCTTAGCTGTTACGTCTTTGTGAGTTAGATATTGAAGAGTAGTCGTTATTATTGTATATCTCACTGGTATTTGCTAGACTAATATTACTTAAGTTTCTGGGGCTCATTATTGCTACTGGATATGGTCATTACTGTGGGTACGTATGATCGTTATTACTCAGAATTATGAAATCTTTTTTGAAATCCTTATATGATACTGCTCTGGGGAAAGTGGACCTCTGTATGCATTGATAATTATCAGTACATACACCGGTCAGCAAAAAAAAAAATTGTTGTCAAAGATATATGAAAGTATTTAGGGTGTTTTGGGTTGATGAATTCGAAAGAGGAAGTAGGTTTTTCAAATTTTCTCTGGTGTGTGAGATATTGCATAGTTACTCTTCAATTAATAGGGAACATAACCATAACGCGTGTATATGTATGTGTAGAGCCAATTTGTGAATACAGATAGTATTAATAAAGATTAGAATTTTATTTTTAAATTATTTAATATTTAACGAAAGGAGTTGAATCAACAACGACCACATGGCAATACTGTAGTTTTTTCCAGGTAAACAATCCCAATCCATTTTGCTATATTTGTGGCGGATACGTTTTTGTAAAAACAAAGAAAAAACATTACAGATTTTGTTAAACAAGCATATCTTGCTTATTTTCGAGTGGCGCTTGGAGAACAAGACAAGTCTTGGGCTCCCCATATATTTTGAAAAATCTGTATTGAATGCTTACGACAGCAGAAAAATAGGCAGAGGAAAAGTTTAAACTTCGGAGTGTCTATGGTGTAGAGAACCGAGAAACCACCACGACGATTGTTATTTCTGTATGGTAAATGTGAAAGGTTTCAATCGATACAAGAAAGTCAATTGGGAATATTCTGATTTGGAGTCAGCAAGAAGACCTATGTCACACATCAAAAACGTTCCCATGCCAGTGATTACAACACTGCCTGACCTTCTGTTGTCAGAAGTTGAAGAAACTCAGGGTTTAGGATATAACACGAGTGATAGCAGTGAAAGTGAATATGAAGTAAGCATTTCAATACCTCAGCAGTTCCCCCAATAAGAACTCAATGATCTGATAATTGACTTCAGTTTGTCAAAGCAAACCTCTGAACTTGTAGCATCCAGACCAGTGGTGAGGAATCATTTTATGTTTGAAGGGCACATTAAAGTTAGCTGTAATCTAGTAAGGCCGCATTCAAGAAATTTTGATAAGATTTACTGTAAAATGTCGGTTATTTTGTAAAAGTTAGTTATTACATAACTTCATGAAAAATGTTTTTTTTTTTATTCTAAATTTAACTTATCTTTTAGTGACTTCGTTGTGACCGTTTTTTATGTGGGGGAAGCATTTGGATATTTGGCTGAAACATAGAAATCCGCAGTTTCAGAAGATCCTCCAGGTGCTACTTGATATAGGTTAGGCAGGACAATGTGGATTCGCAACAATAAGAAGTTTAGAAACAAGAAACCATTCGTTGTGCGTGTTGCCGTAGATGGGGGTATTCTATTGATTTTTTTCCATTTTTCAGTTATCTTCTGAGAGCTCAATCAGTTCCATTGGTAGCTCTTTAGGGACCTCGGAGACATCAACTAGGTGAGGTTGAAATGTTAATTTCAGTGTCAGGTCATGATTCTCAAAGTCAGTGAACCTGTCATTGCAGTCTTCAGACATTGAGTCTATAATAGCAACATATTCTTAAAATGATTCACATGAATTCTGCTCATTAATTGTCTTCGCTAGCTGGGTAAAACGTTAATCCGAAATTTCCATTTGAGCAGGAAAGGCTATAAAAATTGATAGTTTCTTTTTATCGATAAGAAATTTATGCTGAGCAGTTTACCTGGAGAGCAGTTTACCTGGAGAGAGTTCCGGGGGTCAACGCCCCCGCGGCCCGGTCTGTGACCAGGCCTCCTTAGGCCAGTGTCCCAGGATGCGACCCACACCAGTCGACTAACACCCAGGTACCCATTTTACTGATGGGGAACATAGACAACAGGTTGAAAGAAACACGTCCAATGTTTCTACTCTGGCTGGGAATCGAACCCAGGCCCTCACCGTGTGAAGCGAGAGCGTTAACCACCAGGAATACGGGCTGAGCTAGAAGGACACAGTGACATCCTTCAACTTTGTTCCTTTATGTTACATAATATAAGAGTTACCTTAATATATTAGCATTGTATTGTGCATTTGTCGTTATTCTCATGTGCAGTTAATATTTATGTTTGAGTGTTACTTATAGCTTCCTTTCCATTTCTAATTGCATGTGGTTATTTTGTGAAATATTCAGGAATTAATATATATTTTGGGGTAAAATTCTTCAAAAAAATATGGCGGAAAAATATATTTAGATAATTATAAATATTACTAGAGTTAATATAACCCACGTATATTTCTGGCCTCTGAATTATTATTTAGGTTACGTTTGGAGACCTATATTACTTTTTTGGGTAAAATTAAAAGTTTTCATACCTCATTTCTTGGGTTAATTTAATATTTTTGCTAGAAACCTAACATGCACTCAACCTCATTTAATGAAATAAATGGCAACACGAGAACATAACATGGTCATATAAGGTGACATCATTGCCTAAAATTATGATTCACCTAATGAAAGAGCATTGAATATTTAGCGGCCACAGTAAAATGCGCTTGATTTTTTTAATTACAAATATCAGAACAAATCCAGCTCAAATCCACTGTAACATAGAGAGAAATGTTTGCTCCGTAAAGTGAACTTCCCTTCACTTTAATGTGTCGTTCAATTTTCGGTGAATTTACATCGAATTTAATTGTTAACGAAGCATCAACTCTTTTCATGCAAAAAAAATTACTTCATACATAGAGTTAAAACTCTGGTAAAACTATTGGCATCAATATCATGCAGTAACTAGTTTAAAATAAACATTAAAGCAATAAATCTCTTGTATAAACAATTACACTGAAGAAACTTGGTTTCACTGTTACGTTTTCATCCTGACCATTAAAAAAATTTGAGACCCGTGAGACTAGATCTGTATGGTTTAGTAGCATTTCTGGACTTTACTGAGTAAGATGGTGATGAGTTATTTATTATTATTCTTGTGGGTAAAGAACAGATAGACGACGAGAAAAGCTGAGGTATGAGAAATGTGCAAATTGTCCTGGTGAACTCTGTATGTATTAGTGAGTGAGGCAGCGAGTTCTCCCGAGTGACTTCCTGAGTGGCACTCTGACTGAATTCTGAGGGATAAACATTGACTGCTGAATGTTCTTAAGTGGCAGGCAGTGACTGTTCATGAGCAACAGATAAGGTGTGTTCATGAGCAACAGATAAGGTGCGTTCATGAGCAACAGGTAAGGTGTGTTCCTGAGCTACAGATAAAGTGTGTTCATGAGCAACAGATAAAGTGTGTTCCTGAGCAACAGATAAAGTGTGTTCATGAGCAACAGATAAAGTGTGTTCATGAGCAACAGATAAGTTGTGTTCATGAGCAACAGATAAAGTGTGTTCCTGAGCAACAGATAAAGTGTGTTCATGAGCAACAGATAAGATGTGTTCCTGAGCAACAGATAAAGTGTGTTCCTGAGCAACAGATAAAGTGTGTTCATGAGCAACAGATAAGGTGTGCTCATGAGCAACAGATAAAGTGTGTTCATGAGCAACAGATAAAGTGTGTTCATGAGCAACAGATAAAGTGTGTTCATGAGCAACAGATAAAGTGTGTTCATGAGCAACAGATAAAGTGTGTTCATGAGCAACAGATAAAGTGTGTTCACGAGCAACAGATAAAGTGTGTTCATGAGCAACAGATAAAGTGTGTTCCTGAGCAACAGATAAAGTGTGTTCCTGAGCAACAGATAAAGTGTGTTCATGAGCAACAGATAAAGTGTGTTCCTGAGCAACAGATAAGGTGTGTTCTTGAGCAACAGATAAAGTGTGTTCCAGAGCAACAGATAAGGTGTGTTCCTGAGCAACAGATAAAGTGTGTTCATGAGCAACAGATAGTGTGTTCCTGAGCAACAGATAAAGTGTGTTCATGAGCAACAGATAAAGTGTGTTCCTGAGCAACAGATAAAGTGTGTTCATGAGCAACAGATAAAGTGTGTTCCTGAGCAACAGATAAAGTGTGTTCATGAGCAACAGATAAAGTGTGTTCATGAGCAACAGATAAAGTGTGTTCATGAGCAACAGATAAAGTGTGTTCATGAGCAACAGATAAAGTGTGTTCATGAGCAACAGATAAAGTGTGTTCATGAGCAACAGATAAAGTGTGTTCCTGAGCAACAGATAAAGTGTGTTCCTGAGCAACAGATAAAGTGTGTTCATGAGCAACAGATAAAGTGTGTTCCTGAGCAACAGATAAGGTGTGTTCTTGAGCAACAGATAAAGTGTGTTCCAGAGCAACAGATAAGGTGTGTTCCTGAGCAACAGATAAAGTGTGTTCATGAGCAACAGATAAAGTGTGTTCCTGAGCAACAGATAAGGTGTGTTCTTGAGCAACAGATAAAGTGTGTTCCAGAGCAACAGATAAGGTGTGTTCCTGAGCAACAGATAAAGTGTGTTCCTGAGCAACAGATAAGGTGTGTTCCTGAGCAACAGATAAGGTGTGTTCCTGAGCAACAGATAAAGTGTGTTCCTGAGCAACAGATAAAGTGTGTTCCTGAGCAACAGATAAGGTGTGTTCCTGAGCAACAGATAAGGTGTGTTCTTGAGCAACAGATAAAGTGTGTTCCAGAGCAACAGATAAGGTGTGTTCCTGAGCAACAGATAAAGTGTGTTCCTGAGCAACAGATAAGGTGTGTTCCTGAGCAACAGATAAAGTGTGTTCCTGAGCAACAGATAAAGTGTGTTCATTAGCAACAGATAAAGTGTGTTCCTGAGCAACAGATAAAGTGTGTTCCTGAGCAACAGATAAAGTGTGTTCATTAGCAACAGATAAAGTGTGCTCCTGAGCAACAGATAAAGTGTGTTCCTGAGCAACAGATAAAGTGTGTTCCTGAGCAACAGATAAGGTGTGTTCCTGAGCAACAGATAAAGTGTGTTCCTGAGCAACAGATAAGGTGTGTTCCTGAGCAACAGATAAAGTGTGTTCCAGAGCAACAGATAAGGTGTGTTCCTGAGCAACAGATAAAGTGTGTTCCTGAGCAACAGATAAGGTGTGTTCCTGAGCAACAGATAAAGTGTGTTCCTGAGCAACAGATAAAGTGTGTTCATTAGCAACAGATAAAGTGTGTTCCTGAGCAACAGATAAGGTGTGTTCCTGAGCAACAGATAAAGTGTGTTCCTGAGCAACAGATAAAGTGTGTTCCTGAGCAACAGATAAAGTGTGTTCCTGAGCAACAGATAAAGTGTGTTTCTGAGCAACAGATAAAGTGTGTTCATGAGCAACAGATAAAGTGTGTTCCTGAGCAACAGATAAAGTGTGTTCCTGAGCAACAGATAAAGTGTGTTCCTGAGCAACAGATAAAGTGTGTTCCTGAGCAACAGATAAGGTGTGTTCCTGAGCAACAGATAAAGTGTGTTCCTGAGCAACAGATAAAGTGTGTTCCTGAGCAACAGATAAAGTGTGTTCCTGAGCAACAGATAAAGTGTGTTCCTGAGCAACAGATAAAGTGTGTTCATGAGCAACAGATACTGAATACTGTATCGTACGGAACAATACATGAGAATTATTGAATTACAGACGCGCTGAACATTCCTCAGCAGCAGAGAGTGAAAGTTCCTGAGCAGTGTCTACATATTCCTAAGTGACACAGAATGTCTAAATACAAATAAGAGTCAAATTCAAAATCAATTTTATTTGTGAGAAACTGTTTCTCAGCTGAAAAAGGACTGTGTGAGAGCTAGTTAACGTGGGTAAAGACACTTATCGATAGACACCTTTTGTGGGAGATGTATGGGTGTGTCGGTTAGTTTGAATATTTGTACTGTGTATGTGTGTGTATGTGTGTGCGTGTGTGTGCTTGTGTGTGTGTGTGTGTGTGTGTGTGTGTGTGTGTGTGTGTGTGTGTGTGTGTGTGTGTATTTGTGTGTGTGTGTGTTTGTGTGTGTGTGTGTGTGTGTGTGTGTGTATGTGTGTGTGTGTATTCACCTAGTTCTCACCTAGTTGAGGTTGCAGGGGTCGAGTCCAAGCTCCTGGCCCCGCCTCTTCACTGGTCGCCACTAGGTCACTCTCCCTGAACCATGAGCTTTATCGTACCTCTGCTTAAAGCTATGTATGGATCCTGCCTCCACTACATCTCTTCCCAAACTATTTCACTTCCTGACTACTCTGTGGCTGAAGAAATACTTCCTAACATCCCTGTGATTCATCTGTGTCTTCAGCTTCCAACTGTGTCCCCTTGTTGCTGTGTCCAGTCTCTGGAACATCCTGTCTTTGTCCACCTTGTCAATTACTCTCAGTAGTTTGTAAGCTGTTATCATGTCCCCCTTATTTCTCCTGTCCTCCAGTGTCGTCAGGTTGAGTTCCCTCAACCTCTCCTCGTAGGACATACCTCTTAGCTCTGGGACTAGTCTTGTTGCAAACCTTTGTAATTTCTCCAATTTCTTTACGTGCTTGGCTAGGTGTGGGTTCCAAACTGGTGCCGCATACTCCAATGTGGGATTAACGTACACGGTGTACAGGGTCCTGAACGATTCCTCATTAAGATGGTGGAATGCTGTTCTTAGGTTTGCTAGGCGCCAATATGCTGCAACAGTTATTTGGTTGATGTGCGCTTCAGATGTGCCTGGTGTTATACTCACCCCAAGATCTTTTTCGCTGAGTGAGGTTTGTAATCTCTGGCCCCGTAGACTTTACTCCGCCTGCGGTCTTCTTTGCCCTTCCCCAATTTTCATGACTTTGCACTTGGTGGGGTTGAACTCCAAGAGCCAGTTGCTGGACCAGGCTTGCAGCCTGTTCAGATTCCTTTGTAGTTTTACCTGGTCTTCGTCCGATTGTATTCTTCTCATTAACTTCACATGATGTGCAGACAGGGACACGTAGGAGATTATTCCTTGGGTCATGTCATTCACAAATACCAGAAACAGTACCGGTCTTAGGACTGACCCCTGTGGAACCCCGCTCCTTACAGGCCCCCATTCTGACACCTCGCCACGCACCATGACTCGCTATTGTCTTCCTGACAAGTATTCCCTGATCCATTGCAGTGCCTTCTCTGTTATCCTTGCCTGTCCTCCAGCTTTTGCACTAATCTCTTCTGTGGAACAGTGTCAAACATCTTACAGTCCTAGAAGATGCAATCTACCCATCCCTCTTTTTTCTAGTCTTACTGCTGTCACCCATAGAACTCCAGTAGGTTTGTGACACAGGATTTCCCATCTCTGAAACATGCTGGATGTCGTTGATATTCTCATTCACTTCTAGGTGTTCCACCACTCTTTGATAATCTTCTCTATGACTTTGCATACTATACATGTCGGTGACACTGGTCTGTAGTTTAGTGTGTGTGTGTGTGTGTGTGTGTGTGTGTGTGTGTGTGTGTGTGTGTGTGTGTGTGTGTGTGTGTGTGTGTGTGTGTGTGTGTGTGTGTGTGTGTGTGTTTGGGTGTGGCTGGGTGTTGGTATTCGTGTGTTTGTGTGAGGGTGTGGGTGTGTGTGTTTTGTGTGTGTGTTTTGTGTGTGTGTTGAGTGTGTGTAGTGTATTCACTTAATTTTGGTTGCAGGGGATCGAGAGAGGTGGAGAGTGGAGTAGAGAGAAGGAGATAGAGTAAAAAGGGAAGTGGGGGGTTAGGGGGGGAATGCCTGAGGAGGTTGAGTGGTGGACTGTGTGGGGGGCCAGAGAAGGGGTTGAGGGAGGGGAGATAGTGAGGGTGGGAAACCTTGAGGGAGGGGGAGACTGTGAAAGGAAGAGACCGTTTGCTTGTGTGTCTGTGTGTGTATTGGATTGAGAGAGACGGAGAGACAATAAGGAAGGAGGAGGTGTCGGGTCAGTTTTGAAAAGGTGTAAAACATTGTGCATATGTGTGTGTGTGAGTGTGTGTACTCACCTATTTGTAGTTGCAAGGGTCGATTTATAGCTCTTGGCCCCTCCTCTTTACTGACTGCTACAAGACCCTCTCTCTCCCTGCTCCATGATCTTTATCAAACCTCGTCTTAAAACTATGTATGGTTCCTGCCTCCACTACGTCACTTTCTAGGCTATTCCACTACCTGACAACTCTGTGACTGAAGAAATACTTCCTAACATTCCTTTGACTCATCTGAGTCTTCATCTTCCAATTGTGACCCCTTCTTTCTGTGTCCCATCTCTGGAACATCCCGTCTTTTTGTCTACCTTGTCTATTCCGCGCAGTATTTTATATATCGTTATCATGTCTCCCCTGACCCTCCTGTCCTCCAGTGTCGTCAGGCCAGTTTCCCTTAATCTTTCTTCGTAGGACATTACCCTTAGCTCTGGGACTAGTCTTGTTGTAAACCTTCGCACTTTCTCTAATTTCTTGACTTGATTGACAAGGTGTGGATTCCAAACTGGTGCTGCATACTTCAGTATGTACTTGACGTATATGATGTACAGAGTCTTGAACGATTCCTTACTAAGATATCGGAATGCTATCCTTAGGTTTGCCAGACGCCCGTATGCTGCAGAAGTTATCTGACTGATGTGCGCCTCAGGAGATGTGCTCGGTATTATACTCACCCTAAGATCTTTTTCCTGGCCACCTAGACTATACTCTGTCTGCGGTCTTCTTTGCCCTTCCCCGATCTTCATGACTTAGAATTTGGCGGGGTTAAATTCATGGAGCCAGATGCTGGACCAGGCTTGCAGCCTGTCCAGGTCTCTTTGTAGTCCTGCCTGATCCTCGACCGATTTAATTCTTCTCATTAGCTTCACATTATCTACAAACAAGGAAACTACTGAGTCTATCCCTTCTGTTTCGTCATTCCCTTTTCCCAAATAGGACAGGTCCTAGGAGTGACCCCTTTAGAACCTCGCTCGTTACAGGCGCCCACTATGACACCTCGTCACGTGCCATGACTCGTTGTTGCCTCCTCAGATATTCTCTGATCCATTGCAGTGCCTTTCCTGTTATGTGTGCCTGATCCTCTAGCTTTTACATTAACCTCTTGTGAGGAACTGTGCCGAAGGCCTTCTTGCAGTCCAAGGAAATACAGTCTATCCACTCCTCTCTCTCCTGTCTTACTTCTGTCATCTTGTCATAAAACTCTAGTAGGTTTGTGACACAGGATTTTCCCTCCCTGACTCCTTGCTAGTTGCCGATTATATGCTGGTTGTCGATTATATGCTGATTGTCGATTATAGGACTCGTTCTGGTCTTCCCATTATTTTTGTTTCCTCGGGAACAAACCTCTTCTCTGCCTCCTTGCGTTTTGTTGTCACTTAATCCATTGTTTCTTTTGCTGGTTTTCCTGTCAGTTCTCTCTCCCTCTGAACGTCTTCCACGAAGTTCCTCATCCCTGTGTAGTCCCCCCTTTTGTAGTTTGGTTTTCCCGTCCTATTCCTGCTAATCTCTCCACTTGTTGCTCAACTGTGTAATCAAAGCTCAGAACCACACGATCACTGGCTCCAAGGGGCCTTTCATATGTGATATCCTCGATGTTCGAACTACTCAAGGTGAATACTAGGTCCAGTCTTGCTGGATCATCCTCACCTCTCTCTCTGGTAATGTCTCTAACATGTTGATGCATGAGGTTTATGGGTACCATATCCATCATCTTGGCTCTCCATGTTTCGTTACCCGCATGGGGCTCCAGGTTTTCCCAGTCAATCTCCTTGTGATTGAAATCACCCATACCTAGTATCTTTGCTCCCCCCATGTGAGCTCTTCTGGCCGCATTGACTAGTGTGTCAACTATTTCTCTGTTGATTTAGTTGTATTCTTCTCTTGGCCTCCTGCAGTTCTGTGGTGGGTTGTACATTATTGCAATTACGACCTTATGGTCCCCAGACTGGATTGTTCCTACTATGTAGTCCCTTTCGCACACTCCATCCATTCTTTCCATTTCCTCAAATCCATACTGGTTTTTAATGAGCAGTGCAATTCCTCCTCCCCCTTTCCTCCCTCTGTCTTTCCTGAGGATTTGATATCCGGGTGGAAAGATTGCATCTGCTATCATCCTGACTAGTTTCGTTTCTGTGAGTGGTATTATGTCTGGGGATATCTCCTTGATTCTTTCATGCCACTCCTTACACTTATTTGTTATTCCATCTGCATTTGTACACCAAACCTATAACTTCTTTTCTTGAACTGTGGTCTGGGGGCATACGTTGGGGTTGGGGAAGCAGGAGACCTGCTAAGGAACTAAGAGTGGTTCCTGTGAGGGTGGAGTTTGTAATGAGGTGAGTGGGAGCATTGGATATGGCATGTGTGTTTTGGGTTAGAATGTTTTGTTGCATTGGGTTAGTCCTGGTTAGGGGGCTTCTGTAGGTGCTTGTGAGGGAGACTGTATCTGATCTTCCTCCTGAGTCTTGGTTCTCCTGTCCATCTCCATCTTCACCTCTCTTTCCTCCTTTTGCGATTGTACCATCTCCTTCAGTTTCTACCTTTCTTCGTGGTCGAGATACACCTTCTGGTATGTTGTCATGTCCCTTACTCTTGCTTTCTTCTGCAGGATCCTGTTTCGAGTCGATTCTGTCTTGAAAATCACTTTGACTGGCCGGGTTCTTCTTCTCGCAAACCCCCTATTCTCAATAAATTTGCCAACTGGGTCATGTCATCTTCCCCTATTGCTTTTATGATGCGTTTAATTGGTTTTTCTCCCCTTGTCTTCTTGCTTTACAAGTTTCCTCTTCAACTTCCTGGAGCCAATGAACAAAGACTGACCTTTGCCTTTCATTTTCCCATTGCATATTCCTATGTATCATCCGATTCGATTTAGTTGCCTCCATTGCAACTTTCCTTTCTTCAATTTCTTCACTATCTGTTGTCCTTGGGCCCAGTGGCCTGTCATTTTCATTTCTCAGCTTTCCCTGGGCTTTGCTGTGGTCTGTTAGGGCCTCCAAATATAGCTTAGCTCTTTCATTTTCTATAGTCCCCTCAATTGCTCCTGATGTGATTCTATCTTTTTCTCGGGCTCCACGATGGTCTGATATGGTCTCTGCATACAGTTTCACTTCTTTGTTCCCTACAGTCTCTGATGTCATTCCCAAATTGTTCTTTAGTTCGTTAGGCTGTTTCAGATTTTTCAGTTCCTCTTCTAATCTCTGTATCTTAGCCTCTGCTGCTATGACTTGCTTCTTCCAATTCTTGCTTTCTGCATCTATCCTCTCCTCCATTCTCATGCTAAGCTCTTCTAGCCTCTTTCCCCACTCATGTTCTTTTTTCATGAGCTCTGCTGCCAAATCATCCTTCACAGACTCATTCTCCAGTCCCCTGGTTTTCCTTCCTGCTCTCTGGCAACCCATTTTTTTTCTTTTGGTTCCCACAGTAAAAAAAACGTATGAAATTCTTTGTATTTGTTTGGGGTGTGTTTGTCCGAATGTGTTGGGGGGGGGGGTAGGGAGGGATAAGACAGTAGCAAAACCAGACAGTGGTGGGGAGGGGGAATGAGGAGGGAATATGGGGAGAGAGAGGAGGAGGAGGGATAAGGAAAGGGGGAGAGAGAATGGGAGAGGGAGAGGGGAAAAGAGGGAGAGGAGGGGGAGAAGGGTGAGAGAGAGAGGTGGGGCTCAGGCCAAGGAGTGGCAAATTGGTGAGGGAGGGTGCTGGGAGAGAGAGTGTGTGAGTCTGTATACGTTAGAATGTGTGGGTATAAATATGTTTGTGTGAGTGTTTATGTGTGTGTGTGTTTGTGTGTGTGTGTGTGTGTGTGTGTGTGTGTGTGTGTGTGTGTGTGTGTGTGTGTGTGTGTGTGTGTGTGTGTGTGTGTGTGTGTGTGTGTGTGTGTGTGTGTGTGTGTGGGCGTGCGTGTGTGTGAGAGCGCACACACACACACACTTGTAGGTTGATGGACTGAACACATCGATTCTAGGTTGATGGACTGATTACCTCAAACTCCTCTTCTCCTTACCCCTCTCTGCTTTGTACTGGACTGACGAAGCCACTGTGTAGCGAAACGTTTCCTTAATAAATATTCCTATACGTTGCGTAAGTGTCTGAATCTTCAACTTGTCGGTTTTGAAAACCATTTATCACACAGACTTATTTAATGTGTGACTCAGAGTGTAATTGTTCTTAATGCTGGAGGAAACAACACTCTCTTTGAGCAGGTGCTGGTGGCTTGAGGGAGAGACGACGCCAGGCATCAATGTCAACACTGTGTGTGTGACATCAGAACCAAAGAGTCAACACAGCTTTAAACCAGAGACACAGTTTCTCGTGAGCACACACTGGAGTGTTGACTTTCTCAACACCTAGCGTCTCCAACTTTGTAAACTCCTGCATAGAAAATTAACAAACACTAAAACCTTCCGAGGATGGCTTGATTTCTCCTGAGAAGAAGAGGGAGAAAGTCCAGTGAGATTAAAGAGCATTCTATATGTATGCAGAAGACACTTATTTTAGTCTCTCCTCTCCCCCCAACAATAAGACCCGGGCCGGTACAAGACCGGGTAACCTAACACTTCTACCTCCCAAACACACACATGCAGGCGAGTTAATGGGTAAGAATACATGAATAGATTATCTTACCCTAACCTCAGCTATCACATTAGCTTGCTGTTGTTCGATCTTCTCTTTAAGGAAATAAGTGCAAGTATCCAGACGTTAGGAGGGATGAACACAAAACGTTAAATTAAACATACACTTCGCCGATAGCCAGACGTACGATGCACACCTGCATCTGGGAGCAAATTGTTCAGTTATTTTCGGATTTTAGCGTCTTGCATTGAGCTGTATGTGAA
This sequence comes from Cherax quadricarinatus, assembly GCF_038502225.1. Classification (NCBI taxonomy): domain Eukaryota; kingdom Metazoa; phylum Arthropoda; class Malacostraca; order Decapoda; family Parastacidae; genus Cherax; species Cherax quadricarinatus. The sequence goes on along the minus strand of NC_091361.1, from coordinate 8,478,772 downwards.
AACATCCCTTCTCTTCATTCCATTGACCACCAGAAAATAGGTAGCGAAAGCTGTGACGGAAAGTAATTACAACCGGTGGCGTGTGCTGAATATGTGACAGTTCATTCGGCGTTCATCACGCATCCACTGGCATGCCCTCCCGTCTAGGAAATAATAATAATAATAACAACAACAACAACAACAACAACAACAACAACAACGACAACAACAACAACAACAACAACAATAATAATAATAATAATAATAATAATAATAATAATAATTTATATTTCTACGAGTAACAAGTACATGCACAAGGTATACAGGCCTAGCTGACATCAGTGACATACTACTGTATAGAAAACTTCTGGTTATGCAGAGCATTTCAGGCAAATGAGGTCATTTCTGTCCCCAGGATGCGACCCAGACCAGACGACTAACATCCAGGTACCTATGTTACTGATAAGTGATCAGGGACAGCAGGTGTCTTAAGAAAACCTGTCCTAATGTTTTTCACCCGTACTGGGGATCGAACCACGGATTTCAGTGTGTGACCTGAGTGCGCTAGCAATCGAGGTATTGACAATTCAGAATCAAGCAGTTCTTGGGCCCCAGTGATCTGTTAACGGACCAGTTCAGTCAAACAATAGCATGATAGCTGACCTCGCAGCTCAGGTGACGTGTTTAACCAGTCAGCAGTAGGTCAGCTGCTCACTAAATCTGGTCTTGTACACTCATACTCTCTTCTCTGTTCTGAGGTGTGAAACCTACTGCTATGAATGGCTCGTTGTCCTCTGCACCGAGCCATTCATAGAAATTGGTGATTGCCTTTCCTTTTTATTGTCTGGGTTGATCCTTTTCTTGAGACATTAGTCATGGCCGGGAGTTACAGTTCTTTGGATTACTACCTCCATTCGTAACAACCTCATTATGGCAAATTCTTAACTACATGGAGATCTTTTAACATGTATATATACATGTTAAAAGATCTGAATGTGCACCAGTATGTAAAATAATAAATAGTTTTGTTAACATATATGATAGTTAGAGGCTGTAGAGGCATGTGGAAACTACGAGACAGACGGGGCAGCCTAGAGAATCCTACCAGGAACACACACAAATACACACAAACACACACACACACACACATAACACACACACACACAACACACACACACACACACACACACACACACACAACACACACACACACTCACACACACACACACACACACACACACACACACACATGCATACACGTACACATACACACGCACACGCACACACACACACACACACAAACAAACACACACACACACACATGCACACACATACACATACACACGCACACGCACACACACACACAAACAAACACACACACACACACACACACACATGCATACACATACACATACACACACACACACATACACACACACACACACACACACACATGCATACACATACACACACACACACACACATACACACACACATACAAACACAAACACACAAGACAAAAACAATGAGTACTGGGTACATGGACGAAGAGGATTCCACAAGGAACAGGTCCAGTGCCAGTGCTGTTTCTTACAATCGTTAATGACTTGTTAGATGTATCACCGTTCACAGGCGACATGAAACTAATGAAGAGAATACAAGCAGATGAGGGTCAGAAAATGCTACAAATGGCTCTGGACAGGCCGCAATCCTGGTTTGACAAATGGCTCATGTAATTTAACTCCCAACAAGAACAAGGTTATGAAGCTTGGGGAGGGACAAAGGAGAACGCAGACTTAGCGGAGGCTTGGGGGGGGGGAGGAAGCAAAGGCTTCAAGATTCACTCAAGGAGAAGGACTTTGAGGCGAGCATCATACCGAATAGATCCCCTGTGGCGCGCATCAGCCTAACAACTTCTGCAGCAACTGCGAGTCTGACAAATCTAAGAATGGCTTTTGAACATCTAAGTAGAGTCATTCACGACTCTTTACACCGTGTACGTCAGGCCTATATTGGAGTACGAAGCTCCAGGAATCCTCACCTGGTCATGCATACGATTAAGAGAAAGTGTGGAGGTTTACAAGACTAGTACCACATTACTACTATTACTATGAGGAGAGATTACGGGAACTCATCCTTATAACACTGGAGGACAGGAGGGCTAAGGGAGATATGATAACAACGTTCAAAATACTGAAAGGAATAGGCAATGTGAACAAGGAAAAAATGTTTCATCGATGGGGCATAGCTGAATTTTGAAAACTCAGATGAATCACAGGAACGTTAAAAAGTATTTTTGAGCCTAAGAGCAGATAGGAATTAGAAATATCTAGAGAATAAATTAGTAGAGACAGAACTCAAGTGTAGCTATAAGAAGAGGTATGATAAGATTCTCGAAGTCAGGAGAGAGTGAACCTAGTAGCGACCAATGAAGAGGAAGACTTGGAGCTGAGACTCGACCAATGTAACCTCTTTTCCACCTCGATACATATAAATCAGTGGTGAAGTGAAGGAGTGGTAGGGGTCTCCATAAGACAGGTCGCAGAGAGGGGATAAAGATGGGTTTGAGTGTTAGGAGTTAGGACCACCAACAGACTTGTGTGAACGTGATAAATGGGAGTGAGTGGAAGGAAGTGGTTTTCATGATTTGATGTGCTGTTATAGTGTGAGCAATATAACATTTATAATGGAATTCGAGGAAACCAGTTAGCCGGACTTAAGTGTGGGAGGTGGAGAGTGCAGAACCTGCACTCGGAAAGAGGTGTGGATATGTTGCGGTGTTTAGAAGCATCTGGAGTTAATGGCGCTCTTTTGGAGATGAATGGTATAAAATACCAATACGACAGAAAAATAGGCACAAATCCTTTACTGACTAAGTTCCGCACACACAGTGAGTTTATCAAGTCACAAATACATGTATATATACCTGACGAGGGAGTTCATGACAATATATAAGGAGCAAAGTGGAAATATAAACACATATGCAGTATAATGTGATCCTTTTACTGACAACGTTTCGCCCACACAGTGGGCTTTTTCAAGCCACAAACAGATCTACCTGGGGTGTTGTTGTTTAAGATTCGCCGGTATTCTCCCGGCCCGGGGCTTTGCCAAGTGGTGGCCCGGCACTGGCTCCCTGTCTAGGGACTGTCTGAGACCTAAGTCTTCCATGGGAGGAGGCACAAGTACCCCCTCATCTTGTGAGCTACAAGTTCGGGCTCAGGCACCAACCCTGCCCTTGGAGAGCTGGGCATGGTGTCGATCGTACCCTTCATCTCCGGGACCGACTGTCCCCAGGCCTAACCACATTTCCTGCCCTCACGGGGCTCGTAGGGAGAAGCTAGGCCTCTCTGGTCTGCCATCCCCGCCCCAAGGGGGCTAATGGGAATGACAGTCTTGTGAGCTGAAAGCTCTGGCTCAGGCACCTACCCTGCCCTAGAAGGGCTGGGCATGGTGTCGATGCTCCCGCTGTACCGTGTACTCCTGTGAAAGGAGTTGAAGTTGTTGTTGTTGTAGGTTTGCCCGTACTTCCGGCTCGGGTCTTCTCCAGATGGCGACCCGGCGGTGGCCTCCCGGGCGGGGGGTGTCGTTCATCTTCTTCTTTCTTCTGTATTCTTTCTTGGGGCCCTCCGGTTGGAAGGTGACTTCTTCTGTCTTGCGGTGACTCCCCAAGTGGGAAGTTTCTTCTCGTTTAGCATCTTCAGCAGCATAGGAGGGCGGAGGCAGCAATTACAGGGTTCGCTTTGGAGCCACACCCCAGCTTTGGCAGGCAGCAAAGTGCTGGGGAAACTTACCTTCACGGTGTTTGATCATTGACAGTCCTGCTAGGTTAGGGTACCATCTTCGGCAGCCCCATTCTGGAGAGTCTTGAATTTCTTCCTTGTGGTGTAGTCGAGTGCCACAAAGCGGTGACTTTTTGAGAGTAGGTTGATCAGGGATTCAGTGGTGAATGATCGAGTTGAGTTGCAGGTGAACTTCACTGTCCCGTTGTGGAGGCGTTGAATAATTTCTGGAATGTACATTGCGTTCGCATTCTGGTTGGTTGTGGAGAAGTATACACCAGGCAAGCAGTGGACTTCTTGTGAAGGAGTTGCGGTAGTACGTAGGGATGCATCGCAAGGCTCTTGTGTCTTAACCTTCTTGGCTGGTGGCTGAGACGATTGAGGTGAGGCGTCTGATTGGTCCGTTGTGACGGAGGTGGACGCAGGTGCTGGTGGACTCTCATTGGTGGAATCGGTAGGCGTCTCAGTGGTCTCTGATTGGTCCATCTCTGTGTCGGGAGGAAGGTGTAGTAACGGTGGAGCAGCGGTAATGTTGGCGACATTTGCAGTGGATTTTATGACCTCTGTAGAAGGTGGAGATGCAGGGAATGTGAAACCAGGCATGTTGTTGAGCTTGAAGAGTTCGTTGATGGTGGTGTTGAAGGAACCAGGTTCAGCTACATTCTGCGCATGAACATACATGATGCAGTAAATTATTATTATTACATTATTGTAATCAAGGGGGAAGAGCTAAACCCATAGGATTATACAGCGCCTGGGGGGGATGTGGAAGGCATTCGGCCTTAATTCGGGGAACTGGAGCACAGATCCAAGAGCTCCTCACCAACATCAAGGAACCTTCCTTGAGGGGTGATGCAGTAAAGAATCTTGGTGGAGTCGCCAGCAAGAGCTGGCGAAGAAGTGGTAGATGCAGCTTGCGTGGCTTGAAGAATCTTGGTAGTATCTGCTCGAAGCTTGGTAATAGCAGCATATGTAGTCGCTTGTGCAGTGGTTTTTTTTGTTTTTGTTGTTGTTGGAGTTGTTTCTTAAGTATATCTCGTCTGGTTGGGCACTTGGCAGCAAGAGTATGGTGATCATTCTTGCAGTTCAAGCATTTAGGTGTAGAGGCAGTAGTGCACGTCTTGAAGTGATGACCTTCTTGGCCGCAGGTGGAGCAGAACTTCTTATTCTTGGCAGGGCAGTCTTTGGTAGTATGTAGGTATGAGTAACAGTTGGAACACTGTGGAATTTGGAATTTTTCTGCTTCGATGAGGCTGGATTAATGTGGAAGTAGTGAATAGCCAGTCCCTCAGCGAGAGCTCTGGCTGCCATGTTGACGTCACTGAAGGTGACCTTCAGCATGGAGGAGGCATTGGATATTTTGGTAATGAATTCCACCTTGGCCCAAGGATTCTGCGCTTCAATGGACGACTTGATTTTCTCGGTAGCCTGGGCAGTGATGAGCCTGTCGAGTCTCTTGAGGAACACAGTTCTCCTGGCCCTCAGAGCTGGGGAAGTCAAGACAATAAATCCCTGATCTCTTAGAGTGGTTGTAGCATTGGTGGTAAAGAGTTTTGCAGCCTCGATGTCGTCAGTACAGACGATAACGAAGGCCTCTTTGAGCGACAGAATAGCATTAAACTTGACTTGCAGTCTGCCACTGACGACAGCTGCAAGTGTCATTGACTGTCCCACTCTCTGGTTTGATCTTTACCCTGTTCGAGAAGTGCATCGTGAAGTGTGGTCTACGTGTGCTGATGCTGATGCTTCCACCTGGGGTGGAAGGTACGCGAGTATTTATAGTCAGGTTCAGAATGCTGGGTCGGGTGGAGAATGCTGCATCTGATGATCTACCGGGTGGGGTTATAGAGTCTAAAATCTTGGGTAGCTTGGAAGAGAGATTGGATAAGTTTGTGAGCAGACCTTCTGCAGTGTTCCTCTATTCCTGTGTTCTTATGTAGGATAGCGATGAAGAAGTTTCTTGGCAAGTGGTTCAGCTATGTTACAGAAGTCATTGTCCTGGTTGAAGTTGTTGGATATAGAGATAAACGATGATTCCAGGATTCTTCGGTATTCTTCCAATCTCCCTTCTAAGCTACCCAAGATTTTAGACTATAACCCCACACGGTAGATCATCAGATGCAGCATTCCCCACATGACCCGGCATTCTAAAGCTGACTATAAATACTCGCGCATCTGTGTCCTCATTGAGGACACACGCTTCAACCATTCACCTCAACGAGGGGTTTTCAAGAAGACATTGCCTGATTGGTTGATTTTTGGACATTCTTCATCATGGCTCCAGGATTCTGTGCGTCGCTGGCTGCCTGTTCCAGGGCAGACCGTTGGCCTCTGCACTCCTGCAGCTGGGTGAAGTCTTCCCACCTCATCCTGTTATCATATCACCTCTACCATCTCCACGATGTGACATCGTGTGAAAATTAAGCCTAAGTCTGCTGTCGTCGATGACGCCACGAAGCTTGAGCTTGCAGCTTCTCTCAACACTAGTCTTCACGCAAAGTTCTCCAAAATTACGTCACTGAAAGCAGCTTTCATCGTCACTTTTCTCGATGATGCTGAAGCTGACAAAGTGCTTACACCTACTGCCATGAAGACCTTAGAAGACCGCGGCTTTACCATCTCCACGTCACCATACATGCTTGCAAAACGTTCAGTGGAAATAAATGGTATAAAATACCGACACAATGGCAATATAAACACAAATGCAGTATAATGTGATCCTTTATTGACTACGTTTCGCCCACACAGTGGGCTTTTTCAAGTCACAAACAGAACTACCTGGGGTGGAAGGAACGCGAGTATTTATAGTCCGGCTGAGGTCAGGTGAAGAATGCTGCATCTGATGATGTTCCGAGTGGGGTTATAGAGTCTAAAAACTTGGGTAGCTTGGAAAGGAGATTGGATAAGTTTGTGAGCAGACCTTCTACAGTGTTCTTATGTGGGATAGCGTTGACCAGGATTCTTCGGTATTGAGTGTTGTCTTCTGTGGCGATAAGTCTTGAGTTTCTGTAGTTTATCAAGTGGTTGTGTGAATTACGGTGTTGTACGCAGGCATACCTTGTGTCGTCAGACCTGCTTGCGTATTGGTGTTCTGAAATACGTGTTTGGAGGTCCCTTGATGTTTCGCCCACGTATAACTTGTTGCAGCCATTACAAGGGATTATGTATACCCCTGCAGAGGATGGAGGCTTGTCCTGCCTACTACTGGTGATGTCCTTGATGGTCGTGGTTGTGGAGGTAGATACTTGGAATGATGTTTTGGCAAAGATGTTGGAAACATGTTTGGCAATGGAGTTGGTGGGAAGGACTATGTATCTCTTCTCGGCAGTGTCTTCTCTGGGTGTGTTGAAGATGTTTAATGCTCGCCGTCTGCAGTCTCTGATGAAGTGACGAGGATAGTGGAGTTTGGAAAATATTTGTTCAATTATAGTGCATTCTTCCTCAAGGAACTCGTAGCTGCAGATTCTGAGTGCACGCAGGAAGAAGCCTATAATTACACCACGTTTGGTTTTGGTGTCGTGGTGAGAGTAGAAGTGGAGAAGATCGTAATTCACACAACCACTTGATAAACTACAGAAACTCAAGACTTATCGCCACAGAAGACAACACTCAATACCGAAGAATCCTGGAATCATCACTTATTTCTATATCCGACAACTTTAACCAGAATAGTGGCTTCTATAACATAGCTGAACCACTTGCCAAGAAACTTCTTCATCGCTATCCCACATAAGAACACTGTAGAAGGTCTGCTCACAAACTTATCCAATCTCCTTTCCAAGCTACCCAAGTTTTTAGACTCTATAACCCCACTCGGTACATCATCAGATGCAGCATTCTTCACCTGACCTCAGCCGGACTATAAATACTCGCGTTCCTTCCACCCCAGGTAGTTCTGTTTGTGACTTGAAAAAGCCCACTGTGTGGGCGAAACGTAGTCAATAAAGGATCACATTATACTGCATTTGTGTTTATATTGCCAAAACGTTCAGTGTTTATGAAACGTCTTGACAGGCTGATCACGAACATGTCCATCCAGGAAATTAAGTCATCACTTGAAGACCTCAACACCTGGGCCAAGATTGACTGTTGTGAAGATCCCCAACGCTTCCTCAATGCTCAAGGTCACATTCCTAGACCTTACCATGGCGACCAGAGCACTGTCTGATGGCCTGGCCATCTCTTACTACTACATCAACCCTCGACAGATTGAACCTGAACGCTTCACGTACATAACACCTTGCTGGCCATGTTACTCGTACATTCACTCTACTGCCGACTGCCACGTGAAGAATAAGAAGATATGTTCCACCTGTGGGTCTGCAGGACACGATTTTCGTTCTTGCACTTCCACTGCTGCTCCCACTTGCATCAACTGTAAGAGTGATCACCATACTCTTGCAGCCAAATGTCCAGTGCGTAAGGATATCCTCTCTAAGAAACTGAAGGAAGAAACAAAGAAGTCATCTGGAACCTCTCCTACATACGCTGCAATTGCCAAGATTCAATCTACAACATCCAAGATTTTACAAGCCACTCAACAGTCGTCTCCACCATCTCTCACTACCCAACCTCCACCTGACGATATCTCTACCAAATACTATTACTGCATGATGTTTGCTCACATGAAAAATGCTGCAAAACTTGTCTCTTTCAACACGACTATTAATGAACTTCTTGCACTTAACAACATGCCATCATTTAAGGGGGCTGTAGGGCAAATTTCGTAACTCTTTTATTTACCGTCCGATTTTTAATACAGAAGACCAACACCGAGATCAATACCTGCACTGGAAAGATATAACATTTTATGCGACTCCTGACCAAAAACCCACCATGAATGTCGACACTTTGTACGAGAAGTTACTCGACAGAACAGTCAAGTTTACAAATCGTAAAGGAACCCATTGCTCCTTCACAGCACTCAAGATGATCTTTGACCAGTTACAAGCCGACCCAGCATTTCGACCCAAGATTACAAGACTACTCATCGTTTCCTCCCAACAACTGCACAACATAAGGAATGCCTCCAACATTGAAGAAATGATGTAACTCCTGACTCACACTTTAACGACACCTGACCAATCAAGAAGCTAGCCTCCCTTGACCACGCCTCCAGCTTCTGCCAGCCGCCAATCAACATCAAGAATGCAAGATGCAGATAGCTTGCTAGCCGGACGACTGAGTGTTCTCCTGTTTTTTGTGTTGCCGTTTCCGTCTGCTTCCAAGGCTTAGCTGTTGGGTCTAGTCCTGACTCTTCTCTCTTCGACTCAAGACATTCCTCTCACCGACTATTCTTCGAGCTGTCCCCACTTGCCCCTCGCCCCTCGCCCCTAGTGGGTCCTTACCTGTGAGTCCTCTGTTCTGTTCCCAGGTAGATCTGTTTGTGACTTGAAAAAGCCCACTGTGTGGGCGAAACGTTGTCAATAAAAGGATCACATTTTACTGTATATGTGTTTATATTTCCATTGTGTCGCTATTTAATACCATTTATTTCCAAGGAGTAAAGTGACGTGAAGGGTCAGGTGGAGAATGCTGAGAAGTTGGATTTAAAAAGGACCTATCCGGAATGGGCAAGTATGTTTGTTGCTATGTAGGAAAACGATGAGGTTTCCTGGCAAGGGGTTCCACTACGTTGTAAAAGACGTAGTTTTGGTTGAAATAGTTAGATATACAGATGAGTGATGATTCTACGATCCTGCATCACTGAATCTTCTTCTCTGGCGATGAATCTTGCGTCTCTTTAGTTGATTAAATGATTGTGGAAGTGTCGGTATGAAACAGGCATTCCTCATATCTTTCATTCTGCTTCTGTGTTGGTGTTCTGAAATGCATGTCTGGAAGTCTCTAAATTTCTCGCCCACGTACAGCTGGTTGCAATCGTTTCAAAGGATTACGTATACCCCTTGTGGTGTCCACTACTGGTGATGTCTTTGAGTGTGGTGGATATAGAGGATGTAGAATGCTGAATCGGAAAAGATGTTGAAGTGTTTGTCAATGGAGTTAGTGGAGAGGAATATTTGTCTCTCCTCTTGTCTGGGGGAGTTAAAGATGTTATATGCACTGCGTTTGTAATCTCTACTGAAGTGATGAGGATACTGAAGTTTAGAAAATACTTGTAGTAGTGAATTCCTCAAGGAATTCACTACTACAGATTCAGAGGGCACGAAGGAAGAAGACTTTGATTATGTTACGTAGTCAATAAAGGATAGCATAATACTGCGTTTGCGTCTATTCTCCCATCGTGTCAGTATTTTATACCATTTATCCACATCGTTTCAGTCACTACAGTAAAAATGGATCCTTTAAACTGAGAATACCTTTACACAGAGAATACTCGGCAATAGACAATTTTCTAAGTGACTGTTTCCAAGAAGTGGTCTTACCAAGATCCACTCCACCTCAAATCGCCTCCTTAAGCCTTTCCCCACAACAGCACGAATGTGCAGATGGCTTGAACAGTGCAACAAAAATGGTGTTTCTTCAAGCCAGGATAGACACTCCGAGGTAACATGAATAGACGCACCCCCGAAATTATACGCGTCAGAGTCACCACTGCTAATGTTCACTGGAAAATCAGGCTCACTAGGAAACTCCAAGCTCTCTGAGAAAAGTCATTGGAAAAATGTGGGAAGACCTGACATTATTCATAATCTTTCACTAAATAGACTCCGAATTTCAAAAAGGCTTTCTTCAAGGCATCATTTCAACGGCCATCTTAACACAGCTTCCCAGTACTAACTCGAAGTTACATCACTGCACTTCAGACTTTAGTAAAGGACACAAGCATCAGAATCACCACTAACGACTACAAAAAGAAAATACTCAATCTATTAAAGAACCTACACACTTACAAACCTCTCACAATAAACCAAGTGGACAACCTAAACAAAATTTTTCTTCACAAGACTCGCCTCACAGTATGGGACTCAGTATAAGGGAAGAAATTTCTGCTCACCATTTCCAGCAACCCCACACCCCAGAATATACAGTCTGCTGAAAACGCACAAGCCAAGAACTCCACTGAGACCCATCTCCTCTGAAGTAGGAAGTGCCCTCACCAACTCTCAGGGATTCTTGTTAAATTTCTTTCTAAACTCTTGGGCACAATCGGTCGATTGTGTCGATGAGGTCCACAGTCGCATCCGCAACATTAACATCAGGAGCAAGAAACTCTGCAGGCTAGACGTGACATTCCTATTTACCAGGGTACTCACTAAAAAAGCCATTGATCTCTTGCGCCGGAAAATTGACGACTCCCTCGGCATTCTGTTCCAGCCAGCGATTTCATCAACCATGTTGAACTGTGAGTTGGTTTCACAAGTTTCTCTTTGGAAAATTATGTTTTTAACAGACTTTGGGACTGCCTATAGGTTCGCCTACTTAGTGCTGTGCTGGTGAACCTATACATGGAAGATCCAGAAGCCGAGCGATTTTTCCTCTATTTTTCCATCTTCAATCTCATGGCTCCATTATCGTAACGACATTCTCACCATAACTCCAAGACGCTTCAGAGTTTCTGCTCACCAACACAAGCTCAGCCATGTGGAGCCCTCAGTCCAGTTTACACTAGAAAAAGTCGACGACACTCTTCCTTTCCTTAATATTCTTCTCTGCAAAGCTAACCATGAACTTAGTTTTAATTAAAGTTTACCAAAATCCGAACAACCAACACGAACTTCTCCACTTCTACTCTCACTACGACAACAACAATAAACGCTGTAATCATAAGTTTCTTCGTTTGCGTCCTCCGAATCTACAGTAGTTAATTTCTTGAGGAAGAATGCTCCTTTGTCGAACAAGTATTTTCTAAAATTCATTATCCTCATCACTTAATTAGAAACTGCAGAAGCCGTGCATATAACAACTTCAACTCATCCAGAACTTCATTATTCTCATCACTTAATTAGAAACTGCAGAAGCCGTGCATATAACAACTTCAACTCATCCAGAACTTCATTATTCTCATCACTTAATTAGAAACTGCAGAAGCCGTGCATATAACAACTTCAACTCATCCAGACAAGATACCACCGACAGGAGGTACATAGTCCTTTGCACTAACTCTGTTGCCAAACACATCTCCATCCAATTTTCTCAGTACCCTTCTGAGAAGCCAGTCACTGTATGTAAGAGTGGAAGTGTTTTCTTCTTTGTCGGGTCACTCTACCTCGGTGGGGAATGGCCGAAGATTTTAACCTTTTTTCAACACTTGCGTTAAAAGAATTTATATATTTTTGGAATATTTTCAATAAAAATTTAATCTTAAATTTATTTTTTTTTTCAATTTCGTCCTACAATAACGTTATATATTGTACAAAGTATTTTTATATACAATTATTAGCATTTTCTGCTTAGCTTGTGAAGATGAAGTTATTTATAACATCTAGATGTGCAAAACATTTGTTATATTTGTGAAATAAACCAGGAATTTCAGTGAATTGACGTCTTATGAATACCAATACGTTTCTATTTGTTTATATGGATCTCTTGATTTCATATTAATGCAGTATATATGAAAAGGAATTCTTAATTTTTCATTTAAGGATGAACTGAAAGTTTTGGGATACTTTGTAATGGCGGTCATTTTATATAAAATCAACACTGAGCCATTTATGAACTCTAAATAATGAATATTCAATAGCTGTTAACAACGTGGAAAAGAAAACTTAAAATTTGACTCTGTTAGAGCGGTAGTGATGAAACATTACTAAGGAACGACTACTGCTTGACACTCTAATTGTTTTCTTTTGTTTACTGAGAAATCTTACCTATTATGATATTCGTGATTTTTTATAAAACTGTACTAGTGAAAACTCACAAGCGGATTGATATAATAATAATAATAATAATAATAATAATAATAATAATAATAATAATAATAATAATAATAATAATAATAATAATAATAATAATAATAATATCTTTATTTCTACAAGTACATGTACATGGTATACAGCCATAGCTGACATCAGTAACGTAATACTGCATAGAAAATCGCTTGTTATGCAGAGCATTTCGGGCAAATTAGGTCAGTTTTGTCCCAGGATGCGACCCAAACCAGTCGACTAACATCCAGGTACCAATTTTATATTGATGAGTGAATATAGATAACAAGTGTAAGAAAACCCACCCAATTTTCAACCCTCGCCGGGAATCGCACCCTGACCCCTCACCATATGAAGCGAGAGTTTTTACCACCAGGCCACGGGCATAGTATGACCTTCCGAGCTTCGACTATAAAATTCCTGACCATATCACGCACATATAACCAATTTTGATTACAACAAATGAATATCACACAATGCCACACTCAAGTCCATCGTCGTTTAAAAAAATGTAAGATTATATGACATGTTACTCAGAGATAATAGCAGTCTACTAGCAACACAGATGCGGTACATTCTCATTCTATGGTAAAACTAGTCCATCAGTTCCTTAGGTCCAGTCCTTTGGAAAATCTTTCTTACTGACATTAGTGCTTTCTCGACAAAATCCCTAGGATATCTCAGTTTTGTGGCTATGTTGAATATCTTGCTGATTTCGTCCTCTAAGGATTCTGGACTGAAGATGCGAAAGGCTCTCAAGAACATTGTGAGGAACACGGTTCTTTTTACCCTAGTGTCGTGATTGGAATAGGAGCGAATGTATGACGACACACTGGTGGACTTCCTTAAACTGTGAATTTGAATTTTCTATCGACACGATGGATTAAAACACCTAGAAACGGCAAAGTGTTGTTTATTCCGTGATCTATGGTGAACTTAATGGAAGGTACTAAGCCACTAAGTGTGGGTAGGAACTCATCAATGTTGTGACCATTAGGACACAGGCAAAGAACATCATCTACGTATGTGAACCAACTAGTTGTGACATCAAAGCTCACTAGGGTAAAGTCATGAGGGACATTTAATTTCGGGAGACTTTCAGTGAGATCAACATTATTTTTAATATCTGCTTCTGAGATCTCTCTGACCATGGGAGTTAGAAATTTAACCAGCCATTTAGATAGGTGACATGCTGCTAAGCCTACTAGAACGGGCTGGGTACCTTGGCTAATGAGTCTTGATTACCATATATATATATATATATGGTAACGTTGCTGACCTAGCCGTCAGATATTTAATTACTTCATCATTCATTTTCAGTAACATTTTAAGGTGTTTATTGAAATGTCTGTTGACCTGGTAGGTGGGGTTTTTAATGAGCGGTTCATACGTTTCATTATCACTCAATAATTGGTTCATTTTCCCTAAATATTCGGTTTTATCCCAAATAACAACTACCTTAGATTTATCACCCCTTGAGAGGTGCAGAGTCTGATCATTATCGTACTCTTTATAAGCTTTTGTGAATAATGGGCAGTTGGGGAGGACCGGATGGAGTGATGTTCCATATACCATACCTTTGCTTATATTAAATGTATCAGGGGTCAAGTCACCGTGTTTTTCCAGCATGCAAAACGATTTTGCTAAGGTTACATAATTAACATTATTAGTTGAGGGCGCAAAGCTTAATCCAAACCCTAGCACTGCCTGTTGATCATTGTTTAATTCCTTGATAGACAGGTTCATAACAAACTCCGGATTCGCATGTGTGGACCAACCACTCTGTGCTATGAGATTATTTAACTTCCAGGTATGATTGCGTTCGGTGTTATGTCTGACTTTTCTACGTTCCCTATAAACATAGCAAGTAGTCATGCCAACCTGGGGGAATCTTATTAAAGAATACCGTCTTGGTTTTCCTCATTTCAATGAAAAGCAACTTCTTTGCATGTCTTACTAGGTCAATTTTTTTAATGAGCACTAACCTGTGTAGTTGATCGAACGGTGTGGTAGCTTGCCTGACCAACATATTCTGCAGTAGGGATTTCGGTAGGATTTGTTCACTTAGGCACTTCTTTAGAAAGACTAACTTGAGTGCAGTTCTGTGGGCTTTGAGGAGTGAGCATTTGTAGGAGGTAACAGTAGAAGTCAAGGAAGAAAACAAGTGGGAGAATTAGGAAAAGAGTTGGCGAGTTGCGTTCATAATGCAAACAATCGCAGACAGGCTATCTTAAGTATGCAAGACAAGCCACGGGGGGTGGAAATTTTCAGCTAAAGTACTTTCACACTTCTCGGTGTGTCATCAGGAGCTTTGCAATGTTACAAGGGAGCAACTAAAGCAGGGAGAGTTTTCTAAGCCTAGGGTAGTGCTGGTGTGTCACCGGCTGCAGCTTCTCTCAGAATGTTGCCAACGGTTGGTGCCGGTCCCCATGCCCTACCCCATGAATATAATAATTAAATTGATAAAAAATTGTGTTACTGATTGCAAGTTCGTGTTTGAAGGGAAATACTATGTTCAAAAACAAAGCATGGGAATTGGAAATTCCCTTAGCCCCTTACTCAGCAACTTGTAAATGGAATTCTGAGACCAGATATCTTAAAGACATTCTCCCAGGTAAAGCTAGTTGGCTCAGATACGTAGATGATATTCTTTGCCTGTGGCCTAAAGACCACAACATTGTTGAGTTCCTACACAGACTCAATGGTCTAGTACCTTCCATTAAGTTCACTACAGAACATGATATAAACAACACTTGCCGTTTCTAGATGTTTTAATCCAACGTGTTGATAGAAAATTAAAATTCAATATATTCCTTGATTTCAAAAACACAGGGACTGTGAAACAAAGGCTGATTAAAAACACACATTCCAACAAAGGACCCACAGGACCACCATATCCTGGGGGTTAAAGCGTCATGTGGTTCGCGCACACCATAAGGCAGGCCAGTACAACATGGGTTCGAGTCCTTGGCTAGCGCAGTGTTGTCATTGATCAATACCACTCCTTCGTGGCTACAATATATATATATATATATATATATATATATATATATATATATATATATATATATATATATATATATATATATATATATATATATATATATATATATATATATATATATATATATATATATATATATATATATATATATATATATATATATATATATATATATATATATATATATATATATATATATATATATATATATATATATATATATATATATATATATATATGGCAACGCTCATCTTGCCATATAGGACAAGTAAAAATTTGTGTATGCACTAATTTCGCCAAAATCATTCTGAACCTAACGATAAAAAATATATTTCGCTGTGTTTGTTTAGTATTAAATTATTGTAAACAAATCTAAAATATATTTAGATGGGTTAGGCTAAAATAAATTGCGTTTGTTATAATAAGGTTAGGTAAGTTTTCTAAGTTCCTTTTGGTGCAAAATTATAAATTTTTACATCAACTTTAATGAAAAAAAATTATCTTTAAACGTATAAGAGAAAATTTTAGAAAGGACTTAATTTTAAATGAGTTCTTGCTAATTGACCAGTTTTACTTATTCGGCACGACATACATATACATATATATATATATATATATATATATATATATATATATATATATATATATATATATATATATATATATATATATATATATATATATATATATATATATATATATATATATATATATATATATATATATATATATATATATATATATATGTATATATATATATATATATATATATATATATATATATATATATATATATATATATTAGATGGTGAGTGAATACATTGGTTCAGCAGTCCCCATACCCACATTGTTCATAGTGTACATGGGGAACAAATAATGTTGTGTGTATTGTAAGACAGTGTATAGTGTGCAAGTCTATGTGTATTGTACTCCCCGGGATAACCCCACTCAACAACCTGCGATTCCCCCACCTAAATACCAGCGCCTCCCCCACCCAACTCCCAGGGGAAGTTTTCCCCATCCCCTCCCAGCCCCTCACCAGCCCCTCACCAGCCCCTCAAACTCCACCAGGCCACCATGGTCAAGTTCTCTACCTTCCACGCACCATACCCACCCAGCGTGTCATACTCCACTCCTATTGTCTAGTCTAGCCAGATGGATGCCAACCAGGAGGAAGCAAGCAGCCAGGAAAATGGCACGGCTGGCAACACTAGGAAAGGCAAGTGTCGGTCATGCTTACAGCTTCGTTGTCTCAACTCTAATGGTTTTCTCCGCAAACACGGTAGTTGCCCTGGTTCAGGATGTCCTCCTGTGCAAAGTGATGATCCAGAGCCACCTCAGGCACCTGAACCCACTCCAACAGACCTCATCTCATCAGACAATATCTTGGAAGCAATTAAAGCAACAGGTACCAGGACACTCACATATATTCCCAATGCAGCCCGTCCACACGCTGCTGGGAAACTTACAGACCTCCTGAAAAAAGTAAACGATAGTTAACATAAGAACATAAGAACGAAGGAACACTGCAGAAGGCCTACTGGCCCATGCGAGGCAGGTCCAAGTCTCCTACCGGCTTAAGCCAATGCACCCAACCTAGTCAGGTCAGGTCACATTGACTTAAGGGAGGAACACGGCAACCGACCTGTTAGCACAAACTATCAGGTCTAACTCACACCCACCCACATCTACTCATGTATTTATCCAACCTATTTTTAAAGCTACACAACGTTCTGGCCTCTATAACGGTACTTGGGAGTTTGTTCCACTCATCCACAACTCTATTACCAAACCAGTACTTTCCTATATCCTTCCTGAATCTGAATTTTTCCAACTTAAAACCATTGCTGCGAGTCCTGTCTAGGCTAGATATTTTCAGCACACTATTTACATCCCCTTTATTTATTCCTGTCTTCCATTTATACACCTCAATCATATCCCCCCTAATTCTACGTCTTTCTAGAGAGTGCAGTTTCAGGGCCCTTAGTCTATCCTCATAGGGAAGGTTTCTGATGCATGGCACAACTTGATACTTTCTGGCAATGTCTGCTTAGCTGTGCCGGAAAGAAGGGGAAAGAGGCTAGCCTCAATGATAATTAAATCCTTAAGAGATTTTCCTAGAGCTGATAACCTCATTCGCCTTCCCCGTCAACACAAAAAAGGGAGAGGCAGAACCCCCACTCACTCCACTGACAGTGAAAAAGTCAGAGTCCAGGTGAGCAAGAAAATTGAAGAGGGCAACACAGTGGGGGCAATCAGAATTATTACCAGTGAAGATACAGTTGCTCCCAGGGATGGTGACACGGCTGAAGCATTTACAGGAAAGCACCCTGCCAGGGAAACCAGTGGCACCAACCTCTGTCCCCACTGCAGAACCATTGATTGTGGAAGACTCAGACATTTACAAAGCAATAATGTCGTTCCCATCGGGCTCTGCTGGGGGTTACACTGAAATAAGGCCAGAGCATTTAAAGGAAATGGTTAATCCAGTTATTGGGGAAATTGCAGAGACACTGCTTTCAGAGATCACAAGGTTCGTCAACAATTCCTTGGCTGGTCTGATTCCTGATGAAATTAGACCTTTCTTTTTTGGTGCAACACTTTGTGCACTTAAAAAAAAGGATGGAGGAATTCGGCCAATTGCAGTAGGCAACACGTAACGCCGCCTCGTATCCAAAGCTGGTGTCCGAAGTATTCGTGCACAGGCAGCCATGATGCTTCAACCAAACCAGCTTGGCTTTGGGGTCTCTCAAGGAAGTGAAGCAGCGGTTCATGCAACAAGGGCGTATATCAACAACCTGCCTGAGGACAATGCAGTGGTAAATTTTGATTTCAAGAATGCATTCAATCTTCTGAAAAGAGACGTGGTATTAGCAGCAGTACAAGAACATTTACCTGGTCTCTTCCCTTTTGTTTCAGCTGGGTATAGCAAGGAATCAATGCTTCTCTTTGGTGAACATTAAATCACATCATCGGAGGGTGTCCAACAAGGAGATCCTCTTGCACCATTTCTCTTCTGTATAGCAGTTAGGGAAATCACAGTCAGACTGACCAGCGAGCTAAACATCTGGCTCCTAGATGATGACACACTAGCAGGTACAAAGGAGTCCCTCCTACATGATCTTACGTTGGTAATGACAAGGAGACAGGAAATGGGTCTCATCCTGAATCCATCCAAATGTGAAATTATCTCAGTCAAACAAGTGATTAATGCAGTGAGATCAAAACTACCAGGAGCAACAGTCATTGCCCCCACAAACAGTGTCTTGTTAGGAGCACCTCTGGGAAGCAATGCCATTGACACAATTCTCAGGAAGAAATTGGAAGAGCTAAGGAGAATAGAAGAACGAATACGCAATCTGGACACCCACGATGCCTTGTACCTTCTCACAAAGTGCTTGAGTCTGCACAGGTTGACATACTTCCTAAGATGTGCACATTCATATGATAACCCTATACTGCACGAACATGACAGTATCCTGAGGCAGATTTTTACGAAAGTACTTAACCTTACTCTAGAAGACGGGCAGTGGAACCAAGCTACACTTCCAGTCAGACTAGGAGGCATTGGTGTCCGCAAGTCATCACAGATTGCATTACCTGCTTTTCTGTCCTCATGTGTTGCATCCAGAGGGTTTGTAGCAGCGATTCTCCCTGAACATCTTAGGGACAAGATTGAAGTCCAGGACCAAAAGTTCATTGACGGAGCCATGGTCTAGGATAATCTAAAGGGCTCTGAAACCAGACGTGCTCCCCCCAACAACTACAAACAATCGCACTGGGATGGTCCAATAGTGTAAAATATAGCCCCAAAAATGCTTCATGTGTGTGTGGCAGTGAGAGCCTTTCATGCAGGGGACTTTCTGTTGGCTGTTCCCAACTCCAGCCTTGGCACACTCCTCGACCCACAGACTATCCGCATCGGTGTTGCCCTTCGACTTGCCGCCCCTATTCTCGCCAAACACAGGTGTATTTGTGGCAGTGAAGCAGCAGACCGATTCGGGTACCATGGTCTTGTGTGCCGTAAATCAGAGGGAAAGATTGCAAGACATTAGGAGGTTAATAACATTATCAAGAGGAGCCTCACAACAGCCGGATGCCCAGCAGTAAGGGAGCCACCCCAGCTATGCAAATCTGATGGCAGCCAGAAGCGTCCACATGGTATCACCCTTCAAGCCTGGACAGATGGGAAGCAGGTGTTGCGGGACTATACATGTGCATCTACCTTGGCTGATACCTATCTCTAATACACCAGGGAGGAAGGAGGGGCAGCTGCCAGCTTCAGGGAGTCCCAAAAGTCTAGAAAATATGGAGAACTTGCCCATCATTATATATTTGTTCCCATAGGCTCGGAGACCCTTGGCTCATGGGGAAAGAATGCATCTAAATTCCATATGGAACTAGGAAAAAGACTCATCAGGGTAAATAGGGATCCCAGAGCAGCTAGTTTTCTATTACAGAAGCTCAGTGCGGCTGTTCAAAGGGGTAATGCCTGCTGTATTTTGGGCACACGCCCCAGCTCTGAGGAGCTGGATGAGATATTCTCCTTATAATCTGTGATACACACGTAACAACATGTACAGTATATGTATATATATATATATATATATATATATATATATATATATATATATATGTTAGGTAAGACACATATGCAACAGTTAGGTATCTTTATTTCGAAACGTTTCGCCTACACAGTAGGCTTCTTCAGTCGAGTACAGAAAAGTTGATAGAAGCAGAAGATACTTGAAGACGATGTAATCAGTCCATCACCCTTAAAGTTTTGAGGTGGTCAGTCCCTCAGTCTGGAGAAGAGCATTGTTCCGTTTCGAAATAAAGATACCTAACTGTTGCATATGTGTCTTACCTAACAATCTGTCGGTATTTTATACCATTTTAATGTTCATATATATATATATATATATATATATATATATATATATATATATATATATATATATATATATATATATATATATATATATATATATACATATACTATGCAAACCAGATATGGAAGTATGCGGAGGTTTGATAATATTTTTTGTCTTGTAAAAACCAGTAGTTTTAAAGTTAGACTTGTGAGTGTGAGAAAAGATAAAACTAAACATCATACATAGTAAGATTTCACTGCGAATTTGATAAATTCAACCTGTTTTGGATGATAATTTATGGATGCAGTGTTGAGCGAACAATCTCGGTTTCTTACAGCATTATTTATTAGAGCAAATAATGTTGGCACGACCATTACTTACTCAGAACAGGTTACGTTGACCTAATATGACAGCTAAAAATTACAAGTTCAGTAAAGTGGCGTATGTTTGTTGTTTGTTGCAACCACTGCTCTTTGGTTGTAGATTATACTGGAAACCTTCAGTCATTCATCGAGATCTTTGATGGCGCTGCCGTTGGTAGCACTAAAAAAGCAGGAACATTAGAATGAGAACAGTAGCAGTACAAAGCAGCGGCTTCAGAATGAGACCGCCGATAGAAATGCAAAGCAGTGAACGTACATTAGTAGCAGTTAAAGAGAAGAGGCTAGATAGATAATGGAGTTTAAAGCCTATCGGCTACTGCATGTAACCTTTTTCGCAACTAGATTCGGTTGTTTTGGTTGACAGCCTCACACACTGTCCGGGGTTCAATCTCCGTCATGAGTAGAGACGTTGGGTACATTTCCTTATACCTGTTGTCCCTGTTCACTTAACAGTAAGTTGGTTCCTCGGTGTTAGTCGACTGGTGTCGGTGGCATCTTTGAGGACAAGATGAAGGATCCCAATAGAAATAAGACAGACAGGCCTCGATGGGTGGCTAACACTTCATGAAAAAAAAGATCCGAACAAATCTTATCTTATTTTATCACTAGAATTGGATTATAGCAAACTTCAAGTATATTTATCGTCAAGGATGAGGATGCTTAGGATTTGTTTTTAAATGAGCACTGAGAGAGTTGCTAGGAGCGAAGTGCTTCGACTGAAAATAGCAGCTGACAAGACTCGCAGGAAGAAAAAGATGAGTACTGCAGAAGACGAAAATTTCCTCCTATATGAAGAAAACGAAAAAAGTGTCTGGAGACGAACGAAGAAAAAATCACAGAAAAGTGAGTGTCAATAAAATGAAAACACCTTCACAGGAATTCAGAAAAACTGCACAAATTAATTCTACTCACCAGGATGGAGCATAGCAGTGAGCTGATAAAAATGGAAAGAAGTGACCTTATTTCGTTACATCCTGATGAATTAGACACATGTGCAACATCTGAGTATCTTGACATGACGCTAGGTACCCAGGTGTTGCATATGTCACACTCATCATTTCTCGGTATTATATACCATTAGCATATGGAACATTTTTCCTTCACTCACTTCATTCCCACCGTCCTCTTCAAACACCATTATTCCCTTCCACAAGTTCCAGCAGTAACCCACCAACAACAGTTCCCAGTATCTCCTCTCCAACGAATTTACCCCACCTGTCCACATCTTCCGTGCATGTTACAGGTCAGACAAAATGCTCACTACAGCCACACACTAAGGTTTCACCATGAAATTTTCTGAGATTAAACCCGGCTTTCAGTATTTGGATGCATGCTAGCATACCTAGCTCCAGCAACAAGGAACCACAGATATATTAAAAAAAATCGAGAAAAAACTTACATATACTAAACTAAATTTCATCTCAGTTTATGTACTCAAGGACTTGCTTTAACCTTTTTAGTGATATTATAGTATCGTTAATTGTTCGTTACTGTGCGGGATGTGATCTAACGATTTCCGCGCTGTCAATAACCGCTGTACATAATGAGTTACAGCAGATGTCCCATATACCGTTTTCATAGATTCTTTTTTTTCCTTGTTTATTGTTTCTTATTGTTACTGCTGATAATATTTGTATCCGGATGGCACCCTAAATATATCAATTCATAATTGTTACTTGTGTTGCTTCACTAAGTAACTATCGACTTCCTATGGTGGTCTACTACAGAACTTTATTTTTAAGCAGGAAGTAACCCTTAGTAGATAGAGACCCATGTGAGTAAATCCTCTCCATAGATAACGACATTATAGCACCTCACTCAATGAGTGGAACAACTGCTTCACCCTTCTCAGTGAAAGGACCCACTGTATCACCTCTCACAGTGAGGGGAATCACTTCTTCATTAATTTTATTGGGTGAAAACATAAAATAGGTAAGACTACTTCTTGACTAGTCCATGATAAAACTGGATAGGGTTGTATCAGTTTACAATGGTAAGGGTAGCACTTGAAAACAAAGACTGAGAGAGTATGTCATTATAATCTGCGAGCATCAAGTGTAACCACAGTTCTTCAGATCATCAATAATCAGCTAAAAGCATGGGAGCTAATTACTTGTGAGAATGAATGGTTCTTTTCATATACTGTGTTACTACAAGTTGAACTTGCCAGCCAGTCAGAATAAGGATGATTAACACATTCTAGAGTTATGTCCTGTATAGGAATGTAAACTGTAGCCAGCGAGAAAGACCTCAATTTTATGCTCAAACTCTCGTTAAAACTACTCATAATATATACCTGTAAATAATATTGATGGGAATATAAGAGTACTCAAAAGAATACATTTTGTGTATAATTTATTCCTAAAATACTTATCTACATTATTGATAGTGCCATAGCAGGTATTCTTCCTTCACGGTCAGGTAATAAGCTATTAAAGAGGACCTGTGATTATATTATGGGGTGTGTGTCCTGAAGCGTTTTATTGTATTGCTTTATTGATGCATTGAATTGCTGGTTGCCTTGCTTTATTGCTTCCTTGCATTGTTGGCTATATTGCATTATTGCTATTTAGTGTTTCTGATTACATCGCTCTATTGCTGGTAGGTAATACCACCAGCTCAGACCAGGCGTATGGTGATGGTATGTAGTACATTGCGTACTAAACTAAATTTATCTCTGCAGCATATTGCTCGTACTATTGGCATTAAATACCGCTACCATTTAACCGCTGTACAGTTTCGTGCATTAATTTGCAATACGCTATTGTTTGATCCATCATCTATGGCGCCTGGGTCTCTAGATTTACAGTGCACAAGGAGTGCGTATTACTCTCTGCTTCTCGCTAGGATCCTTTGCTCGTAATGTTAGTGACCATACCCGAGCAAACGGGGGCATGCCAGTTCCAACTCTAAGATGAATCTGCTTCGCTCCCACTTGAATCAGCAAGGCTGGAAGAGACTAACGAATAGCGGGTTATTGCCAGTATCGTCGTACTTACGAGGAGCATAAACAATTCGCGAATAGAGGAACTTTTAACAAATATTATCTCTCAGGTCACAGCAGGGCTCAAACCTCCACACTTTGCATCAAAGTACGCAGTACCTTGATAATTACACACACACACACGCACACACACACACACATATATATATATATATATATATATATATATATATATATATATATATATATATATATATATATATATATATATATATATATATATATATATATATATATATATATATATATATATATATATATATATATATATATATATATATATATATATATATATATATATATATATATATATATATATATATATATATATATATATATATATATATGCCAGCAATCGCAGACAGGCAATCTTAACTACACAAGACAAGCCACAGGGGTTGAAAATTTTTAGCTTAAGTACTTTCACACTTCTCAGTGCATCATCAGGAGCTATGCAATGCTGCAAGGCAGCAAATGAAGCAGGGGAAGTTTTCTCAGAGTAGTGCAGTGCGAGTGTGTCACCAGCCGAAGCTTCTCTCAGAATGTGGGCAGCAGTTGGTGCGGGTTTTGGCACTGACCGTTGCAGTGCGGGGTTGGCACCGACCGTTGCCCACATTCTGAGAGAAGCTGCAGCCGGTGACACACCTGCACTGTGCTACTCTGAGAAAACTTCCCCTGCATCACTTGGTGCCTTGCAGCATTGCATAGCTCCTGATGATGCACTGAGAAGTGTGAAAGTACTTGAGCTAAAGTTTTCCAACCCCCATAGTCTTGCGTAATTAAGATTGCCTGTCTGCAATGACAACACTGTGCTAGTCAAGGATTCGAACCCATGTTATACTGGTCTGCCTCATGGTAAGCGAGAACAACATGACATTTTAAAACACAGGACCACCCAACCCTACAAGAATGGCACAGCCAGCAGAGCTAGCTGTGGGCCATCATCCGAGGGCATACGGAGGTGTGGGAGCTTCTAAGCTAATTTCATTCTCATCCCTGTATGGTGTACTAGCCTCACTGGCAGCATTTATATATTACTGTAACCACGGACGAGTGATATTGATCAATAACAAAACTGCGCTAGCCAAGGATTCGAACCCATGTACTGGCATGCCTCATAGTAAGCGAGAACTATATGATGCTTTAAACCACAGGACTCTGCTGGCTGCGCCATTCTTGTAGGGTTGGGTGGTCCTATGGTTTAAAGTGTCTTGTTCTCGCTTGCCATGAGGCAAGCCAATAGAACATGGGTTCGAATCCTTGGCTAGCGCAGTGTTGTTATTGACCAATACCACTCGTTCGTGCTTACAATAATATATATATATATATATATATATATATATATATATATATATATATATATATATATATATATATATATATATATATATATATATATATATATATATATATATATATATATATATATATATATGTGTGTGTGTGTGTGTGTGTGTGTGTGTGTAATTCGCAATGTACTGAGTACTTTCATGCAGAGTGTGGAGGTTCGAGCGTGCTGTGAACTGCGAGATAACCCGCTCATATATATATATATATATATATATATATATATATATATATATATATATATATATATATATATATATATATATATATATATATATATATATATATATATATATATGTGTGTGTGTGTGTGTGTGTGTAATTCGCAATGTACTGAGTACTTTCATGCAGAGTGTGGAGGTTCGAGCGTGCTGTGAACTGCGAGATAACCCGCTCTTCATATATATATATATATATATATATATATATATATATATATATATATATATATATATATATATATATATATATATATATATATATATATATATATATATATATATATATATATACATATATACATATATATATATATATATATATATATATATATATATATATATATATATATATATATATATATATATATAAATTGTTCTTATTCCAGAATATTTTCCATTCCAGTTGTTGCCTTCCATTTCTCCGGACACTGTTAGCCTATAAACCATGACTCATTTTTTTAAACAAACAAGCACAGACGTATTTTTATTGCCCAGGATGTGGTATCTGACGTCCGGCAGCTCACTGTGGATACTGACCTATATGTGGCTACAGCAGTCGATTCATAGCTCTTTATCCCGCCTCTTCGCTGGTTACTATTAGATCCACTTCACTCTCCAGATTGTTCCCTCTTCCGACAACTCTAAACCTGAAGAATACTACCTGACATACCTATTAGTCAACTAAGTTTTCAAGGTTCAGTTGAGCACTCTTGTTCCTAGTTTCAGTCTCTGAAACATTCTGTCCTTTTTCACCACGTTAGTCCCTCTCAAAATCTTCTACGTCATTATCATAACCTTTACCCCCTCCTAGTCCTCATGTCCTGCAGTGTTATCATGTTGAGTTCCCTATGAGGAGAGGTTAGTCATCTTGCAAACATTTGAACTTTCTCTAATGTTGTTTGTACTTTATCAGGTGTGGGTTCCATATTGGTGTTGTATTCTCGAATATGAGCCTGACGTTCACGGAGTACAGTTTCGTGAATGACTTTTTACTTAGATAACGAAACGCTATTCTTAGATTTCCAGAAGAGCATTGCAGCAGTTGTCTAGATGATGTGATATTTGGGGGATATACTCGGTATGATACTCCAAGGTTCTCCCTGAGTGATGTTTACTTCCCTACCCCGTACTCTGTCTCCGGTATCTTTGTCCTCCCACAATATTCACTGTGTAAGTTTGCATCTGGTGAGTGTTAAACTACTGGAGCTGTTTGTCAGATCAAGGGTGTAGCCTGTCCAAATTCATTTGTAGCATTTCTTGGGTCTCGTCCTCTTTTATTCTCCTCATTAATTTCACGTCGTCTGTGAACCGGTGTAATTCTTACTCTATCGCTTCTGTCATGTCATTCACGTAAACAAGAAACAGAATAAACTCTAGCACAAATTCTTGTGGAACCTCACTTGTCACATTCACCCATTCTGACACCTATTCACGGATCATCACTCGTGGCTTCCTTCTTGTTATTTATTCCCTTATCCATTGTAATGCTTTACCTGTTATTTCTGTCTGCTCTTCTAACATTTGTTAAAGTCTTTTGTGCGGTGCTGTGTTAAAAGCTTTCTTTCAGTCCAAAAAAGGCAATCTACCCATCCCTCTCTCTCATGTCTTATTTCTGTTACCTTCTTGTGGAACTCCACTAGGTTTGTGTCACAGGATTTTCCATTCCTGAAGAGGTACTTGTTGTCATGTAGGAAACCATTTTTTTTAGTTGCTTCACTACTCTTCCACTGATAATCTCCATATCTTTACATACTTAGCATGTCAGTGACAATGTTCAGTAGTTTAATGTTGCCTGTCTGCCTCTCCTCTTAAAAATTGGAACTACATTTGTTGTCCTCTATACCTCTGGCATTTCCCAGTTTCGACGGACTTGCTGAAGATTCTGACTAGTGGCACACACAGTGCCTCTGTTCCCTCTCTCAGAACTCACTGAGAAATAGTATCTGGTCCCATCACCTCAGAGGTATCTACCTCTCATATTAATTTCTTCTCCAACTTCCCGGTTCTTCCCGAAATGCACATGCAGGCTAGTGGTTTCCTTTTGTGCTTAACAAAATTTTATTACATGTAAACTTAGTTGTGTTTGTATGTATTGTGTCCAACATTTGATGCTGAACTGTTCTCCCTCGGTATGCTGGAGGCATTTCTGTCTCCTCTAAAAATATCTTCTTAATCTCATGCTGAGATCTTCACAGACTTTCTTGTCATTCCTTGTGAG
The DNA here is from genome assembly GCF_038502225.1 of Cherax quadricarinatus. NCBI lineage: Eukaryota > Metazoa > Arthropoda > Malacostraca > Decapoda > Parastacidae > Cherax > Cherax quadricarinatus. The sequence goes on along the minus strand of NC_091361.1, from coordinate 8,451,132 downwards.
CTGCCAACCTTCATTCATCAGCCTCATTACTTGGTCTCTGACTTCTTTTCTTTGTGATGTGGCGATATATATATTTTAGGTCGGATTTGGCGTGTGTATGTGTACTCACCTAATTGTGGTTGCAGGGGTTGAGAATCAGCTCCTGGCCCCGCCTCTTCACTGAGGGCTGCTAGGTCCTCTGTCTCTCTGCTCCATGAGCTTCATCATACCTCATCTTAAAGTCAAGTATGGTTCCTACCTCCACTACCTCACTTGCTAGGCTATTCCACTTTATGACTACTCTATGACTGAAGAAATACTTCCTAACATTTTTTGACTCATCTGGGTCTTTAACTTCCAATTGTGACCCCTTGTTTTTGTGTCCCCTCTCTGGAACATCCTGCCTCTGTCCACCTTGCTATTCCACGCAGAATCATGTCTCCCCTATCCCTCCCGTCCTCCAGTGTCGTCAGGCCGATTTCCCTTAAAATTTCTTCGTAGGACATTCCCCTTAGCTCTGGAACTAACCTCGTCGCAAACCTTTGCACTTTCTCTAATTTCTCGACATGCTTGATCAAGTGTGGGTTCCAAACAGGTGATGCATACTCCAATATGGGCCTGACGTACACGGTCTACAGTGTCTTGAACGATTCCTTATTAAGGTATCGGAACGCTGTTCTCAGGTTTGCCAGGCGCTCATGTGCTGCAGCAGTTATCTGGTTGATGTGTGCTTCCGGAGACGTGCTCGGTGTTATACTCACCCCAAGATCTTTCTCCTTGAGAGTAGTTTGCAATTTTTGGCCACATAGCCTGTACTCCGTCTGCAGTCTTCTTTGCCCTTCCCTGATCTTCATGATTTTACATTTGGCGGGGTTAAATTCTAGAAGCCAGTTGCTGGACCAGGAGTCCAACCTGTCGAGGTTTCTTTGAAGTCCTACCTGGTTCTCATCTGATTTAATTCTCCTCATTAACTTCACATCATCTGCGAACAGGGACACTTCTGAATCTAACCCTTCCATCATGTCATTCACATATACTAGAAAGAGCAATGGTTCTAGGACCAACCCCTGTGGGACCTCGCTCGTCACAGGTGCCCACTGTGATACCTCATCACGTACCATGACTCGTTGTTGCCTCCCTGTCAGGTATTCTCTGGTCCATTGCAGCGCCCTTCCTGTTATACACGCCTGTTCCTCTACCTTCTGTACCAATCTTCTGTGAGGAATTGTGTCGAAGGCCTTCTTGCAGTCCAAGAAGATGCAAGCAACCCACCCCTCTCTCTCGTGTCTTACTTCTGTTATTTTATCATAAAATTCCAGTAGGTTTGTGACACAGTATTTGCCTTCCATTAATCCGTGCTGCTTAGCGTTTATAATCTTAGTTCCGTTCCAGGTGCTCCACCACTCTCCTCCTGATAATCTTCTCCATTACTTTGCATACTATGCACGTCAGTGCCTCTTTTCTGTCTCCTTTTTTAAATATGGGTACTGCATTTGCCATCTTCCATACCTCAGGTAGTTGCCCAGTTGCTCCCTTTCTAAGGACCCACTGGGAGATGTTGTCTGGTCCCATTGCCTTTGAGCTATCAAGGTCCCTTAGCAGCTTCTTCACCTCCTCCTTCTAAGTTGTATGTCATCTAACACTGGTATATTCTTTGTTGGCGTCCCCCTCTGTTTTGTCCAACCAGGGGCCTTCCTGTCTCCACTGTAAATACTTACTTAAATCTCTTGTTGAGCTCCTAACATACCTCTTGATCGCTTCTGGTGAGTTCCCCACCTTTTGTGTGTGTGTGTGTGTGTGTGTGTGTGTGTGTGTGTGTGTGTGTGTGTGTGTGTGTGTGTGTGTTTGTGTGTGCATATTCACCTAATTGTACTCACCTAATTGTGGTTGCAGGGATCGATTCACAGCTCCTGTCCCGTCTCCTCACTGGTCGCTACTAGGTAACTCACTTCCTGCTCTGAGTTTATCATACCTTTTCTTTAAGCTATGTATGGATCTGTCCTCCTTTACATCACTTTTCGGACTATTCCACTTCCTGACAACTCTATGACTAAAACAATACTTCCTAAAATCTCTGTGACTCATCTGAGTCTTTAACTTCCTATTGTGACCCATTGTTGTTGTGTCCCATCTTTGGAACATCCAGTCTGTGTCCACCATTTCGATTCCTCTCGGTAATTCATATCTCGTTATCATATCCGCCCTATCTCTCTGGTCCTCCAGTGTCGTCAGGTTGATTTTAACCTTTCCTCGTAGGACATATCCTTAGTTCCGGGACTAGTCTCGGTGCAAACCTTTGCACTTTCTCTAATTTCTCGACGTGCTTGGATAGGTTTGGGTTCCAAACTGGTGCTGTATAATCCAACATGGGCCTAACGTACACAGTGTACAAGGTCCTGAACAGCTCCTTACTCAGATGTCGGAATGCTATTTTTAGGTTTGCTAGGCGCCCATATTCTGCGCAGTTATTTGGTTGATGTGCACCTCAGATGTGCTCGATATTTTGTTCACCCCAAGATCCTTTCCCTTAAGTGAGGTTTGTAGTGTTTAGCCCCATAGACTGTACTCTGTCTTTGGTTTTCTTTGCCCTTTCCCAAATTTCATGACTTTGCCCTTAGTGGGGTTGAACTCCAGGAGCCAGTTTCTGCACAAAACCTGCAGCCTGTCCAGATCCCTTTGTACTCCTGCCTGGTCCTCCTCCAATTGACTTCTCATTGACTTCAACTTGTCTGCAAACAGGAACACTTTTGAGTCTATTCCTTCCGTCATATCATTTACATATACCAGAAACAACACTGGCCCTAGGACTGACCCCTGTGGAACCCCTCTCGTCACAGGCACCCAGTCTGACACCTTGTCACAAACTATGACTTGCTTTGCCTTCCCTGTTGTACCTGACTAGTCCTCCAGGTTTTGCACCAATCTCTTGTATGGAGCTGTGTCGGAAGCCTTCTTACAGTCCAAGAAAACTCAATCTACCCACCCCTCTCTCTCTCTCTCTCTCTCTTATATTACTGCTGTCACCCTGTCATAGAACTCCAGTAGGTTTGTCACACAGGATTTCCCATCCTTGAATTCGTACTGGTTGTCGTTGATAAGCTCATTCATTTCAAGGTGCTCCATCACTCTTCTAATAACCTTCTACATGATTTTTCATACTCTGCATGTCAGTGGTACTGGTCTAAAGTTTAATGTTGCGTGTCTCTCTCTCCTTTTTTAAAAATTGGGACTACATTTGTTGTCTTCCATACCTCAGGTAGTCGCCCTCTTTCTATAGATGTGTTGAATACTGTTGTTAGTGTTACACAGAGTGCTTCTGCTCCCTCTCTCAGGATCCATGGAGAGATGTTATCCAGCCGCATCGCCTATGAGGTATCTAGCTCGTTTAGCAGCCTCTTCACCACCCCTCGGTTGTGATGAATGGTTTGAAAAACCGACAAGTTGAAGATTGAGACACTTATGCAGCATATGGGAATAAAGATTCCCATATGCTGCATAAGTGTCTCAATCTTCACCCCTCGGTTGTATGTATTGTGTCCAGCACTTAATGGTGTACCCCACCTCATAGTCTTTCTGGAGTGCCTTCTGTCTCCTCTGCGAATACTTTTTTGAATCTCATGTTGAGCTACTCACATATGTCTTGGTCGTTGCTTGTGATCACCCCTACTTCTTCCCTCAACCTGATTACCTGGTACTTGTCTGTTGTTGTCTTCCTGATGTGACTGTCAAACAGTTTCGGGTCGGACTTGGCTTTCGCTGCTGTGTCATTTTCATATTGTCGTTGGGCCTCACTCCTTAACTGAGCACATTCATTTCTAGCTCTTCGACTGCTCTCCTTATTCTCCTGGGTGTTTTGCTTTTTATACTTCTTCCATTCTTTAGCACACTTGGTTTTCGCCTCACCTTTGGGTGAACCATTGGCTCGTCCTGGCATTAGCGTTATTTCTGTTTCCCTTGGATACAAACCTCTCCTCTATTTCCTTGCATATTGTTGTCGCATATTCTATCATTTCATTTACTGATCTCCCTGCCAGTTCTGTCCCACTGAACCTCGTGCAGGAAATTCCTCATGCCTGTGTAGTCCCGTGTCTTGCCGTTTGGCTTCATTCGTCCGGCCCTTCCTGTTACCCTCTCCACTTGTAACTCTATGTATTTAAATCTCAGAACCACGTTATCACTAGCCCCGAGAGGTCTTTCATGTGTGATGTCCTCAATGTCTGTACTACTCAAGGTGAATAATAGGTCCAGTCTTCCTGGTTCGTCCTCTTTCTCTCTAGTAGTGTCACTTACGTGTTGGGAGATGAGGTTTTCCAGTACCACCTCCATCATCTTATCCCTCCACGTTTCTGGGCCCCTATGTGGCTCTGGGTTTTCCCAGTCAATTTTTTGTTGTGATTGAAATCACCTAAACTCAGAAGCTTTGCCTTGCCCACATGAACCCTTCTGATCACTTCAGTCAGTGTGTCAACCATCGCTCTGTTACTCTCATCATATTCTTGCCTTAGTCTCCTGCTATTATGTGGTGGGTTATAAATCACTGCAGTTGCCACCTTGGCACCTCCAGAATGAAGTGTTCCCATTATGTAGTATCTTGCTTCTTCTCTGTCTCCTCTCTCCAGCTCCTCAAAATCTTATTGGATTTGATGAGTAGTGCCACTCTCCTCCCCCCCCCACCATTCCCTCTGTCTTTTCTCACGATCTAGTATCCAGTAAGAAAGAGCGCATCTGTTATTAATCCAGCAAGCTTGAGTTCTGTGAGAGCTATGATGTCTAGTGATGCCTATTTCATTCTTTCCTTCCTCTCCTCCACTTAATTTTTATTCAGACAGCGTTGGTGTACCTTACCTTCAGTTTCCTCTCCAACACTATATTCTGGAGGATTTGTGGGGTTTGAAGGTATGGGGGAACTGGCAGGGTGCTATGGGTTGTGAGTATGGATTGTGGTTTGTACTGGGAGAGTATGGTTTTGAGGTTCTCAGTGTGGTTCTGTGGGTGTTTATGCTTGATGCTTCGCCCGACTCTGGTTCTCCCCTGCTGACCCTATCCTTGTCTCTCTTTCTAGTCCCTTTCGTATCTGCATCCTCTCCCTCAGCTGCTCTCGTTCTGTTCTCGTTCTGTCGCAGTCTAGGAACACCATCCGGTATATTTATGAGTCCTTCAATTATTGTTTCTCCTGCACGATTCTGTTCCTAACTGTTTCTCTCATCAGAATGAATTTGACTTGCCGATTTCTCCCCTTTGCATACCCCCCTATTCCATGAAAATTTACTGTCTCAGTTATGTCCTTCTCGTCTATGTGTTTCATGATGTTATCACTCTCTTGTTTATCTTTCTGCTGTCTTTCATTGTGTGTCCTCCTTTTTCTCTCCTGAAGCCCATGAATAAAGACCGACCTCTCCCTCCCCTCCTCCCATTGTCTTTCCCTCCATGTCTCTGCGTCCCATTTCTATAAAGCCTTGTCTTCTTTATTGTTTCCTGTTGCTCTTGGTGGCCTGATCGTGCATCTACATGGGACCTGCCACCTTCTTTACCTGCACCATCCCCCTCACTTACTCCTGTCAATGCACCCAACAGCTTGTCCCCTTCGATTATCGGCCTTGCCTGGTAGCCTGATAAGGCCTTAACATAAGTCTTTTCTCCTTGATTTCCTTTGGATCCCTCCTTTAATAGGGGTATACCTGCTCCAGATGTCATGTTCCCTTTGGGTACTGGCCCAGTAACCCACTTCTGGATATTTACTTCATCTTCTAGGTCCGTGCGTGTGTGTGTGTGTGTGTGTGTGTGTGTGTGTGTGTGTGTGTATGTGTGTGTGTGTACTCCTATTTGTACTCACCTATTTGTGGTTGCAGGGGTCGATTCATAGCTCCTGGCCCCGCCTCTTCGCTGATTGCTAATAGGTCCTCTCTCTCCCTGCCCTATGAGCTCTATCATACCTCGCCTTAAAACTATGTATGGTTCCCGCCTCCACTACGTCACTTTCTAGGCTATTCCATGGCCTGACTACTCTATGACTGAAGAAATACTTCCTAACATCCCTTTGATTCATCTGAGTCTTCAACTTCCAGTTGTGACCTCTTGTGTCTGTGTCCCTTCTCTGGAACATCCCGTCTTTGTCCACCTTGTCTATTCCGCGCAGTATTTTATATGTCGTTATCATGTCTCCCCTGACCCTCCTGTCCTCCAGTGTCGTCAGGCCGATTTCCCTCAACCTTTCTTCGTAGGACAATCCCCTTACCTCTGGGACTAGTCTTGTTGCAAACCTTTGCACTTTCTCTAATTTCTTGACGTGCTTGACTAGGTGTGGATTCCAAACTGGTGCTGCATACTTCAGTATGGGTCTGACGTAAATGGTATACTTATCCTTATACGAATCCTTACTGAGGTATCGGAACGCTATCCGTAGGTTTGCCAGGCGCCCGTATGTTGCAGCAGTTATCTGATTGATGTGCGCCTCAGGAGATATGCTCGGTTTTATGCTCACCCCCAGATCTTTTTTCTTGAGTGAGGTTTGCAGTCTTTGGCCATCTAAACTATATTGTGTCTGCGGTCTTCTTTGCCCTTCCCCAATCCTCATGACTTTGCATTTGGCAGGGTTAAATTCAAGGAGCCAGTTGCTGGACCAGGCTTGTAGTCTGTCCAGGTCTCTTTGTAGTCCTGCCTGATCCTCGTCCGATTTGATTCTTCTCACTAACTTCGCATCATCTGCAAACAAGGACACTTCTGAGTCTATCCCTTCCGTTATGTCGTTCACATATGCCAAGAACAGCACAGGTCCTAGGACTGACCCGTGTGGAACCCCGCTTGTCACAGGCGCCCACTCTGACACCTCGTCGCGTACCATGACACGTTGTTGCCTCCCTGTCAGGTATTCTCTGATCCATTGCAGTGCCTTTCCTGTTATGTGTGCCTGATCCTCTAGCTTTTGCAGTAACCTCTTGTGAGGAACTGTGTCGAAGGCCTTCTTGCAGTCCAAAAATATGCAGTCGATCCACCCCTCTCTCTCTTGTCTTACTTCTGTCACCTTGTCATAAAACTCTAGTAGGTGTGTGTGTGTGTGTGTGTGTGTGTGGTCACCTGGTCTTTGACTGTTGTCATTTGACTGCTATGTCATTTTCATACTGTCGCTGGGCCTCCCTCCTTACCTGTGCATACTCATTCCTGGCTCTGCGACTGATCTCCCTATTTTCGTGTGTTCTCTGCCTTCTGTACTTTTTCCATTCTCTATTGCACTTTGTTTTTGCCTCCTTACACCGTCGGGTAAACCAGGGGCTCGTTCTGGTCTTCCCGTTGTTGCTGTTGCCCTTGGGAATAAACCTTTCCACTGCCTCCTTGCATTTTGTTGTTACATATTCCATCATTTCATTTACTGGCTTTCCTGCCAGTTCTCTGTCCCACTGGACCTCCCGCAGGAAGTTCTTCAACCCTATGTAGCCCCCTCTTTTATAGTCAGGCTTTTCCCATTCAACTCCTGTTATTCTCTCCACTTGCAGCTCTACTATGTATTCAAAGCACAGAACCAGGTGGTCGCTAGCTCCTAGGGGACTCTCATACTTGATGTCCTCAATGTCTGAGCTGCCCAGTGTAAACACAAGGTCCAATCTTGCTGGTTCATCCTCCCCTCTCACTCTGGTAGTGTCCTTAACATGTTGGTGCATGAGGTTTTCCAGCACCACGTCCAACATCCTGGCTCTCCATGTTTAGGGACCCCCATGTGGCTCCAGGTTTTCCCAGTCAATCTCCCTGTGGTTGAAATCCCCCATAAGCAGCAACTTTGTTCTGCTGGAGTGACCTTTTCTTGCCACCTCAGCAAGTGTGTCCACCATTGCTCTGTTGCTCTCTTCATATTCCTCTCTTGGCCTCCTGCAGTTCTGTGGTGGATTATACATCACTGCAATGACCACTTTGTGTTCCCCAGGCTGAAGTGTACCTGCTATGTAGTCTCTTTCTCTCGTCTCATCTATGCCTTCCATTTTCTCGAATTTCCATCTGTTTTTTTACGAGCAGAGCAACCCCACCTCCCCCCCTGCCCCTTCTATATTGCCTCATGATCTGGAATCCTGGTGGGAAGATTGCATCTGTTATTGTCTCCGTGAGTTTTGTTTCTGTAACTGCTATGATGTCTGGGGACTTCTCATTGATTCTTTCTTGCCATTCCTCATGTTTATTCGTTAATGCATCTGCATTTGTGTACCAAACCTTCAACTTCTGTTCTAATACTGTAACTGTGGTGCGGGGGGTGGAAACAGAGGGATTGGTGTGTGATGGTTGGTTTGGATTGTTCAGTTGCCTTGGGGGTGTCGTGGCTGGAGTCCTTCTGCAGGTGTTTCTGGGGGGTGCACTTGTCCTTCCATTTGATCCTGGGTTATTCTGCTCTCATTTTTTAATTTCCTCCCATTTCTCCTTTCGTTTTTGAACTCTCTCTTTCATTGTCTTCCTTTCGTCCTGTGTTCTGTCTCGATCGGGGTACACACTCCGGAACTCCTGCTTGCCTCTCAGCCGTGCTTTCTCCTGCATGATCATGGTTCGGGTTGATTCTTCCTTGAAAATTACTTTGAGAGGCCGATTCCTTTTCTTTGTGTGTGTGTGTGTGTGTGTGTGTGTGTGTGTGTGTGTGTGTGTGTGTGTGTGTGTGTGTGTGTGTGTGTGTGTGTGTGTGTGTGTGTCTGTGTTTATGTGTGTGTATGTATGTGTGTTTGTGTACTCGCCTAATTGTGGTTGCAGTGGTCCAGTCATAGCTCGTGGCAGCTCCTCTTCACTGGTCGCCACTAGGGCGTTTTTGCCCTGCTCCATGAACTTAATCATACCTCTTGTTAAAACTATGTATGGATCCTACTCCACTACATCACTTCCCAGACTGTTCCACTTCCTGACAACTCTGCGACGTAAGAAACACTTCCTGTCATCCCTGTGACTCAATTGAGTCTTCAACTTTCAGTTGTATCCCTTTGTTGCTGTGTCCCATCTCTGAAACACCCTGTCTCTGTCCACCTTGTCAATTCCTCTCAATATTTTATGTACTGTTATCATGTCCCCCCTATCCTCCCTGTGCGCCAGTGTCGTCAGGCCGACTTCCCGTAACCTATCCCCGTAGGACATTCCCCTTAGCTTCGAAACAAATCTTGCTGCAAACCTTTGGAGTTTCCATAATTTCTTTAGGTGCTTGACTAGGTGTTGGTTTAAAACTTGTGCTGCATTCTCCAATATGTGCTGATGTACACTGTACAGAGTCATAAATGATTTCCTTGTAATAATGTTGGTAGAATTACCGACAATATGTAAAGTAAAAGGACACAAGTGCAACTAATGTGACATTTTATTGTGGCAACGTTTCGCTCTCCAGGAGCTTTGTCAAGCCGATACCGGCTTGCGAAACGTTGCCACAATAAAATGTCACATTAGTTGCACTTGTTTCCTTTTAATGATTTCCTTACTGATATGTCGAAACCATATCCTTTTCATTGTGTGAGACTTACGTTATTTTGCCTCCTTACCTGTACTCTGTTTGTGGTCTTCTTTGTCCTTCCCCGATCTTCGTGACTTTGCACTTGGTGGGGTTAAACTCCAGGAGCCATTTGCTGGACCAGGCTTGCTGCCTGCCCACATCCCTTTGCAGTCCTTCCTAATCCTCATCCGATTGCATTTTACTCATCAGCTTCACATCATCTGCAAACAGGGACACTTCTGAGTCTATTCCTTCCGTTATGTAGTCACATATACCGGAAACAGCACCGGTCCAAGGACTGACCCTTGTGGATCCCCGTTCGTTACAGGCGCCCACTCTGACACCTCGTCACGTACCATGACTCGTTATTGCTTCTTTGTCAGTTATTCTAAGATCCATTGCAGTCCCTTTCCTGTTCTACTTGCCTTTTCCTCTAGTTTTCGCTCTAATCTCTTTTGTGGAACTGTGTCTGAAGCCTTCTTGCAGTCCAAGAAAATGCAATCTACCCACCCCCCTCTCTCTCTCTCTCTCCTGTTTCACTTCCATCACCTCGTCATAAAACTCTAGTAGGTTTGTGACAAAGGATTTTCCTTCCTTGAAACTGTACTTGTTTTCGTGTATAAGCTTGTTCCTTTCTAGGAGCACCACCACTCTTCTCCTGATAATCTTCTCCATGACTTTACATGCTATGCATGTCAGTGACACTGGTCTGTAGTTTAAGGGCACGTATCTGTCTCCTTCCTTAAAAATAGGGATTAAATTTGCTGTCTTCCACACCTCAGATAATTGTCCAGTTTCCATATATGCACTTAGGTTTGTTGATAGTGGCACACACAGCGCATATGCTCCTTTCTCAGGACCCATGGAGAGATGTTATCCGGTCCCTCTTCCTTCGAGGTATCTAGTTTACCAAGTAGTCTTTACATCTTTACATTTCCTCCTTCAGCATTCCACGGAGAGATAGTATGGACACAGGTGTTATCTCACACTCACTGAAAATAACAGACAGCCCAACTCTACAAAAGTGGCAGTAAAGCAATTGTAAAGAACTACAGACCGATAGCACTAACATCCCATATCATAAAAACTTTGAAAGGGTTCTGAGAAGCAAGATCGTCAACTATCTAGATACCCATCAATTACACAACCCAGGGCAACAAGGGTTCAGAGCAGGTCGCTCCCGCCAGTCCCAGCTACTGGACCACTATGACAAGGTCCTGGATGCTGTAGAGGATAAACAGAATGTAGATGCAGTATACACAGACTTTGCAAAAGCCTTTGACAAGTGTGACCACGGTGTAATAGCGCAAAAAATGCGGGATAAAGGAATAACAGGAAAAGTTGGTCGATGGATCTATAACTTCCTAACAAATAGAATACAAATTGCAATAGTACATATAGTAAAGTCAGAGGCAGCTACAGTGAAAAGCTCTATTCCACAAGGCACAGTACTCGCTCCTATCCTATTCCTCATCATCATATCTAACACAGACAGAGATGTGTCTATTTTTGCAGATGGCATCCGTATTGCCATGACAGTGACCTCCATCGAAGACAACGTAAGTCTCCAAGCGGACATCAACCAAATCCTCAAATGGGCCACTCATAATAATATGAATTTCAATGAAGAGAAATTTCAGCAACTTACATATGGAAAACTCGAAGAAATTAAATCTGTGTCAGGGTATATAACAAATTCTAACCATACAATAGAGCGAAAAAGTAATGTGAAGGACTTGGAAATGATAATGTCAGAGGATGTCGCCTTCAAAGACCACAACAATGCATCTTCCGCATCTGCTAGGAAAATGATAGGATAGATAATGAGAACCTTCAAAACTAGGGACGCCAAGCCCATTGTGATCCTCTTCGAATCGCTTGTTCTCTCTAGGCTGGAATACTGCTGTACACTAACTACCTTATTCAAGGCAGGCGAAATTGCTGACCTGGAGATTGTGCAAATAACATTCATGGCACACATAAGCACGATGTAGAACCTAAATTACTGGGAACGGTTGAAGTTCCTTGATTTGTATTCCCTGGAGAGCAGGCGAGAGAGATACATGATAATATACATTTGGAAAATCCTAGAGGGATTAGTACCAAACTTGCACATGAAAATCTTTCCCTATGAAACCAAATGACTCGGCAGGAGATTCAGTAATTCCCCAATGAAAAGCAGGTGCGCCTCAAGTACACTGAGAGACAACACAGTAAGTGTCAAGGGTCCAAGACTGTTCAATTGCCTCCCAGCATACATAAGGGGGATTACCAGTAGTCCCCTGACTGTTTTCAAGAAGGCACTGGGCAGGCACCTAAAGTCAATACCTGACCAGCCGAGCTGTGGTTCGTACTTCAGTTTACATGCAGCCAGTAGTAACAGCCTGGTCCACCACGAGGCCTGGTCTCAGGCCAGGCCTCGTGGTGGATCAGGTATACTTCAGGTTGTGTATTGTGTCCAGCACTTTTTGGTGCACGATACCGGCTTCCTGGAGTTCAATTCTGTCTCCATTGAAAATTCTTCCTAAAAGCTTGTGTTGAGCTTTTCACTTCTCGGTCATTTCTTCTAACTCCCCTCCTTCCTTCCTCAGCCAGATATCCTGGACCTTTACATGTTGTTTTCCTAGTGATGTGGCTGTACAACAGCTTTGGGTCAAACTAGGCTTTAGATACTATGTCGTTTTCGTATTGACGCTGGGCCTCTCTCCTTATCTGTGCATATTCGTTTCGCGCTGTTTAACTAATCTCTTTATTTTCCTGTGTCCTTTGTCTTATATACTTTTTCCATTCTGTAGTGCGCTTAGTTTTGGCCTCTCTACACCTTTGAGTGAGCTAAGGGCTCTTTCTGGTCTTCCCATTATTTATATTGACCTTGGAAATGAACCTCTCCTCTTCCTCCTTTTCAGTTGTCACGCAGTCCATCATTTCATTTAAAGATTTTCCCACCAGTTCTATTTCCCACTCAACCTCATGCAGGAACTTCCTCATGCCTGTGTAGACCCTTCTTTTGTAGTTTGGCTTCTCCCGTCCGACTCCTCCTGCATTCCTCTCCACCTGTAACTCTACTACGTATTTGAAACTCATGACCACATGATCACTAGTTCCAAGAAACCTTTCTTCTGTGATATCCTCAATGTGCGAACTACTCAAGGTGAATATGAGGTCCAGTCTTGCTGACCCAACCTCTCTTTCTTCTCTGGTAGTGTCCGTAACATATTTTCCAGTACCACCTCCATCATCTTAGCTCTCCACATTTCAGGTCCCCCATCTGCCTCTAGATTTTCCCAGTCAATCGCTCATGAATAGTAACTTTGCCCTAACCATGTGGGTGCTTCTGGCCACCTCAGCTAGTGTGTTCACCATTGCTCCGTTGCTCTCATCATATTCGTATCTTGGCCTCCTTCTATTCTGTGACAAGTTGTACATCACTGCAGTGACCACCTTGGGACCCCAGTCTGAACTGTTCCTATTATGTAATCCCTTTCTTCCATTCCTTCCATTTCCTCAAATCTCCACCGGTTTTTGATGAGCAGTGCAATTCCTCCTCCCCTCTGCTCTCTCTATCTTTCCTCAGTACCTGATATCCAGCTGGAAAGAATGCATCTGTTATCGTCTCAATGAGTTTCGTTTCTATGAGTGCTATGATGCCTGGGGATGTCTTCATGATTCTTTCTTCCCACTCCTAATATTTATTTCTTATTCAGTCTGTGTTGGTGTACCACACCTTCAGCTTCTAATAGTTCTAATAGTTTGGTCTTGGGGGTTTGTTGGTGTTGGGGGAGCTGGAGACCTGGCAAGATACTATGTTGGGCCACTGTGGAGGTAAAGTTTGTGGTGGGGGGGTGGGAAGGTGGGAGGTCATGTCAGAGATCAAAGTCGTCCTACTGACTGGCCTTCTGCTAAAACTGTCTACCCTACTTCCAATTATTACAGTCGCCGTGTAGTTGAATCCTCCCTTATACACAACTTTTCTTGTATGAATCTTAGTCCTGGCTTCGTCTCTGTAGATGTTTTCCTTTTCCATTACACTGTAAAATGCTCCAAACTTCAGAACATCTGTGACTTAACCTGATTTTTTTTCTCTTCTCCCTCTTCCCCTCTCCTCTTTCCTCTTTCTCCTTTGGGTTTTCTTTCTTCTGCCTTGGGTATTTGTCCTTTATTATTTCCCCCCTCCTTAGTGTTCTTGCTCCTACCTTCTATGGGCACCTAGCTCCCTTGCAGTGCTCCTTTTTCTTAGTATATGACTGACTCCACTACTACTGCTACTACCACCACCACCACCTCCGCTACTACCTCTCTTGTCCTGTCCCTGTCTGCTGTCCTACACATACTCCCTCTTTCTCTCCTTTTCGTTAGTGTGACTTTGTGAAAGGTCCAAGTCGTACCTAAACGTCGTCATAAGCTCCTCTCTTCTATGTGCAGGTTATATGTGTATTGTTCCAGTCACAGTATTGTGCCTTTTTTTTATTTATAATGGAATTACCCAAATAACTGCAATCAAGTCTCTGTCCCAGATTTCTGCTTGGCTGAATTCATGGGACTGAGAAATTACCTGGGTGGGCTAGATTGGGATGACCTGGCTATGGGTCAGGTAGGTGGTGTGGGTTGCCAATATGACGTTTTTCAGAGCATAGTGCTAGCTGCCCAGAAAACTTTTGTTCTGAGTAGGGAAATTAGATCTAACAAAAATGATCCCAAATGGATAAACAATAGATTAAAACTTCTCATTGGTCAAAAGAAAGTCACATATAGGCGTATCAAAAGAGGGAATGGGCAGTTAAGAAATCAATACATTAAATTAAAAAGAGATATAAAACAAAGAATAAGAAAAGCAAAAGAGGATTATGAGGGTAAAGTCGCAAGGGATTCAAAGACTAACCCAAAAGGGTTATTTCAATTATACAGAAGTAAGATTAGGGACAAGATAGGCCCACTTAAGAATAACTCTGGTCAGATCACTGACAGTGATAATGAAATGTGTGAACTTTTCAATATCTACTTCTTCTCAGTTTTGCTCAGGAAGATACTAGCGAAATTCTAGAAATAATAAATTATGTAAAACAGGACGATAATAAACTATGCACTATTGGAGTAACTAGTGACTTGGTCCTCAGGTAAATAGAGAAATTAAAACCTAATATATCCCCAGGCCCTGATGAACTGTTTGCAAGGGTTTTAAAGGAATGTAAAGAGGAACTTAGCATACCTTTGGCTAATCTTTTCACTATATCACTACAAACTGGCATAGTGCCAGACAAGTGGAATATGGTAAATGTAACACCTATTTACAAGGCAGGTGGCAGGTCCTTAGCTTCGAACTATAGACCAATAAGGCTTTCCTCCACAGTTGGAAAATTTATGGGACCAATAATTGCAAGCAATTCGTAGCCATCATGAAGGGCACAAATTGATAAATGAATCTCAGCACGGTTTTACAAAGGGGCGTTCCTGTCTTACGAATTTACTAACATTCTTCACCAAGGTATTTGAGGAAGTAGTTAAGGCACACGGAATAGGAGGAGAAATTTTTTCCTGGGTAGAGTCATGGTTGACAAATAGGTAGCAGAGAGTTTGCATAAATGGGGATAAATCAGAATGGGGGCACGTCACAAGTGGTGTTCCACAGGGGTCAATGTTGGGCCCCTTGTTGTTCACAATTTACATAAACAGCATAGATGAGAGAATAAATAGCGACGTAAGCAAATTTGCTGTTAACAACAAAACAGGCTGTCAAATTCATTCTAATGAGGACATTAGAGTACCCCAGGATGATGTGAATATACTGATACAGTGGTCGGAGAAGTGGCAGATGCAGTATAATATAAACAAATTCAAAGTTTTTAAGGATGGACAGGAAAATAACTATGCCACATATAAACTAAATAATGTAGATCTTAATATTATGGATTGTGAAAAGGATTTAGGAGTTCTGGTTAGCAGTAATCTGAAACCAAGACAACAGTGCATAAGTGTTCGCAATAAAACTAACAGAATTCTTGGCTTCAAATCAAGAAATATAAATAATAGAAGTTCTCAGGTTGTTCTTCAACTCTATATATCTTTGGTTAGGCCTCATTTATATTATGATGCACTGTTTTGGTCACCGTATTACAGAATGGATATAAATGCATTGAAAACGTACAAAGGAGGATGACAAAGTTGATCCCATGTATCAGAAATCTTCCCTATGAGGATAGAGTGGGCCCTGAATCTTCACTTTCTAGAAAACGTAGAACTGGGGGGGATATGGTTAAGGTGTGTAAATGGAAAACAGGAATTTATATAGGAGATGTAAACAGTATTCTAAAAATGTCTAGCATAGACAGGACTCGGAGCAATGGTTTTAAGTTGGAAAAATTCAGATTCAGGAAGGATATAAGAAAGCTCTGGTTTGGTAACAGAGTTGTGGATGAGTGGAACAAACTCCTGAGTGCCTTCATAGAAGCTAAGACATTGTGTAGTTTTAAAAATAGGTTGGATAAATACATGAATTGGTGTGGGTGGGGGTGAGCTGGACCTGACTAGCTTGTGCTCCTATGTCAGATGTCGTGGTCCTCCCTTAAGTGAATGTGACTGATCTGATTACGTTAAGGCCAATTGAAGAATTTGACCTGCCTCACATGGGCCTGTAGGCCCGCTGCAGTGTTCCTTCTTTCTTATGGTATGCTCTTATTCCTTCCATCATGTCATTTACATATACCAGGAACAGCGCAAGTTCTAGAACTGACTCCTGTGGAACTCCGCTCATCACAGGCGCCAATTCCGATAGCTCGTCATGTACCATGACTCGCTGTTGCCTATCTGTCTGGTATTCTCTCATCCACTGCAGTGCCCTCCCTGTTATACCTGTCTGATCTTCCAAATTTTGCAATAATTTTCTGTTTGAAACTGTGTCTAAAGTCTTTTGAAACTCCAAAAAAATGCTACCTACCCACCCCTCTCTCTCTTGTCTTACTGCTGTCTCCTTATCCTAGAACTTCAGGAGGTTTGTGACACAGGATTTCACGTCCCTAAATCCGTGCTGGTTGTCGCAGGTAAGCTCATTCCTTTTGTATGTACTCCACCACTCTTCTCCTGATAGTCTTCTCCATGACTTTGTATACTATGCATGTCAGTTATATTGGTCTGTAGTTTAATGCTGCATATGTGTCTCTCCTTTTTTAAAAACTGGAACTACATTTGTTTTCTTCCATACCTCGGGTAGTCGCCCTCTTTTGATAGATGTGTTGAAGATTGTTGTTAGTGGTACACTTAGGACCTCTGCTCCCTCTCTCAGGATCCACACAGAGATGTTATCTGGCCTCATCGCCAGTGAGTTACCTAGTTCACTTAGCAGCCTCTTCACCTTCTCCTCTGTTGCGTGTATTGTGTCTAGCACTTGTTGGTTTACCTCACCATTCCGGCTTTCTCGGGCCCTTTCTGTCTCCACTGAAAATGCTTCCTTAAATCTCGTGTTGAGCTCTTCACATACTTCTCTGTCGTTACTTGTAATCTCACTTCCTCCCTTCCTCAGCCTGATTGCATGGTCCTTAACTTTTATTTTCCTTCTTATTCGGCTGTAGAACAGCTTCGGGTCACATTTGTGTGTGTGTGTGCGTGCGTGCGTGCGTGCGTGCGTGTGTGTGTGTGTGTGTGTGTGTGTGTGTGTAGGTGTACGTATGTCTGTGTGAGTGTGTGTGTGTGTGTGTGTGTGTGTATTTACTAATTTGTATCACCTGTTTGTGGTTACAGGGGTCGAGTCATAGCTCCTGGCCCCGCCACTTCCTGCTCCATGAAATTTATCGTATTTCTTCTTAAAACTATACTACTACTACTACTACTACTACTACTACTACTACTACTACTACTACTACTAATAATAATAATAATAATAATAATAATAATAATAATAATAATAATAATATTAATATCTTTATTTACTACAAGTACATGTACAGTTCAAGATAATATCAATGACATACTACTATATAGAAAACCCCTTGTTATGCAGAGCATTTCGGGCAAATTCGGTCAGTTTTGTCCCAGGATGCGACCCATGCCAGTCGACTAACACACACGTACCCATTTTACTGATGGGGAACTTAGACAACTCGTATAAAGAAACATGCCCAATGTTTCTACCCTGGCTGGTAATCGAACCCAGACATTCGCCTTGTGAAGCGAGAGCTTTAGCCACCAGGCCACCACATGAGTGTATCCTGTGTACACTACATCACTCTATAGATAGTTCCAAATGCTGACAACTCTGTGACTGAAGAAATACTTTCTAACATCCCTGTTATTCATCTGAGTTTCAGCTTTCAGCTCTGACCGCCTATAGTTATGTTCCATCTCTGAAACATACCTTCTCTATACACATTGTCAATTTATCTTAATATTGTATGTGTCGTTATCATATCTCCACTATCCCTCCTACCCTCCAGTGTCGTCAGGTTGATTACCCTCTACGGGACTAGTCTTGTTGCAAATCTTTGCACTTTCACTAATTTATTGACGTGCTTGGCCAGGTTTGGGTTCCATACTATTGCTGCGTACTCCAATATGGGCCTGACGTACACGGTGTATTGAGACTTGAACGATTCCTTACTCAGGTGTGCAAACAACATACTTAGGTTTGCAAAGCGCCCATATGCTGCAGATGTGTTTGGTATTATACTCATCCCAAGAGTCTTTTTCCTATTTCCATTTCCCTGAAACGATTATGGCAGTGGGATGCTGGGTATGTTATGAGAGTTGCAGTCAGTTAGTTGTGTGAAAACTGATGCCAAGTGGTTGCATTGGATGCGCAGCTAGGTGGCTGCGAGTTGCAGCCAATTTACACTCACACAATCTTCCCCAGCTAAACATCCAATTCAACCATTTGGCTTTAGTTTTCACACAGTTAACTGTCTGCAACTCTAATAACAAACCCGGCATCCCACTGCCACGATCGTTTCTAGGAAACGGAAACAATAAATTTGTTGGTGTTCTCTACGTCAATTGTAAATTGGAGAGCTTCTCTAAATTACTGTGATTATCAGGGTAGCTCAGAGACGCTAATGTGATCCCATTTGCTTGACGACTAATTTTTACAACAACCTCATGTATATAGAGAGCAAATCGTGATGGAGAGCTTCATTCTGACACTTTCTCCTGCTGCTTTAGTGCACACTGACTAACATTTTAAAATAGGTTAAATAGATGAACAAGCACTGTAAGCCGAATTTATCAAACCGAAGTATTTAATGTACAATTATTGATCATGAGATACTTCAAAAATATTCATAGATTACAAATATCTCGCTTCTTCCAGTACGAGGTGTCAGATACACGACCTTTGAAAAATTAATATTCTCGCAGCACCAGAAACGTCCAAATCAGTGAGAGTAAAATTGAAAACTATCTCTGCTTATCAAAAGGATAAGCCGTCAGACACAATAACTTGTGGAGATACATGGATGGCGTACCCACCTGGTTAATTTAGCAGATAGACACATCTGGTTCACACGCACTTTATGCACAAAATTGCTATACATGACTGGTGAACACAAGACGCGTATACAACTGGCACACGTCTTGTGCTCACTGCAGACCATATATATATATATATATATATATATATATATATATATATATATATATATATATATATATATATATATATATATATATATATATATACATATATATGCAAAACAACCACTCTGAAAGAATAGAAAAATTCCAAGCGCATTCGTGACTACTCACATTATCAAGGAACTGAGAACTGGGATTTCTATTCTTTCAGAGTGGTTGTTTTGCATATTCTGAAATCACCTGTTTACTGTGATCTTATTGCATTAATGGATACCACACGACTCTTCAGAATGTTCTCGATAAGCTTTCCTAATCATATATCTTTTGTTTCACAGTTTTCTTCTGCACTGATCAAGTCCTACAAGTCTCTTTTACCCAATAGACTCCTTGACATGAGAGATCGTCCTTTTGATGATTTTATGAGAATTATTCTTCATAAACATATTGAAATAACTAAAATACAGGAGAAGGAAGCATTCAAAATATTGAGAAACAAAAAATACTCTTTTAATCAGGCCATTCCATCAGAATGGAAACACAGTATGTTGGATCATTGCTATAATAAACTCAGAAGAATTTGTAATGAACTCAAGAGCAAACTACAAAGAAAATTAGACATTTTAATTGAAAATAATGATTGGACAAAGCATGCTAATAACAATTTTGTAATTAACTTATCAGATGAAATTTTAGACAAACATACAACTGCTGCTCTAGATTTTGGCCTAAGTTTTGCAACTTCAAAAAAACTTAATAATGTTGAAATTGCAAAAGCCTTTTGTAACTTTGAAAAATTTTCTGATTTATCCACTGATGAAATTAATATTAGTAAAGGAATAAGTCTTATGATACACTTAATAACAATAAAAATTTGCGCCTTACTAATGCAGACAAAATAAATGCAATAGTAATTATGAAAGAAAATGATTACCAAGAAAAAATGAATAATCTCTTGGATGATACTGAAACATATTTTAAACTTAGGAAAAATCCCCTAGAAACCGTTAACAGCAATTTCAATAAAACAATAAAACTTCTACTGAAAGGCAAAGATGAATTAGTCAAACAATTTACTTCCACTAATCCATCTTTACCTTACATGTATGGACTAATAAAAACACACAAACCAGGGAATCCAGTCAGACCAATTATTAGCTCCATAGGGTCAGTTTCATATAAATTATCCAAATGGCTTGTTGATATTTTGAGCCCCTATTGTTGGCAAAATTTCTAACTTTAATGTTAAAAACAACATAGACTTGGTTGATAAATTAAGCTCCTTGACTGACTTAAATGATTTTAACATGGTTAGTTTTGATGTTACTTCCTTGTTTACGAAAGTTCCTGTTGATGATTTATTAAGTTTCTTATCTGAAGAACTCGTTAATTATAATTTACCTTTGCCAGTTCCTACTATCATTAAACTTATTAAACTTTGCATTGTTGATGCAAAATTTGTATTTAATGATAAGTTTTACACTCAGAAGTTTGGTACGGCAATGGGAAATCCTCTTTCACCTGTTCTTAGTAACCTATACATGGAATTTTTTGAAACAAGGTTGCTAAACAAAATCCTCCCTAATAGAGCTAAATGGTTCAGATATGTTGATGATATTTTGTGTCTTATGCCCAAAAATGTAGATATACACCATTTCCTTGGAAAATTAAATAGCTTAGCCCATTCTATAAAGTTTGCTGTTGAGTTTGAAGAAAATAACTCATTGCCTTTTCTAGATGTTTTAATTATTAAGGGTAATAATGAATTCAAATTTAAAATTTACAGAAAACCTTCAAATAAATGTTCCTTTGTCCACTATTATTCCTCGCATCAAGATAGAGTCAAACTGTCTGTTTTCTCATCAATGTTTTTGAGAGCTTTACGAATTTGTAGTCCTGAGTTCATAGATGAGGAAATATCCAAAATTTATGAAATAGGTAATGATTTAAAATACCAAAGAAATGTAATTGATAAATCTTTTAAAGTTGCTAGAAATACTTTTTACAATCCAAAAAGGGACAACCAGCCTTATTCAACTAAAAATATGTTGGTTCTCCCTTACCATGAAAACTTGGTTGATATGCCTTCTCTTCTTAAGACTTTTAATATTAAAGTTGTATTCAAAAATCTTGATACAGTAAAAAAACTTTTGATAAAGAATTCCCCCCAAAATGCTGATGGATGTGTCTATAAGATTCCTTGTAAAATTTGGGATAAAGTTTATTACGGTCAAACTGGTAAAAATCTCGAACTAAGATTAAAACAACATAAATATAGCATTAGAACTGGACAAGATTCCAATGCTCTATTTATTCATGTAAGAGATTTTAACCATCCAATTGATTTTCAAAAAGTTGAGAAAGTAGTATCAAGCAAGTCCATGGTCGACAGGAATATAATTGAATCTTGTTTCATAAAAAGCAGTTTTGACAATAATATGAATATTTCCTTTGGTTTATATAAATTAGATCCATTTATAATTAATAGAATTTGGGAAGAATTTAATAATACACTGGAAAATAATAATTTTTAAATTTTCTTGGGTAGAATAGTTTGTGGGTGAGTTGTGCAAAGGACCTATCCAAGTTGGGTCGGCGCACGTCAGGTGTTTAACCGTTGTGGGATCTGATAGTGAGGTGCTGGCCAGACCCCTTATATAGCTTCCTTGGATGCTTTACTTTCATAGTTCCTTGATAATGTGAGTAGTCACGAAAGCGCTTGGAATTTCTCTATTCTTTCAGAGTGGTTGTTTTGCATATTCTGAAATCACCTGTTTACTGTGATCTTATTGCATATACATACATATATATATATATATATATATATATATATATATATATATATATATATATATATATATATATATATATATGTATATATATATATATATATATATATATATATATATATATATATATATATATATATATATATATATATATATATATATATATATATCCTTCTCTTTCCTGTATTCCTTTTAATTTTTTTTTTTGCACACCTACCCCCTCATCCCCAATCTCTGAAACTTTTCTTAAATTTCCCCAAAAACGTTCATCAGAAGAGCAACTGTGACAACTCCCCCAAATTTATGAGGGGGGAAAAGGGGGGTGGTGATTTGGAGTTTGGGGGCAAAAAACTTTGTCCTTTGGGGGCAAAAAGGGAATGAGGGGTATATTTCCCAAAGTCTTAAATGGTGTAACATGGGTGATGAATGTTGAGGGGGAAGGCTGGGGGGGGAAAGCCCCAAGGGGGGGAAAAAATGGAATTTTGGGGAGGGAATGGAAACTTTTCCAAAGGGGAGGAATTTTTGGGTGGTTTAAATTAAAAAAAAACCAAGGGTTTTTTTTTTCCCTTGGGGGTGAGGGTTTTTGGGTAAGTCTGGCCCCCTTTTTGAACGGGGTTCCTTTTTGGGGGGGCGGTCCCTTTTTTTGGTTCTAATCCCCTTTTTGGGGGCCGGTGGGGGATTGAAACTTTTCCCCCCCGCCTTGGTGGGAAACCCCCGGGTTTTTTTTTTTTTTTTTTTTTTTTTTTTTTTTTAAATTTTTTATTTTGCCTTTGGGTTTTTTTTTTTAAATTTTAAAAAAATTTTATAAAATTTTAAATTTAAAATTTTTAAAAAAAGGGGGGGGACCCCCCTCCCAGGTCTAATTCCCCCCCTTTATGTCGTTCTAGGTTTCCCAAGGGGAAACGCCACAGTCTTGGACCTTTTACCCCTTTTGGGCGGGTTGGGGCAAAAAATCCCAAACCCCTTTTACACCCGAAAGTTCCATTTGACTCGCTGGGTTTTTCCCCTTTCACAGCCCCCCCAAAATTCCTTTTTATCCCCCCCTTTTTTTTTTTTAAGGGGGGTTTTAAACTTTTTTCCCCCCTTTTTTTAAAACCCTGCCCTTTGGTTCTCCAAAAATTTTGCCCTTAAACCCTTTTTTTTGTTTTTTGGAACTTTTGTCTTAAAAACATAACCTTGCAGTCCAAGAAAAATGCCAAACCCCCCTTTTCCACCCCTCCCCCCTTGTTTGGGTGTTTTTACAAAAATTTCCCATAAGGCCTCCCAGTAAAGTTTTTTACCAACAGGAATTTTTCCATCCCTGAAACCCCCCCCCCCTTTTTTTTTTTCCCGCCCCGTTTTAATGGGTTTCCAATTCCTTTCCCGTGTTTCAAAAATTCCTTTTTGGGTTTTTAACCCCCCTTCTCCATGACTTTGCATACTATACAGTCGTGCACTGGTCTGTAGTTAATGCTTCATGTCTGTCTCCTTTTTTTAAAAACTGGGAATACTTTTTGTCTTTCTGCCCGAGGCAATTCCTGTTTCGATAGATGTTTGAATATTTTTTGTTAGGGTACACTGCACCTCTGCTCCCCCTTCAGGACCCATGGGGGGATGTTATCGGGGCCCCCTTGCCTTTGAAGGGATCTAGCGCCTCAGAAGCCTCTTCACTTTTTCTCGGTTGTGTGTACTGTGTCCAGCACTTTGGGGGTGTGCCCCCCCTCCCTCTTTCTGGAGCCCCCTTTTGTCTTTCTGTGAAAATTCTTTGAATCCCCTTTTTGATTACTCCCTACTTCAGGTCATTTTTGTTTTCTCTCCTCCTTCCCTTTCCCTTTGCCTGTTCCTTGTCCCTTTACTGTTTTTTTCCTCCTGTGTGGTTGTTAAAAGTTTCGGGTCAGATTTGGCTTTCCGCTTTTCGTTTCCTTACCCTTGGGGCCCCCTTCATCTGTGCATATTCTTTCCGGCTCTCGCCCCTCCTTATTCTCCTGGTCCTTTCCTTCTATATTTCTTCCATCCCCAGCACCGGTTTTTTCCTCCCCGCACATTTTCCTGAACCATGGGGTCATCCCGGTGTTTTTATTATTCCTTTACCTTTGGGGAAAACCTTCCCCCCAGCCTCCCCGTTGTTGCTACATATTTCATCATCTCTTTTGCTTCCATGCCCAAATTTTCTGCCAGAACCCCCGTTCAGGAAGTTCCTCATTCCGTGTAGTCCCCCCCTTTGTAGTTTGGCCATTGTCCTGGGCCCCTGCTTCCTCCACTTGTGCTCTACTGTGTATTCGAAACAAAAAACATGATCCCTTTGGGCCCCAAAAGGGGCTTTATATGTGATGTCCTTAATATCTGCATTTCTAAGGTGAATACTAAGTCCCAGCCTTGCTGGTTCTTCATCTTTCTCTCTCTTGAAAAGTCCTTAGTTTGGAATGAAATTTTCCCGTACCCCCCATCATTGCCCTCCATGTATTTGGCCCCCCTGGGTCCAAGTTCTCCCAATCGATTTCCCTTTTGGTTAAAATCACCCAGTCAGGGCTTTGCCTGCATGCATGAACTCTTCTGACCACTTCAGCCAGGGGTCAACCATTGCTCTATTGTCTGTCATATTCTTTCCTTGGCCCCCTTTGTTCTTGGGGGGTGGGTTTTACCCCTCACTGCAATTTCCACCTTGGGGGCCTCCAAGGAAGGTTCCCACTATGTAACCCTTTCTTCTCCGCTGCTCCTCTTCCAGCTCATCAAAAATTTCCCTCGGTTTTGATCAGCAATCCACTCCCCCACCCCGTGTTCCTCTGTCCCCTTTAGGTTTGGATCCTTGGAAAGATGGATCTGTTATCATCCTGTAGCTTTGTTTCTGTGAGGCTATGTGTCCCGGGGTGCCCTTTGAATTTCGCCCCCCTCCCATTTTTTGTTATTCCATCAGGGTTTTCCATACCTTCAGTTTCTTTCCCCTGTGGTATGGGGGCCGGGGGGGACCTGGCGCATCTGTGGGATTCTTTTCTGGGTGTTGAGGGGGAAACTGTGGTATGGATTGTGTGTTGTTGGGACGTGTGATGGGTTGTGGGGGCTGAGGATAGTTGTGTGTGCTTGCCCTTTCGCTCTGTTCTGCCTGCGCCCGCTGGTTCCATCCTTGTCTCCTTTCCCAGCCCTTTCATTTTTTTCCTCTCCCTCAGCTGCTGTCGTTCTGTTTGGTTCGTCTCTGTCTGGAACACCCCTTGTACTCTTCCCAGTATTTCAACTGTGGTTTCTCTTGGGATCCCGTTCCACACTTTTCTGTCCTGAGAATCAGCTTGATCACAGTTTCTCCCCCCTTTAAGTACCCCCTTTCTCGGTTTTAGTCTCGTCCCTGTCTTTTCCCTTTGGAAAAGCCCAAATTTTTTTTTGGATAAACATGATTTTTTCCCTTTCTCCTCCCCCTTCCCTCCTCTGTGACCTGGATCCTGTCTGTATGTGGTCATTTTCTCCCCTTGATTTTACCAGTGGCTTTGGTAGCATGGGGCCTCTGCATTCGACCATCCCCTTTCTCCATCTGCACAGTCCCTTTTCCCCTTTCACTCCTGGCCCTTTTTGGCAGGCTGATATGACCTTAGAAATTTATATCTCCTTCCTGTTCGACCTCTCAGCTTCATATGTTTTTTTTTGATAAATCCCTTTTGACTTGACCTTTTTACCCATCTTCTAAAACCCTTTATCCCTTGCAGTTTGACTTTTCCTCCCATTCTTCCCTCCTCCCAACCTCTTTCAATTTCACAAAAAGCTCTGTTTTTAATTTTCTCCCATTTTTTCCCATCCTTTCCCTGCTCCTCCATCCACCCCCCCCTACAGAACCATTCTCATCTGACCCCCTGCCTCCCCCCCACATTTTTTTTTTTTTTTTTTTTGGGAGAGAGAGAGAGAGAGAGAGAGAGAGAGGAGGAAAGGGAAGAAGGAGAGAGAGAGGAGGGGGGGGGGGGGGGGGGGGGGGGGGGTGAGAAAGGAAAGGGGAGAGGGGGGGGGGGTGGGGGGGAAAGGGGGAGAGAGAGAGGGGGGGGGGGGGGGGGGGGGTTGAGAAAAAAAGGGGGAAAGAGAGAGGGGGGGGAAGGGGGGGGGTAGAAGGAGGGGGGAAAGAAAAAGGGAAGGAGGAAGGAAGGGGAGGAGGGAGAGGAGAAGAGGGGAGAGAGAGAGAGGGAAGGAGAAGGGGGAAAAAAAGGGGGAAGAGAAAGGAGAAGGGGGGGAGAGGGGGGGGAAAGGGGGAGAGAGAGAGGGGGAAAGAGAGAGAAGGAGGGGAGAAGGAGAGAGAAAGGGGAAATGAGAAGGGAAAGGGGGAGAGGAGAGTGAGAGGGAGGGGGAGAAAAGGGGGAAATAAAGAGAAAAAAAGAGGAAGAGGAAGGGAGAAGGGAGAAAAGGAGAAGGGAAAAAGGGGAGGAGAGGACACTAAAGAAAGCTAGCATCAGGTGGGTAGGTTTCCCAAAAACCCGGTGGTCCCTGGTCAAGGACAAAAAGGTTATCTGCCTGATGAACTCATTCCACCTCTAAATCGACAGGGTGGGACCACCTTACTAGAGTCAAAAGAAGGGAAACCCTTTTCTGAACACTTTGTACCAAAAAGCAAGTTCCTGATCCAGCAAGGGACCCCCCCTTGGCTAGTCAAGAACTTGTCAAACTGTCAGTGGGGAAATAAGGCAGGAGGAGGATTTTCCCTTTTTAAATCCTTGACCAAAAGGAAAAGGCGTCCCCTGTTGAGCCAAGATTGCTGAGAAATTTCGACCAGCTAGCAGCACTCTAACTCGCATCTTTCAGCAGCCTAGTACAGTGTAAAATGGCCCCCTATGAAAGACAAATGTAGTCCTGTTCACAAAAAAAGAGCAGAGCAGAAATCAGCAACTACAGGCCCGTGTATCTGTCAATCATGTAAGATCCTGAGACAATAACCAAGACAAATGACGTTTTTACTCCACTACTTCTTTGGACGTCAATAAGGCTTCGGGAAAGGTTCCTGCTGCTGATCTTTGTTAAACCTCCACTAAGTGGCACCAGTCACTGGATGAACCCAAAGTCAGCTGTGGTGCCGACATTGTGGCGCTTCGACCGGGTGGCACCAGGCCTCTTGGAAAATTTCGCACGGGGAATTGCGGGCCCTGCTTGTCCCCCAGTGATTCCTTTCATGAAGTTTTCAAGGTGTTCTAAGGAACGGAATCAGAAAACCTAGGGGGTGTTCCCACAAGGAAGCTAACCATTGTTAGGAAGTCTATTTCAACGACCTTCTTCATCCATCCCAGAATCACATGATTAGAGACTGTACACGACATTCACTTACCCAAGAGAAGAAATGCCAGCGGGTCTAACCCACATCAATCACCAGCTGAGACCCATACAGCTTGGGGAAAAGAGGGAGGGAACATTTGCACCAGAAAAGCAAGATGATTTCCAGGCCCCTGATGGTAATGCTGGGCAGTAAAAATGAAGGTTTGTTGCATGGGGGATTTGACGGGAAATGCTCACACCTGAAGCCCCCTTTTTGTTTTTGCCCCCCCAAAGGGGGACCGGGGGTCCACCCCCCTGGACCCATCCTGAAGATCTGGGTTTCCCGCAGAGCCTTCAACATAGGGGGGATTTGGGGGGCCTTTCTGTTTTGTACAAAGGGAATATTGTGTCCATTGGGTCCACCCGAGGACAGCGTGAAAAAAGCTTTTTCCCCAAGAGGGGGAAAGCAGCAACTTCCTTTGACCCCTTCTCCAGAAATTTACTCCATCTGAGATCCCCATTACCCGGATGACCCGAGTATGGAACACTTCTAAGCATAATGTGTCAACGAGATAAAAATCAGTTTATCAAATGAAAATTTGGCCACAGATCTAACTTCATCCGTTCCTACTTTATGTCTCATAAAATAAAAAGCTTTCAAATGAGCTTTGGGGAAAGCCTGCTTGCAATAAAAAAGGGGAACCTTTTAACCCGTAAATAGCTTGCCAATAAGCTTTTGTATTTTCCCTACCAGAGCTTTGGGAAAAGGGGGTGGGAAGGATGGGTAAGGATAGAAACGAAAAAGGTGGGGGGGGGAAGAGGGGTAGGATATAAAGGTAAGTGGCCCAACCACTTTTGGGGTAATTTAAAATGTATTGAAATGATAAGATATCTTTAAGGGGATAATACAACCATCAGGTCACATAGATATAACAAATAAATAATACATGACTGTGAAGGCTTACTCAGCCCTGAACAACCCTTCGACAAACAAGGGGGCTCCCTCAGGAAAAATTAATGTATAAAAAAAGGAATAAAAACGAAAACATAAAAACTTTTATTTAAAAAAAATATAAAATAAAAAAAACCCTTAAATATGAATTTATTAATTTTAATTTAAAGAAAATGAAAATGGAAAAATATAAAGAAACTAAATTTTACTGGCTTGTTCTTTTTTTAATTTTCTGGGCTTTCAATAACCCTTTCCCAGATGACGGGAAAAGCGGGGTTTTCCACTAAAATGGGGGTTTAAAAACCGTTCCCGATACAAAACAGGAAAAGTGGATAAAATTTGGGACATCTCAAAACGTTAGTCCGTCCCCCCAATTCTACTCGTTGATTCGGGTGACCCTTCTGTAACCCAAAGAGTGCGGGGGTTTTTGAGTCTAGTGATTACTGTTTGGACCCCCCCCCCGCCCCTTTTTCAAAAAAGGGGGGGAAGGGATGGCGGGACCCGGGCTGACCCCACCTTAACAAGCACCCGGCAATAAAAATTTCCCCCATTTTCGAGGTGGGGAAAAAAAAGGGGGTTAGGGGGAGCTAGATTTTGTCCCTTTAATTTAACAAGTACCCCGGAATGAAACTATTTTTACTATATCCTACTCCTATCTATTGAATTTTTCCCCTCCACCCCCCCATCCGGGGCCCCCATAGTAAAGGGAAGATAAGAAGAAAAAGGCAGGAAAAAGTTCTAACATGTGGAAGTCAGAAGGAAACAAATCTTTTACTTGTCCATTTAAACCAGTCAGAGAAAAAATTGGGATGAACCATTGAAAACAAAATATTGAATTTAAAAAGCCTAGGGGAATTTTCCCCCTTCAGAGGGGTTGGATTTTTTTAAAAAGTTTCTAGGATATCAAATTTTTGGGTCCTTTAAAAGGGTTTTTCCCCAGCAAAAAAAAATTTTTTTGGGAGATACCCCACAAAAGGGGCTAAAACTTTCCCTTTTCTTTTGTGGAGTATCTCGTTTCTAAAGGGTTTTTTCCGGCTTAGGAAGCATACAGGGGGGGTACCATCATGGATTGTAGAACCCCACACCTGCCAGTTTTGGGCACCAGTTCTTAAACAAAATGTTTTATTAATATTTGGGAATTTTAAGAAAGGGTTTTTTGGAAGATTTTTTTAATCTCTTTAAAATTTTTCCCGAGCTACGTGGAAGTTCAAGTTTTTTCCTTCACAGACTTTTTTTAAGGAATTTTGGAAAAGATGTGTAAGATCAAGGTTCGGGAAAAACCGGGGAAAATTTAAAAACCCAAAGAAAGCTACCATGAGTTTCTTTTTAAAGGGGAATTTAAATTTATAAACTTTGTTTGGCTTTGGGGAGGCTGCAGAGAGTTTTAAAAGAAAGTCCAAGATATCTAATTTTTTTATACCCAAAAACTTTTTTCCCGGTTTGGGCGGTGGGGGCCAGGTGAGGGGAAAACTACAAAACTGATGTTAATTTTTGGGATATTTTTCCCCCCCACTGGATTAAATTTACGTAAATGTTACCAAATAAACTGAAACATTTGGCATTTCCCAAGATTTTTCCCCACGTCTCCCGTGGGGTAGCACGGCATTTCCAACCCCCGAAGGGCATAGTTCTATCTGCACCCAGTCCTTGGGGGAAGAAAAAGGGTTTTGTTGAAGAAGGATCTAACATTCCCGTGATATGCCGGGCCAAATATCAATCTCTGAAAAGAAGGAAGAGTCTTTAAATTTTGTAGATCCATTTTTAAAGGGCATAGGCTCAGCATCCCACCAGTTATAGCATTGGCCTTCTAACCCAATTCGGGGTTTTCTATATGAATTATCCCCCGTTAACCATGACTCCCGGGAGCAATATCCAGTTTCAAAAGGTTCAATGATTTTTATTTTTTAAAAATTTGTCTACCTCTCGGTCAAATGCACCCAAAGGGTGAACTGGAACTGGGTAAAATTTTTCTTTTGGGGGGATTGCCCCGGTCACTAAGTCAATCTTATGGACAAATGGAGGAAACACCGGGGAAATTTCAGTAAAGACGTCTAAAATTTAAATTAACATTGGGGTAGTTAAATGTCTCTTAGGTCAAAAAAGATTCTTTATTAATGTTTTTTGGGCCTGGGGTGGTCAAATCCAAGTCATGTAGTTCTTCATCATAGTTAAGTTAAAAGGTTAAAAACATTAATTCTTCATTGTTTTTAAACTTTCGGGAAAAACTAAAGTCAAATTTATTGGGTTAACCAATTTTCCAAATTTTTGGATTTTTAATGAAAAAGTTTTGGGTTTATAATTCATATTAAATTTTTAAAATACATAGGGACCTTTCCATTATTAAAAATTTTTTTGACTTGATGGGAAAAGTCCCTAAAACCCACCCCATTTAAATCCCCTTGATTTTAATTTAAAATATTTTTAAATTATTTTTAAAATTTGGGTTAAGAGGCCCCTGGTTTAACAAAGGCCCGGGGAATTTGGTAGGAAACCCCACTTTATTAGCCATAAGCAGAAGGATGGAAAATGGGCCTCTCCCCCTGCCCACCATGGGAGAAGTTCAAAGGTAAAAACCCCAAAAGTCACTGGGAATTTCCCCTCAGGGCAAAAAAAGGGAAAAAGGGGGGTTGATCCCTCCCCGGGGTTTAAAAGGGAGAAAAGTTTCAAAATGGATTTGAAAATAAATGTTGGCGCTCAACCCCCCTTTAAAACTGGGATGATGGGTGTGGTGAAGAGGCCTCACCCCGAAGTTGGTGAGATGTTGCATTGTCGAGGGAATTGTATCCCACGGCCCAGACAAAATTTCTCTGGGGATGCCTCGGGAGAAGAGGAAAAAGGGCTTAGCCCCCTTTAGGGTTATGATTTTTAAAGGGAATGGCCCGGGAAACTCAACAAATCAACTAATTTTAAATCCATATCTATGTCCCCAGATGAAATTGGAGAAAAAAGGACCAACGATGTCAATACCCATTTTCCCCAAACTTTTTTTGCAAAAAATGGCTTTTTGACCATGGGTACTCCCGGGTTCGGGGGGGATGACAGTTGGAAAATTTCCCGATCTGGGGGAAAAAGGTAGGGGTATCCGTGGAAAATTTTGACCAAAAATGGGTTTCCTAATTTTTTTTAAAGGTTTTGATGCGAGAAATGCCCGGCCACTGGCGGGGTCAAAAACCATTTTAAAAAATCTCTCTGCATTTGCCCGGAACAACTAAGATGGAATAGTCTTTTCCAGATTTAATTTGGGGAAGACAAAATAATTTTTTATTCAAATTTTATGAAAATTTTTTTATAACTTGATTTCGTTTAAGGGGATTATGGAATTCCCAAGAGAAGGGCCTTGTTTTAAATTGGGCAAAGGGGGCCCCCGAATATCTAAAGGGAAAACGGGGAAAAAAAAGGATGGAAGTAGAAGGGTTGGGGTTTTTGGGCTGAGCCCCCCTCAAGACATTTATGGTATTGGAGGTGATATCTTCACTTTTCATCTAACAAGTGAACCGGGGAAACCCCAATACCTCGCTTTTGAGAATAGCATCACTGGTTTTTTAAACCCACTGAATCTCCGGACATTGTCTCATCTGAACTTTTTTTGGGGGGGCTTCTCTGATTCTCAGGAAGAAGATCTGAAAAGCTTATGTCCACCTTTGGTGATGAAAGTTCAATTCCCGAAGGGGAAAAATGGCACCTTTTTCATTACCATTAGGACGGAGCAAAAATGATGGGGGCTAGGTGGCTTAAAACCAACCTGTTAAACCCCTTTGACCTAATGTAAAAACGGATGGTGGGTGTCCTTCGGGGAAAATAGTCTGGAAAATATAGCAGAGGAATGAGTTTCTTTAAGGTTGGGGAAAAGCCTTAGGGAAAAGACTATACATGGCATCCAGTGTCCCTAAAGGTAGTAATTTAAATCCATTAACTGTTCCCCCGGGAAAAGAAGGGGAGTGCCCCGATCTTTCATTTTTTCCAACTTTTTTTTACCTTCTTTGGGACAATCTGGACGTTTTTTTGTCCCCTAACACCCACAAAAAGACAAACAGGAAAAGGGTCATTTTATTTTTCCCCTAGAAAACCTTTTATTTCAAGGTCTGATGAACCCTTGCTCTTGGGGTTCGTCCCTTTAGGTCTTTATAGGGGAAATTTTGAGCCCCCGCATCAGGCCAGCAGCCTCCCCGCAACTTCCCTCAGCTTTAATCAGGTTACGTTCTCTAATGAATGTTCGTATCTGGTGAGGAAAAGTTTTTGGGAATTTGGCAGAAATGAAATTTAAGAGATTCCCTAACGGATCAATTCCTAACTCTCTAAACCAAAAGTCGAACAAACGAAAAAAGTGTTTCCTGAAACCCCAAGGGAAAGGGTTTTGGCCCCGGCTGGAAAATTTGGGGTACCTGAAATCTTTCCTGTAAGGTTGGGGGTTTTTATATGCCCAATTGCCCTTCAGTGGGTTTTAATTACATACAAATCCCGGGCAAAGTTGCATAGATATTCAAGGCCTTTTGGAAAATAATATTTTAACCTGGTAGCCCAGGTGTCAAAAGGCCATTCACAAGGGTGGGAGATTTTCCCAAAATTTTAAAAGTTAGTTATTTTTCCCCTCTGTGAAGGGAGGTAAATTAGGTGTTGGGAAAATGTGCACTGGGCTGCACGTTGTTCCATTACTTTCCCTTTCCCCTAATTGTTGTTGTGTAAGAGTTAACTTTTTTTTTCTAATTTTTGCCGGAAATTTTTTCCCGCTCTGATATTTCTTATTAACTCTAATTTTTCTGGGTTTTTTCCCCACTTCTCTAGCTTTTTCCCCAACTTTCTATCCTTTCTTTCCTCAAGTTCCTCTTTTTAAACCTGTTCCTCACGTATTTGTGTTTTTTCCTTTTTATTCTCCTTAGCTCTTTTTCACGATCAAGTCATCCGTGCCTTTTTTTCTTTCTCTTTCTAACCGTCTTTCTTTGGGTTTCTCTCCCTTCTCTCTCTCCTTTTTTTTCCTTTCTTTTCCTTTTTTTCTTTTCTCTTTCCCCTTTTAACTGCCCTCTTTCTTCAATTCCCCTCTCTTTTAAATTTTTCCCGGACCCTTTTAAATAAGAAAAATTCTAAATTTTTTTTTAATTTTAACTTCTTCCAAAATTCATCCAAACGGTATTTTTCCCCTTTCAAGAATAACTTTAAAAAATCAGGGGAAATGAAATTTTTAAAAAAAAAGGGGTTTAGTTCCCCTTCCCCCCAAACTGTAAATAAACCCGAGGGTTTAATCCCGCTTCCCAAATTAAAAAATATGTATTTAAATTAAAACGAAAGGGGGGATGCCAACCCGAGCAAACAGAAGTTAAAAATGGGGTCACTTTTAAACCAATCTTCTCCCAAAAAAATCAAAAGGCCTTGGGCAGTTCCCCCTTTTATAATAAAGAGGGCAATGAAACAAATTGTCACTGGAAAACTGGGGCCCCCCAAAAATTTAAACCTCCCAAAATGTTTCCGCTCACACAAAAATGAGAATTTAGTATTCCTGCCCCCTTTACTTGTTTACAATAAATTGGGGAATAGAAAAAGAATAAAAACTGACAAACATAAACACTTTATTATTTAGAAAATATAAAATATAAAACACTTAAATATGAAGTATTAATCCTACATTAAAGAAAATGAAAAATGAAAAATATAAATGATAACTGAATTCAACACTAATATATATGTATATAAAATGTGTGTGTCTGGTGTTGGTGACACTGCGTGTTGTTGAAATCGTAGCCGTTGCTGATGATGGGTGGTCGGGGGGGTCGCAGGTGTTGGTGACAACCCACCGGCTCGTTCTTCACAGATTTTCTAGCTTTCAATAATCGTTCCAGATGACAGGAAAGCAGGTTTTCTCCACTGCAATGATGAGGGGTTATATCCTACTACTTGCATACACAAACAGGTAAGTGGATAAAATTTGGGACATCTCAGAACGTTAGTCCGTCTCCTTCAATTCTACTCGTTGATTGGCAGGTGACCCTCTCTGTCATCCAAGAGTAGTGCTTGGAGCTGAGTCTAGTGATTACTGTTTGGACCGGAGCCCCACACGTCACCTTTCGGGGGGGGAAGGGATAGTGGGAGCTAGACTGACCCTACCTTAACAAGCAGCCGGCAATCAAACTATCACTTTCGATGTGGGGGGAAAAAAAGGCGGGAATAGCGTGAGCTAGACTTGCCTTACCTTAACAAGTAGCCGGCAATAAAACTATTGTTACTATATCGCTACTCCTATCTATTGAACTTTTCCCTCACAATGACTCTGAAGTGGTAGTAATTATACAAGTTGCCATTTATTTATTTTTTTTTTTAACGGATATTTATGCGACAATGAAGGCAATAATTTTCTGGCCAGTTTATAGAATTACGTGACAATGGCTTCTTACAGGTGGTGTCCAGCCATAGTAAATAGCATAATTTTTACATTAGATTGATATATAAGATGTCTCCCTAATTGGGGGCGATGATTTTCTCAGTACACATAGAAGGGTTCTGGTGTTACCCAATCTTCTTCATCAGGGAGGTTGTTCAATATCATGGGTCGATGGTAATCATCTTTATGGATAAAACGACGGCCCCTCTGTGGGAGAGTCATTCTTTGAGTCCTGTGAGGAGGAGTATTGATGATCTAATCCGTGGTATTTACCACTTGTATAGGATGTTCTCTATCTGGCATGTAGAGTTCTTGCATTGTATAGAGTTGTTTCTTTTTCAGTGTGTCCAGGCGTACATTTATGACAGTTATATTTTGTTGTACGTGTAAATCTGCCATTTTAACTCTGTCTCTCCTCCTGGTACCCGTAATGAAGCGAAGAGCTCTATTCTGGACCCGTTGCAACCGTAGCATGTTGGTCTTTGTTGTTAATGTCATTGGGACACATGGGTATTCGAGTATAGGTCTTATTATCATTTTATACAGATGTTTTTGACATGTTGAGGGGTTTGATTGAATCGAAAGAGACTGTTAAGACCGGCTTTGGCTATGTTGATCTTTTTAGTTACATGAGATGTTGAGTGGAGCAGCCTGTCTATTTCATATCCCAAAATCTTGTTAGGGTTTCTAATGGCTAGAGGTGTACCTCTGATGGAGATACCCCCTTTATCTTCGATTGTTGATCCAAACCATCCAAGGACTTTGTCAGGATTAGTCGTAATCTCCATTTTTTTTCCCAATTAGATGTTCGACGAAGTTCAATATTCATTTTTTCTATGACTCTCTCATGCTTGTATTTTCCTGTTACCGGAGGTGATGAGACGACATGAATAACATCATCTGCAAACTGTGTCACAACTGTATCATGAAACTCTGGTTGAGGAAGGTGATTCACATACATGTTGAACAGAATTGGACTGAGACAAGAACCTTGTGGGACACCAGCTGTCGGTATAAAAGGCTCTGCCGACCTGCCATGAAAGGTGGGAACGATTTTTCTTTGAGTTAAGAAATTATATATTAATCTGAGAAAAGTCCAGTTATGGTCTGGTAGGTCAATGAGTTTGTATATAAGGCCATCATGCCATAAGCTATCAAAAGCTTTATGAACATCTCTGGTGGCAATTAAGGCAAGATTGCCCTGATGTTTTAGACTTGCTACAGTATCGAAAATAACATTTATTGCATGATGGGTACCTCTATGTGTTCTAAAGCCAAATTGTTTTTCAGTAAAAAAGTGATTAAACTCCATATAGTAGTTCAGTCTGTTGGAAATGATCTTCTCAAGAACTTTTCCAGTGACTTCAAGTAAAGATATAGGTCTATAGTTCCCTGGTTGATGGATGTCTTTATTGGGCTTAGCAAGATCATCCTAGCAGTCTTAAAAACTACTGGAAAATGTCCTGAGGCCAAGATGGTATTAAAGATATTTACCAAAGACTGTTTACAATTTCTGGGTAGGAACTTTATTTGTTTCATTGTTATTCCAGAGAGGCCAGGGGCTCTATTTCGCATTCTTCCAATAACCTGACTCATCTCTAGTAATGTAATAGGTCTAGTAAGCGGGTGGGTATCTTCAAGAGTTGAAGTATCGATGGAAGGTAGTGGTTGTAGATCATCCAAGTTCTCATCTCTCCATTCATTTATCAACTGATAGTGATTATTGTTAAATTGACGACTGTTATTGTGGGAGAGAATTTTCTCCCATACATCACCCGTCAAATTAGCCTGGTCCTGTGGATCGTCAAGTTTAATTTCAACATCTTCATCATCCTCATCAGTGAAGGTATCAACTAGGTAGTTAGGAGCCTTGTGCTTTGCCCCTAAAAGTTGTCGGATCTTACTCCAAAATTTTGCTGGCTCACGTTTATACTGATTAGCTTGAAGAACTAGCAATTTCCATAAGTCCCGTTTGTGATGACTAATCATGTTAATTAATTCTTGCCTTAATCGGTGCAGTGTAGCTACTGGTGGTTGTCGCGTTTGAAGATGCCTTCGACATTCTGCTTGATAAATTCTTAAAGTGTCTCTAATTTCCCTAGTAGGTTTATATTGTTGGTATATCTTTGTGGAAGCTAATTGACAAGTTGCATTAGTAGCTTCAATTATTCGATTATGCAGAGACCTGATTGCATCATCAATTGCAGTGGAAGGTAGATTTTCCAATGA
>NC_091361.1:8402126-8409626 GCF_038502225.1 Cherax quadricarinatus | reverse complement strand
GGGCGACCAGCTTCCTCTTTCAGAGACTCAATGTCGCGATCCAGAGAAGACATGCCTGCAGCATTCTGGGCACGCGGCCCACCGCAGGGGAACTGGACGAAGCATTCGAGATGTAGCTCTGAGTTATTACCTTGGTTGTTTTTCTTTCTATTGTATTTTTGTTAATATTTTGTCAATATATTTTGTCTTTAAATAAAATATACATTAAATATAGGGAGTGGTAGGAGAAAATTCTCAAAGAGCTTCAGGGAGAACCTTGAGTTTTCCCTGAAGTAAGTTTATCCTTTTCTCTGAGGACGAGGCTCCCCAGGACAGTTATGGAGGTGGTCTCTCTCTCTCTCTCTCTCTCTCTCTCTCTCTCTCT
Source organism: Cherax quadricarinatus (assembly GCF_038502225.1). NCBI lineage: Eukaryota > Metazoa > Arthropoda > Malacostraca > Decapoda > Parastacidae > Cherax > Cherax quadricarinatus. The sequence goes on along the minus strand of NC_091361.1, from coordinate 8,409,262 downwards.
CTCTCTCTCTGTATATATATATATATATATATATATATATATATATATATATATATATATATATATATATATATATATATATATATATATATATATATATAGAGAGAGAGAGAGAGAGAGAGAGAGAGCAAATGAGAGAGTGTGTGAGATGTTATCAACAAATTTTGTTGAAAATAAGAAAAAGTTTTGGAGTGAGATTAACAAGTTAAGAAAGCCTAGACAACAAATGGATTTGTCAGTTAAAAATAGGAGAGGAGAGTTATTAAATGGAGAGTTAGAGGTATTGGGAAGATGGAGGGAATATTTTGAGGAATTGTTAAATGTTGATGAAGATAGGGAAGCTGTGATTTCGTGTATAGGGCAAGGAGGAATAACATCTTGTAGGAGTGAGGAAGAGCCAGTTGTGAGTGTGGGGGAAGTTCGTGAGGCAGTAGGTAAAATGAAAGGGGGTAAGGCAGCCGGGATTGATGGGATAAAGATAGAAATGTTAAAAGCAGGTGGGGATATAGTTTTGGAGTGGTTGGTGCAATTATTTAATAAATGTATGGAAGAGGGTAAGGTACCTAGGGATTGGCAGAGAGCATGCATAGTTCCTTTGTATAAAGGCAAAGGGGATAAAAGAGAGTGCAAAAATTATAGGGGGATAAGTCTGTGATGAAAGATTGAATATCAAATTGGAGGGAGAGAGTATGGAGGAGGTGAACGTATTCAGATATTTGGGAGTGGACCTGTCAGCGGATGGGTCTATGAAAGATGAGGTGAATCATAGAATTGATGAGGGAAAAAGAGTGAGTGGTGCACTTAGGAGTCTGTGGAGACAAAGAACTTTGTCCTTGGAGGCAAAGAGGGGAATGTATGAGAGTATAGTTTTACCAACGCTCTTATATGGGTGTGAAGCGTGGGTGATGAATGTTGCAGCGAGGAGAAGGCTGGAGGCAGTGGAGATGTCATGTCTGAGGGCAATGTGTGGTGTGAATATAATGCAGAGAATTCGTAGTTTGGAAGTTAGGAGGAGGTGCGGGATTACCAAAACTGTTGTCCAGAGGGCTGAGGAAGGGTTGTTGAGGTGGTTCGGACATGTAGAGAGAATGGAGCGAAACAGAATGACTTCAAGAGTGTATCAGTCTGTAGTGGAAGGAAGGCGGGGTAGGGGTCGGCCTAGGAAAGGTTGGAGGGAGGGGGTAAAGGAGGTTTTGTGTGCGAGGGGCTTGGACTTCCAGCAGGCATGCATGAGCGTGTTTGATAGGAGTGAATGGAGACAAATGGTTTTTAATACTTGACGTGCTGTTGGAGTGTGAGCAAAGTAACATTTATGAAGGGATTCAGGGAAACCGGCAGGCCGGACTTGAGTCCTGGAGATGGGAAGTACAGTGCCTGCACTCTGAAGGAGGGGTGTTAATGTTGCAGTTTAAAAACTGTAGTGTAAAGCACCCTTCTGGCAAGACAGTGATGGAGTGAATGATGGTGAAAGTTTTTCTTTTTCGGGCCAAACTGCCTTGGTGGGAATCGGCCAGTGTGATAATAAAAAAAAAAAAAATAAAAATATATATATATATATATATATATATATATATATATATATATATATATATATATATATATATATATATATATATATATATATTTTTATATATATATATATATATATATATATATATATATATATATATATATATATATATATATATATATATATATATATATATAGATATATATATATATATATATATATATATATATATATATATATATATATATATATATATATATATATATATATATATATAGAGAGAGAGAGAGAGAGAGAGAGAGAGAGAGAGAGAGAGAGAGAGATCACAGTCAGCAGAATTCGATACTGCTATTGGGAGACGGGCAAGATTCCCAGGAGGGCGGCCCTCTCATCCACTCAGCCACAAATGCCTCAAAAGCTGGGAAGGCTGATACACAAGCCATGTTTCTTTACCAACCAGGGCACGTCAGTGAGCCTCAGACATTGATTCAAGCTATTTAAATTTTCTTCTGTATGTTCTTACTTCACAAGCGCTTTTTATATCAATGCACTATGCACAAACAAGCGGGTATATACAGTGAAAGATCGAAGTGAACAGGATTCCATACTGCTACTGAGAGACGGGCAACATACTTTGGAAGCGGTCTTATCCACTCAACCACAAATGCCTCGACAGCTGGGGAGCCTGTTTATATATATATATATATATATATATATATATATATATATATATATATATATATATATATATATATATATATATATATATATATACATATACATATATATATATATATATATATATATATATATATATATATATATATATATATATATATATATATATATATATATATATATATATATATATATATATATATATATATGCATATATATATATATATATATATATATATATATATATATATATATATATATATATATATATATATATATATATATACATATATATATATATATATATATATATATATATATATATATATATATATATATATATATACATATATTTTTTTTTTCAACAAGTCGGCCGTCTCCCAACGAGGCAGGGTGACCCAAAGAAGAAAGAAAATCCCAAAAAATAAAATACTTTCACTATCATTCAACACTTTCACCACACTCACACATTATCACTGCTTTTCCAGAGGTGCTCAGAATACAACAGCTTAGAAGCATATACGTATAAAGATACACAACATATCCCTCCAAACTGCCATATATATACATATATATATATATATATATATATATATATATATATATATATATATATATATATATATATATATATATATATATATATATATATATATATATATATTATATGGATAGGAAAAGAGAGTGGTGAAGCAATGTAAGAAGTGAGCAAATGAGAGAGTGGGTGAGATGTTATCAACAAATGCTGTTGAAAATAAGGAAATGTTTTGAAGTGAGATTAATAAGTTGAAAAATTCTAGGGATCGAATGGATTTGATAGTTAAAAATAGGAAAGGAGAGTTATTAAATGGAGAGTTAGAAGTATCGGGAAGATGGAGCGAATATTTTCAGGAGTTGTTAAATGTTGATGAAGATAGGGAGGCTGTCATTTCGTGTATTAGGCAAGTTGGAATTACATCTTGTAGTAGAGAGGAGGAGCGAGTTGGGAGTGTGGGGGGAAGTTCACGAGGCAGTGGGTAGAATGAAAGGGGAGGGAGATACGGTACCTGGGATTGATGAGATGAAGATAGAAATGTTAAAAGCAGGTGGTTACCTGGATACCTGGAGGTTATTCCGGGGATAAACGCCCCCGCGGCCCGGTCCATGACCAGGCCTCCCGATATATCAGGGCCTGATCAACTAGGCTGTTACTGCTGGCCCCACGCAGTCCGACGTACGAGCCACAGCCCGGCTGATCCGGCACTGACTTTAGGTATCTGTCCAGCTCTCTCTTGAAGGCAGCCAGGGGTTTATTGGCAATTCCCCTAATGCTTGATGGGAGGCTGTTGAACAGTTTTGGGCCCCGGACACTTATGGTGTTTTCTCTTAGTGCACCAATGGCGCCCCTACTTTTTATTGGCGGCATTTTGCATCGCCTGCCCAGTCTTTTACTTTCGTAGGGAGTGATTTCTGTGTGCAGATTTGGGACCATTCCTTCCAAGATTTTCCAAGTGTAGATTATGATATATCTCTCCCTCCTGCGTTCCAACGAGTACAAGTCAAGTGCTTCCAAGCGTTCCCAGTAGTTAAGGTGCTCGACAGAACTTATACGTGCAGTAAAGGATCTCTGTACACTCTCTAGATCTGCGATTTCACCTGCTTTGTATGGAGATGTTAATGTACAGCAGTATTCCAGCCTAGAGAGAACAAGTGATTTGAAAAGGATCATCATGGGCTTGGCATCTCTCGTTTTGAAAGTTCTCATTATCCATCCTATCATTTTCTTTGCACGTGCGATCGTGGCACTGTTGTGATCCTTGAAAGTGAGATCCTCAGACATTACTACTCCCAGGTCCCTTACATTATTTTTCCGCTCTATTGTATGGCCGGAGTCAGTAGTATACTCTGTTCTAGTTATTATCTCCTCCAGTTTTCCATAACGGAGTAGTTGGAATTTGTCCTCATTGAACATCATATTGTTTACCGTTGCCCACTGGAAAACTTTGTTTATATCTTCTTGGAGGTTAACCGCGTCCTCAGCAGATGACAGCCTCATGCAGATCCTAGTATCATCCGCAAAGGATGATACGGTGCTGTGGTGTATATCTCTGTTTATGTCTGATATGAGGATAAGGAATAAGATGGGGACGAGTACTGTGCCTTGTGGAACAGAGCTCTTCACTATGGCAGCCTCCGATTTAACTCTGTTGACCACTACTCTTTGTGTTCGATTTGTTAGGAAGTTGAAGATCCATCTCCCCACTTTCCCAGTTATTCCTTTAGCACGTATTTTATGGGCTATTACGCCATGATCGCATTTGTCAAATGCTTTTGCAAAGTCTGTGTATATTACATCTGCATTCTGATTTTCTTCCAGTGCATCCAAGGCCATGTCATAGTGATCCAGTAGTTGTGAGAGGCAGGAGCGACCTGCCCTGAACCCATGTTGCCCTGGATTGTGCAGATTTTGGGAATCCAGGTGATTTGCAATCCTGCTTCTTAGCACTCTTTCAAAGATTTTTATGATGTGGGACGTCAGAGCTATTGGTCTATAGTGCTTAGCTAATGCTTTGCTGCCACCTTTATGGGGGATATAGTTTTGGAGTGGTTGGTGTTTTAATTTAATAAATGTACGGAAGAGGGTAAGGTACCAAGGGACTGGTAGAGAGTGTGCATAGTTCCTTTGTATAAAGGCAAAGGGGACAAAAGAGAGTGTAAAAATTATAGGGGAATAAGTCTGTTGAGTATACCTGATAAAGTGTATGGTAAAGTTATGATACACTGGTCAACAACCCAATTGCTTCCGAGACCAGATTAGCCAATAACAACTAATTTTAGGTCACTGATGATGATTATCATGGTTAAAATTGTTTGTTATACACCTACGTGTCACAACAGGTTCCAACAACCTTGCGGCAGTGTGTCTTACCACACTCAGTCTCACTGACCTTCGAGCAGTCATAGAAGTTAGTTGCGCTGTTCAAGTTTATATTTTGAAGTAAAAGGTAGGTGATTTTCTTAGCCAAACGCTTTTTAAAGTTATATATTCACTGAGCAAGCTATTTATATGCATGTGAGGCATATTATAATTTTATTTTCTTACTGAATGATATAAATACTTCTGCTTAGCTGTCATGCTTTGTATTATAATGATAAATTAATGAATAAATATTCAGTTTACTTTATAATTGTTTCTGTTTTCTTTTTCAGATGCCTCATGCATGTGTAAATAGGGCAGACAACTTCTGCTACAGAAGCACCGTATAACTGCTATGGTAAGAAAGGAATATCACCTATATTTTGGATGCAAGATTGGTGCCCAGGATAGGAACTGGGCTTCATACATATGCTGAAACAATTGTTGCAAGAGTGTATATTTCAGCATTTCACTGCTAATTTAATGCTGAATGGATTTTCACTCACTTGTTTGGGCTCAAAAGCCCACATATCACTGGCATCTATAGGACAGCCTCACTCACCTTGTGTCTACACGAAACTACAGTTTCCCGGTTTAACAAGAGAGACTGAGACTTACCTTGCTCTTTGTAACGTGAGCTATGGTGGTGACAGCACCATGTATGACAGACACTGGTGACTTCATTGAAGTTGAAGTGTCTTTCGAGGAATGTCACGCTGTCCTCCACTCAGTCGGGAAATTTGCAACAAACGTACTGTTACACTACACTGTTCTTCAAGATTTGTCCATGGTTTTCTTGGCAATTTCTCAACAGGAAGATAATTCACTGTGTAATAGTTCTACCACGAATTTCTGAGATTGTACAAGAGTCAAACGCACGATTCATTTGTTCAGGGCAATGACCTGAAGCCAATCAAATTCCAGTAGCGCATTACGTCTTAGGGCGGACCCCTAATTGCTGACTTCAGCATGATTACCTTCCTTGCTTGACATCGTCGCCACATTGTCCCACATTGTAAGTAAAGTGTTGCAGGGTTTTCCTGTAACTTCCCTACTAAGGTAACGACAGTCATTTTCTCATTTCACTGTCACTCGTATTGGAAAGAAAACTGTTGTGCAAATAGAGGTGACGTGACTATGATTTGGTACATGCTGGTAGCAGCATATAGATTCAATTACTAATCATGCGGAAGCAAGAGAGGCTATCAGCCCCTCTGGAGGGATGAGTACCTCAGGGGCTGAAGGAGGCTGAAGGGGGCTGAAGGGGACTGAAAGGGGCTGAAGGGGGCTGAAGGGGCTACGAGGGCTACATCCCATTTCTGGAGATATTTTCTCCACTCTGGATGGGGGGGGGGTGGATGAAAGTTCTCCGCATGTAAACTATTCACCTCTTTACATTAATTTGATTTTCTCACTCACCACAACTGATGACTGTCTTTTCTTAGCAGCTCTAATCTATGAGGCTTCTGGAGAATCACTACATTTGTTTTCAACACTGTGGAATTCTAACGGCACTAGTTTATCTATTGTTCACTTATTCACTACACCTTTGCTCAAAACATCAAATGTCCTGATGGTTCCATGTGCATCAAGATGTATGGACACTATTTTTCCAAGACACCATTGAGACCTTGGACCATCATTGTCTATAACGTTAAGTCACCAGGTCTTAAGGACGTATGGTTTTCAGGAACACCAGGCTCATAGAAGTGAGGTGAGATAGTCTTCTGGCCAAGGTGTTTGAATTTACGTCTGAGCTGCTCAGGTTCGAAATAAATGGGATCCTTTATGATTTCATCATTCATTGAAGGAACAGGTTCGAGCCTTCTGCCATGAGGTAAATGAGATGGACTTAACACTTCTAAATTGTCCACATTATTGGTAACTTAAGTTAGAGGTCTGTTGTTGACTCTATTTTCTATTTCAGTCACGACTGTGCGATATTCTTCTAAGTCGATTCATTGACGATGAAGAGTCTTTTTAAAAACGTTTTTACCGATCATTCTTTCCTAAAAACCCCACCTTTTTGATTTAAAAGGGGAAAAATTCTTA
>NC_091361.1:8340495-8402026 GCF_038502225.1 Cherax quadricarinatus | reverse complement strand
TCACAACAGGTTCCAACAACCTTGCGGCAGTGTGTCTTACCACACTCAGTCTCACTGACCTTCGAGCAGTCATAGAAGTTAGTTGCGCTGTTCAAGTTTATATTTTGAAGTAAAAGGTAGGTGATTTTCTTAGCAAAACGCTTTTTAAAGTTATATATTCACTGAGCAAGCTATTTATATGCATGTGAGGCATATTATAATTTTATTTTCTTACTGAATGATATAAATACTTCTGCTTAGCTGTCATGCTTTGTATTATAATGATAAATTAATGAATAAATATTCAGTTTACTTTATAATTGTTTCTGTTTTCTTTTTCAGATGCCTCATGCATGTGTAAATAGGGCAGACAACTTCTGCTACAGAAGCACCGTATAACTGCTATGGTAAGAAAGGAATATCACCTATATTTTGGATGCAAGATTGGTGCCCAGGATAGGAACTGGGCTTCATACATATGCTGAAACAATTGTTGCAAGAGTGTATATTTCAGCATTTCACTGCTAATTTAATGCTGAATGGATTTTCACTCACTTGTTTGGGCTCAAAAGCCCACATATCACTGGCATCTATAGGACAGCCTCACTCACCTTGTGTCTACACGAAACTACAGTTTCCCGGTTTAACAAGAGAGACTGAGACTTACCTTGCTCTTTGTAACGTGAGCTATGGTGGTGACAGCACCATGTATGACAGACACTGGTGACTTCATTGAAGTTGAAGTGTCTTTCGAGGAATGTCACGCTGTCCTCCACTCAGTCGGGAAATTTGCAACAAACGTACTGTTACACTACACTGTTCTTCAAGATTTGTCCATGGTTTTCTTGGCAATTTCTCAACAGGAAGATAATTCACTGTGTAATAGTTCTACCACGAATTTCTGAGATTGTACAAGAGTCAAACGCACGATTCATTTGTTCAGGGCAATGACCTGAAGCCAATCAAATTCCAGTAGCGCATTACGTCTTAGGGCGGACCCCTAATTGCTGACTTCAGCATGATTACCTTCCTTGCCTGACATCGTCGCCACATTGTCCCACATTGTAAGTAAAGTGTTGCAGGGTTTTCCTGTAACTTCCCTACTAAGGTAACGACAGTCATTTTCTCATTTCACTGTCACTCGTATTGGAAAGAAAACTGTTGTGCAAATAGAGGTGACGTGACTATGATTTGGTACATGCTGGTAGCAGCATATAGATTCAATTACTAATCATGCGGAAGCAAGAGAGGCTATCAGCCCCTCTGGAGGGATGAGTACCTCAGGGGCTGAAGGAGGCTGAAGGGGGCTGAAGGGGACTGAAAGGGGCTGAAGGGGGCTGAAGGGGCTACGAGGGCTACATCCCATTTCTGGAGATATTTTCTCCACTCTGGATGGGGGGGGATGAAAGTTCTCCGCATGTGAACTATTCACCTCTTTACATTAATTTGATTTTCTCACTCACCACAACTGATGACTGTCTTTTCTTAGCAGCTCTAATCTATGAGGCTTCTGGAGAATCACTACATTTGTTTTCAACACCGTGGAATTCTAACAGCACTAGTTTATCTATTGTTCACTTATTCACTACACCTTTGCTCAAAACATCAAATGTCCTGATGGTTCCATGTGCATCAAGATGTATGGTCACTATTTTTCCAAGACACCATTGAGACCTTGGACCATCATTGTCTATAACGTTAAGTCACCAGGTCATAAGGACGTATGGTTTTCAGGAACACCAGGCTCATAGAAGTGAGGTGAGATAGTCTTCTGGCCAAGGTGTTTGAATTTACGTCTGAGCTGCTCAGGTTCGAAATAAATGGGATCCTTTATGATTTCATCATTCATTGAAGGAACAGGTTCGAGCCTTCTGCCATGAGGTAAATGAGATGGACTTAACACTTCTAAATTGTCCACATTATTGGTAACTTAAGTTAGAGGTCTGTTGTTGACTCTATTTTCTATTTCAGTCACGACTGTGCGATATTCTTCTAAGTCGATTCATTGACGATGAAGAGTCTTTCTTAAACAACGTTTTACAGTGCCGATCATTCTTTCATAAAATCCGCCATGCCATGGAGATTTAAGAGTGATATGTCTCCAATGACAACTGCGTTGATTCAGCATCTGTTGTACTTCTGGCTGATCAAAGATCTTGCTTATATAACAAGCACCAGCAACATTATCGTTGCATTATCTGAAATCATCAGTCTGGGACATGCCCTTCTGGCTGCAAACCTTCTGAATAGTATGATAAAGGTTTCAGCAGACATGTCAGTGGCTACTTCTAGATGTGCTGCTCTAGTTGTAGCACAGGTGAACAAAAGTACACCTTGATGGGAACTTTATCAACTGTTTTCGTTCAAATTATTAGTCCAGTGTAATCTACATCTGTCACCTCAAATGGAGTGACATGACATACTCGTTCAGAGGGATATAGAGGTGGGCCAGAATACTGATATACTCGCATATCGCAGTGACAGCAAGTAATGCAGTCCTTTATTTGTTTTTTCACACTTCGTCGACTTTGAGGTATCCAGTAGGATTGTTGTATATGACAAAGTGTGTCAGCTACCCCACCATGTAACACGTTACTGTGGGCATTTTTAAAAAACAGTTTTGTTAGCCATTGATTCTCGGGGATCAATATTTGACATATTGCTTCTTTAGGTAGTGAAGAATTATGAATTCTTCCTCGACATCTTATAATCTTTTCTGAGTCGAGATAAAGTCCTAAAGAATTAATCATATTAATTTTCATTGGGGATTTATCCTATGTTTCCAGAAATTTATACTCTATAGAGAAGACATCTTTCTGTATGTTTTTTACCCATTATTTAATGGGTTCAGGAAATTCATACTTAGATTTTATCTCTTTAATGAATTTGAGCTGTAACTCTTAGGAGTTTACCTAAAGTTGAGTATTTAGATCCATCAATGACTATTTATAGGGTGCCTGCTGTATTTAATCAGATCATTTCTGTGGTGTTCAAGCGTACTCTTTCGTCTGGCATAATGTATGCTTTTGATGAGACCAGACATTTTTACTGGAGAGCCAGTTCGGTCCATGGAGCCATACTTTATTATCCACGTGATAACATATCAGCTTTATTCTCTTGGGTAGAGACGTGGAGAAAGAAATAATCTATCTACATCTCTTATTTCTGCTACTCTGTTCTGTACATAGACCAACTTACTCTTATTATTTCTTAACCACTGGAGAACTGCTTCATTATCACTCCAGATCACGGTTTTTTCAATAGTGAGATGATCAAGTACTTTGTTGAGATAGACAGCTAATTTTGTACCTACATAGAGTGCTGTCAGTTCCAATTGTGGTACTGTTCTCACCTTCAAGGGTGCTACCCTGGCCTTTGAAATAATTAGTGTATTTTTTTGAGCATTACTCATGTAAACTACAGCGCCATAACCTCTGGTTAACGCATCACAGAACACATGTAATGTGTACTTGTTTCCCGCTTTACCTATTTGTCTGGGAAATTTAATTTGATGAAGTTGTTTAAACTCCCTGGATATTTCATCCCATGCTTGACTCATTTCTAGAGGCAAGTTCTCATCTCAACCTAATTTGAGCTTCCATGCATCTTGCGCAAGCATTTTACCTTTTATGGTATTTGGTGAGACGAGTCGTAGAGGATCAAAACATTGTGATACCTCTGACAGTAAACTACGTTTGGTGAGTGTACTCCATGGTTTAGTGTTTATTCCTTTGAGACTCAATGTGTATTTTTGTGTGTTCCAATTAAGTCCAAGCATGTTGTTGCAATCAGTAATTTCAGCTTCAGGAAAATCTTCCTTGATAAGTTCCCTTAAATGAGTTGAATTATTATTCCACATATTGAGAGGCGTATTTGTTCTGTGGTTTCCTTGTTAGCTTCTCTGTAAAAGGATTTCAAATCCTCCTCTTTATTCATAATACGTTGAAGATTGTCCACTTTTATTTAAGGTTTCTTTGAAGGAACTTTCAGATTTCTTCAGATGTGTGCTTATTAGAGTAGCTTCTAGCAAGAAATGATAAAATGTTGCACCAAACAAAACTGACTTGTAACGATATGATTTCACAGGACTTCGATGATCATGTGGATTTTCAGGCCACATGAATACAGTACAATCTCGGTCTGTTTCTTGTAGTCCTACTCATAGGAAAGCTTTGGAAACATCATCCGTGTAGGCATATGGATTTGTGTGAAATTTCATAAGCACGACTACAAGTTTCTCACTTAGTGAGGGTCCGGTTATCAGACAGTCATTAAGACTTGCTACATCTTTATTTGCACGTGCGCTGCAATTATATACAACACGTAGTGAAGTGGTTTCAGAATCTTTTCTGACTCCATGGTGCGGGAGATAATGAGCTTCTGTCTTCAACTTAACTTCGACTATTTCCTCAATGAATTTATTGTCCAACTGTTCTTGTATGATATTATCATAGACAGTCAGTAGCTCTGGATTCTTCCTGAGCTCATGTATTTGTGCTTTCATTTGTCCGAAAACCATGCTATAACTGCTAGGCAGATGTGGTGGATTTAATTTCCATGGTAACCTAACCCAATACTGTCCATTTTCAGATATGAAAATGGACAGTATTGGGTTAGGTTACCATCAATGCCTATCGCATCTAAATTCCACAATTTATCAACTGGTTCATTCATTTCTTCCAGTAATGATAATTTTTGCTGTGGTACATGATCAGCGGTTATTCTCGTAACTAGTACATTTTCCACTGAATGAATATCAGCTTCTTTCCCACTTTGAGAGGGAATGGAATCACATATCATGAGACCTCCAGTTGTTTTTAGGAAGTGAACATAATGTTTGCATACTATATTTTACACAAAACAGTAATAACAATCACTTCCAATGATTAAATCAATTGACCTGTGTCCGACTGTATCTCTTGACAGGCTAACTTGATTTTGGCTGCCTTTAGTTCTGCAACTGTTTCGTTTAATTCCTGGATCTGCACAGACTTAGGCAAATCTTCAACTACCACAGCTTCTACTGTCCTTTTCCTGTATCCTAGATCAACAGTGAATCTGGCTAGGTCATATGTCTGTTTACCAGAACTTTTGAGAGAAAAAAATGCTATATCTAACAGAATTTTGGCATAGGGTTTTTTATTCAATTTCTGTAACACTGTTCTTCTTATGAAGGACCTTAGTGAGCCTTGATCAAATAGTGATAGCACATTGGTTATGCATAATTTATTAGATAACTCAGTTCGAGCTACTGGGAGAGCAGTCAATTTAGACTTATCTCTCACATTTAATCTAGTTGTTTGCTGACTTCCTGTTCCTGTAGAAGTCCGTTGTTGGTCAGCACATGTACTTGGAAATAAAGCTGTATGATGCACACCTTTGCATTTAAAACACTTCTTCGGCGAGCATTTATCTCCTTTGTGTTCACTTAAACACTTACAGCACCGTTTCAGCTGTTGAGCACATTCCTTTTCGGGTGCCTCCATTGTTGAATATTGAATATAATACTGTGCCCAATGTGATCCATCACAAAGTACACATTTTGGAGTACATTTATGTGTGACAGTCTTTTTACTGTTGTTGAATTCACAGCTTGATAAGTGCCTGCATGGGATTTCCCATTCTGCGATTTAGTGGGAGTAGGTATACTTTTTTATACTGAGTTGAAGGTTTGGTAACCACAGTGGGATTTCTAGGTTTATCATCATATCTCGTTGCTTGCATGCAAGAAACTATAGAAGGGAAACCTTTGCTAATTTCTTCACAAGTGAAATAGAGTTTGTTGAACAAGATGTTAAAACGTTCAATGGTTTGTGGTGACAACTTATCCTGTGCAATACCAATGATAAACCAATCACGTTGCTCTAGGTCATATTTAGTCTTTAGAGACCTGAGACTATTGTGAAGTGTGATCCTAAATGTCTGTAAATCTGAAAAAAAAAATGTTTTGGTGACTTCAAGCTTGAGATTCTGACTGCATGTCTAACCCTGGCTATGTCAGCATCAAAGTAATTGTCTGCCACAACACGTAAGGCTAGATGATAATTGCCTTTGACCACCGGAAACGAATTAATCAGTTAGAAGGGTTCTACCTTCACGAGACATTTAAGGTAGTTTAACTTAGCGATCTCATCTGTTTCAGTTCTTGTATGTAGCTAAAACTGAAATCCACTAATAAACTCTTCATAATTATGACCTTCGAATATTGGTAATGAGAGATTAGGTAAACTAGGTAGTGGTATGCCATTTTTGGCAGTTGTAATAGGTGTTTGACCACTAACTATTGTAAGTCTTTGTGACAAAAATTTATGGCAGGTAGGATATGCCCCTGCAAACCTTAATTGTTGATCACTAAATGCACCCAAAATATTTTGAATTTCATCCTCAGACGGATTTGATTCCAGAAAGTCACTTGTGTATTTCGTATAATCTGAATTAATGATTTCCACACGCTTAGTAAGTAATTCCAGGTTTGCTTCAAAATCGTCAAAATCAATGTTTTCATCATGGGTCAACCCTTCACAGACTACAGTTAGTTTTTCTACCTGTGTAATTTTCGTTTGCAAAGATTTAAATTGTGTTTGCAATGACGCCAGGCAAATGGAACACAAGAATCCTTGCAGACTATTGCTGGACATCGGCAGAGATGATTCTTCAGCCCACCATAAGCGACAAGCAAAAAGGCAGAAAGGTACAGATTAGAGCTTAAGATATACTGACACTTATTATATGTTATATTAAAATAATCAAATATTATATGTCTCCCATCATTAAACCTATAGCGAATAAGCATTTTTCAAGGTGATATTTGGATTTAGGACATGAAAATACATAACAATTAAATAAACTCATTGAAGAATCGTACAACTTTTCAAGGGAATTATTAAAAGAATTTAGAGTAAGACGGAGAGTAGGACAGCAGATGAACAAGGAGGCTTCAGAAAGAATAGGGGGTGTGTACACCAAGTGAAACATTTAGGTGAACAATACTTTGATATGGATAAAGAGGTTTTTGTGGCATTTATGGGTTTAGAAAAGGCGTATGACAGGGTGGATAGGGGGGTAAGGTGAAAGATGTTGCAAATGTATGGAATAGGAGGTAGGTTTTAAAGCAGTGAAAAGTTTTTACGAGGATAGTGAGGCTCAGGTCAGAGTATGCAGGAGAGAGGAAGATTATTTCACAGTACAAGTAGGCCTTAGACAAGGATGTGCAATGCCACCATGGTTGTTCAATATATTTATAGATGGGGTTGTAAAAGAAGTGAATACTCGGATGTTGGCAAGATGTGTGGAGTTAAAAGATAAAGTAGTAGTTATCACAGTTGCTCTTTCCTGATGACACTGCTTTGGGGAGAGACTGAAGAGAAATTACAAATGTTGGTGGATGAGTTTGGTAGGGTATGTAAAAGAAGAAAATTAAAAGTGAATAAGGAAGAGTATGGTGATTAGGACAAAAAAAATTAGGTAACAAAAGATTGGATATCAGGTTGGAACGATAGAATATGGTGGAGGTGAAAGTATTCAGATTTTTAGGAGTGGACGTGTCAGCAGATGGGTCTATGAAAAATGAGGTGAATCATAGAAATGACGAGAGGTAAAAGGTGAGTGGTGCACCGAAGAGTCTGTGAAGACAAGGAACTTTTTCCAATAAAGCAAAGAGCGGAATGTGTGAGGGTATAGTTATAACAACACTCTTATATGGGTACGAAACACGGGTGGTGAATGTTGCAACAAGGAGAAGGCTGGAGGCATTGGAGAGGTCCTGTCTGAATGCAATGTGTGGTGTGAATATAATGCAGAAAATTCGTAGTTTCGAAATTAGGAGGAGGTACAGAATTACCAAAACTATTATCCAAAGGGCTGAGGAGGGGTTGCTTAGGTGTTCAGGACATGTAGAGAGGATGGAACAAAATTGAAAGGCTTCGACAGCATAAAAATCTGTAATGGAGGGAAGGCGAGGTTGAGGTCGGCCTAGGAAAGTTTGGAAGGAGGGGTTAAAGGAGGTTTTGTGTGTGAGGCGCTTGGACATACAGCAAGCATGAGTGAGCATGTTAGGAGTGAATGGAGACAAATGGGTTTTAGGACTTTATGTGCTGTTGGACTGTGAACAGGGTAAGATTTATGAAGGGATTCAGGGAAACCGGCAGACTGGACTTGAGGTCTTATGATGGGAAGTACAGTGCTGGCACTCTGAAGGAAGGGTGTTAATGTCGTAGTTTTTTAACTGTAGTGAAAGTGCACCTCTGGCAAGACAGTGATGGAGTAAATGATCATGAAAGTTTTTCTTTTTAGGACCACCCTACCTTGGTGGGAAATGCCAGGAGTAATGGGCTAGTAACCCCCTTCTCTTGTACACATTTACTTTAAATGAGTAGAAGAAAAACTATAAAACTGGGATGCTTGAATGTGCGTGGATGTAATGGGGATGATAAGAAAGACATGATTGTTGATGTTATGAATGAAAAGAAGTTGGATGTCCTGGCCCTAAGCAAAACAAAGCTGAAGGAGGTAGGCGAGTTTCAGTGGGGAGAAATAAATGGGATTAAGTCAGGAGTATCTGAGAGAGTTAGAGTTAAGGAAGGGGTAGCAATAATGTCGAGGACCAGTTATGGACGGAGAAGAGTGAATATAAATGTGTAAATTCAAAGATTATGTGGATTAAAATAAGGGTCGGCTGTGAAAAGTGGGTCATGATAAGCGTGTATGCACCTGGAGAAGAGAGGAGCGTAGAGAAGAGAGAGAGTTTTTAGGAGATGTTACACGAATGTATAGGAACCTTTGAACCAAGTGAGAGAGTAACTGTGTTAGGAGACCTAAATGCTAAAGTAGGAGAAACATTTAGAGAAGGTGTGGTAGGTAAGTTTGGGGTGCCAGGTGTAAACGATAATGGGACCCCTTAGACTGAACTTTGCATAGAAAGGGATTTAGTTATATTTAGTTATATATTAGTTATATTTAGTTATATTTTAAGAAAAAGAGGATAAATAAGTAAACAAGATATGATGTAGGGGGTAATGACAGTAGCTTGTTGGACTATATATTGGTAGAAAAAAGACTGTTGAGTAGACTTCAGGATGTACATGTTTATAGAGGAGCCACAGATATATAAGATCACTTTCTAGTTGTAGCTACAGTGAAAGTAAATGGTAGATGGGGTACAAGGAAAATAGAAGCAGCAAGTAAGAGAGAGCTGAAGGTGTATAAACTTAAAGAGGAGGCAGTTAGGGTAAGATATAAAAAACTATTGGAGAGTAGATGGGCTAGTGAGAGTATAGGCAATGGGGTCGAAGATGTTCTTGGTAGGTTTAAGAATGTTGTGTTAGAGTGTTCAGCAGAAGTTTGTGGTTACAGGAAAGTGGATGTGGGAGGGAAGAAGAGCGATTGGTGTAATGATGAAGTAAAGAGAGTAGTAAGGGAGAAAAAGTTATCATAGAAGAGGTTTTTAAAAAAACAGGAATGATGCATGGAGGGAAGAGTATATGGAGAGAAAAAGAGAGGTTAAGTGATTGGTGAAGCAATGTAAAAAGAGAGCAAATAAGAGAGTGGGTGAGATGTTATCAACAAATTTTCTTGAAAATAAGAAAAAGTTTTCTAGTAAGATTAACAAGTTAAGGAAGCCTAGAGAACACATAGATTTGACAGTTAAAAATAGGAGAGGAGAGTTATTAAATCGAGAGTTAGAGATATCGGGAAGATGGGGGGAATATTTTGAGGAACTTTTAAATGTTGATGAAGATAGGGAAGCTGTGATTTCGTGTATAGGGAAAGGAGAGATAAAATCTTGTATAAGTGAGGAAGAGCCAGTTGTGAGTGTGGGGGAAGTTCGTGAGGCAGTAGGTAAAATGAAAGGGAATAAAGCAGCTGGGATTGATGGGATAAAGATAGAAATGTTAAAAGCAGGTGGGGATATAGTTTTGGAGTGGTTGGTGTTATTATTTAATAAATGTATGAGAGAGGGTAAGGTACCTAGGGATTGGCAGAGAGCATGAATAGTTCCTTTGTATAAAGGCAATGGGGATAAAAGAGAGTGCAAAAATTATAGGGGAATAAGTCTGTTGAGTATACCTGGTAAAGTGTATAGTAGAGTTATTATTGAAAGAATTAAGAGTAAGACGGAGAGTAGGATAGCAGATGAACAAGGAGGCTTCAGGAAAGGTCGGGGGTGTGTGGACCAGGTGTTTACAGTGAAACATATAGGTGAACAGTATTTAGATAAGGGTAAAGAGGTTTTTGTGGCATTTATGGATTTGGAAAAGGCATATGACAGGGTGGATAGGGGGGCAATGTGGCAGATGTTGGGGATGTATGGTATAGAAGGTAGGTTACTGAAAGCAGTGAAGAGTTTTTACGAGGATAGTGAGGCTCAGGTTAGAGTATGTAGGAGAGAGGGAGATTATTTCCCAGTAAAAGTAGGCCTTTGACAAGGATGTATGATGTCACCGTGGTTGTTCAATATATTTATAGATGGGGTTGTAAGAGAAGTAAATGCGAGGGTTTTGGCAAGAGGTGTGAAGTTAAAAGATAATGAATTTATTCATGTTTTGAGTATCTAAGTTCGGTATTGTATGGCTTTTATTCTTGACTGATAAGTGATGTATTGTTTGCAACATGGTTTACAATTTGTGCTAAATAGGAGAAAAATAAAATATTCGACAATGTACATCTTACCGCCACCGGCATTAAGCTGCGTTGAGCTATTTTGAGTTACTATGAAAATTCTGGAGTAAAAAATTCATATTTATGCAAAAGTTTCTGCATAAAATTTACATGTTATTGGCAAAAGGTGGAGGCGAGAACTTTAACAAGGTTCAAAGTATCGATAGAAGTTTAGTTAAAAAAGTTATTGGAGGTGAATGTTTGGATGTCTGACCTTGCATTAGAACTCGAAAGTTCTTTTGGGAAATGCGATGACGAGTTTCCAATGGAGATAGAACGATTGATGCTTCACGACAACTAATGTGTCAAGCTGGCACCTCGGGCCCCTCAAGGAAGGTTCCTTGATGTTGGTGAGGGGCTCTTGATTTAGGGAATTGGATCTGTGCTCCAGTTCCCCGAATTAAGCCTGAATGCCTTCCACATCCCCCCCCAGGCGCTGTATAATCCTCCGGGTTTAGCGCTTCCCCCTTGATTATAATAATAATAATGGCACCTCGGGAAGAGCAGAAGATACTTACAGTCGTAACCAATATTTGATTCATTATTTATTAGTGTTGATAAAGGAGCCTTGAATTAAAGGCATCACCAGTATTATTAACTCCAGCCTCCTGTACCTCAAAGAGCTCAAGAAATAGAAATGCTACTGCTTAACTCTCACAAGAGTCATTAGAGCCAACACTCAACCCTCCCTTGAGGTCAAAGAGTTGAAATTACTGTCTTAAAAAAGGCTCAAGGCCTTCAGTTCAACCCACTAATGAAGTCTAAGATATGTAGCATAAAACGCGCGGGAACCGTCGATGAATACTTTAAAGATATCATTGATCTCGTTGGTACTCTCCCCAGTTAACCCAGTTAAACAATAACATATTTATACAGAGACACACTCACGTGTCCATCTCACGAGTCATTGACTACCACACATAGCTACTACATGCAGCTCTTGTTGGTTAATGGACTGAATTAAAGAACGTAAATTACACGCGAGTCATTAAAGCTGCATGTCACCTGTTTTCCACCGGCCAAGAATACTAAGGTCCCTGTAGTAGAGATTAAACTAAACTCTCAGCACTTACATGCTGAGAGACATGACCCCTCGCAATATATATCTATTCTGTGAATACTTTTGAAAATCGCTTACAATGATAAATACAGTGAATAAATCATAAATTTTAGAGATAATAGTGCATATTTTGAGAGGTGGGGATGTTTATTTTTCAGACAAACTACATTTAATTTACATTAAAAAATACGTAAGTTTTCAATTATTTTACTTTTTTTAAAGCAATGTGTAACTTAAGTTAAAAATTGACTGACAGACCCCAGCAACGCCAAATAACATCCACAATCTATCTCTAACTATGAAAGAAGAACGTATATCGTCTGAAAGCAATCAGAATTGACTTTATCAAGTTTTCGCATGGAAACCAACATTAAAAGTTTTCGATTTCATTTGCAAATTGTCACTTAAATTTCCTAAAATCAATCCTGTAAATAAATATACCTGCCTTGAAATGATGAAGCTGATGCCAAGAGGCATTGTCCAGTTATTGATATGAAATTAGTTTACAAAGACTATTTAAAATGGCAAACTGGAAATGATATACCCTCATAACTCTGTAAACTTTCTATTAAGCTAAAGGTTTCATATTGATTGACAGCATTATTGTAGCGAAGAAGCTAGAAGAGTGAGAAGAACTGGAGCATCAGCAACTTGGTGGTAGGTCGCATGTCACAGTGTGGTCATGTTAACCCGGCTATATCATAGTGACTATGTCAGAAAGTGGCCATGACACATTGTGATCACGTGACACTGTGGCTATGTCTCACAGCGACCATATCATTATGTGGCCATGTCACTCTGTGGTTATGCCTAACTGTGGTCATGTCATAATGTAGCCATGTCAAACTGTGATCATGTCACACTTTGTCCATGTCACACTGTGGGCATGTTACACTGTGACCATGACACACTGAGGTAATGTCACAATTTGACCATGTCATACTTTAGTCATGTCACAATATGGCCATGACACAATGTTGCCAAGATATAGTTCGGTCACGTCAAAGTGTGGCCATGACTAAGTTCAGTGTACATATTCCCTTACGAGGAATCCCAAATAAACACACCTCTGGTGAACTTAGATGATGGTTCTGCAATAATATGACCACAGCATATAGAAATGGCTTCCTGACAGCTGTTCTTTAAAGTTATCCAAGTTCTACCGTTGATGAAATATCTACAGTAACACATACAATAAGCCTATGTGCAACCAGTAAATATTTTTAATAATCTCAGAAAAACATGTAGATAAAGCATCCGCAAATGCTTAATATTTCAATAGTTACAGAAGCCCTGAAAATGTAAAGAATTTGTGTCACTTAGAGGACACAAATATAACAAAGAGATACAATAACACTATCAACAGATTAGTAGTGAACGTAGACGAGTGGTATGTGTTGTTTCACTGGTAAAATTTTTATTGGGAATTTAATTAACGCGATGCGTAGATCACAGTTTACAACGAATTATTTTGGGTAACTGTGTTCCTAAGTTAGCTGTCCTTTATATTTGTTTACGCGAGTATGGAAATGTATTCATGAAATGGAAGTATATACGTCCCGAGTAGCAGGACTTTAGCTAACTGTTATTTTAACTTTAATGTTAACAAGGAACAGTTTGTTGGTAATGTGAGGAAACACGAAAGAGCTTCAAACATTCATTATTTTTTTCATAGAGGTTATCTTGCTTAATGTGATATCACCTTCATACTGCAATGTTATTGCATTATATATGTAGTGACGAATATGTAAAACTGGTCAATTAGCGAGAACTCATTTAAAATTAAGTCCTTTCTAAAATTTTCTCTTATACGTTTAAAGATATATTTTCTTCATTAATGTTAATGTAAAAAAATTTAATTTTGCACCAAAAGAATCTTAGAAAACTTACCTAACCTTATTATAGCACGAACAATTTATTTTAGCCTAACCCAACTAAATATATTTTAAATACGTTTACAGCAATTTAGTACTAAACAAACACAATCAAATATATTTTTTTCGTTAGTTTCAGAATGATTTTGGCGAAATTATTGCATACACAAATTTTCACTTGTCCTACATGGCAAGATGAGCGTTGCTATTTAAGCCAAGATCGCAAGTTCTGCCTATTCGGCACGACATATATATATATATATATATATATATATATATATATATATATATATATATATATATATATATATATATATATATGCAATAAGATCACAGTAAACAGGTGATTTCATAATATGCAAAAAATCCACTGTGATAGAAAACAGAAGTTCCAAGCGTTTTCGTGACTACTCACATTATCAAGGAACAATTGTACCTTGATAATGTGAGTAGTCACGAAAGCGCTTGGAACTTCTCTATTCTTTCACAGTGGTTGTTTTGCATATATATATATATATATATATATATATATATATATATATATATATATATATATATATATATATATATATATATATATATATATATATATATATATATATATGCAAAACAACCACTGTGAAAGAATAGAGAAGTAGTCACGAAAGCGCTTGGAACTTCTCTATTCTTTCACAGTGGTTGTTTTGCATATATATATATATATATATATATATATATATATATATATATATATATATATATATATATATATATATATATATCATAGTTCCTTGATAATGTGAGTAGTCACGAAAGCGCTTGGAATTTCTCTATTTTTTCAGAGTGGTTGTTTTGCATATTCCGAAATCACATGTTTACTGTGATCTTATTGCATATATATATATATATATATATATATATATATATATATATATATATATATATATATATATATATATATATATATATATATATATATATATATATATATATATATATATATATATATATATATATGTATATATATATATATATATATATATATATATATATATATATATATATATATATATATATATATATATATATATATGAGTGTGTGTGTGTGTGTGTGTGTGTGTGTGTGTGTGTGTGTGTGTGTGTGTGTGTGTGTGTGTGTGTGTGTGTGCGTGTGTGCAAAACAAACACTGTGAAAGAATACAGAAATTCCAAGCGCTTTCGTGACTACTCACATTATAATGAGCAATGAAAGTAATGCATCAAAGGAAGGCATATAAAGGGTCTAGACCACACCTCACTATCACATCCCACAACAAAGCAACACCTGACGCGTGTTTCGTAAGAAAGGGAACACTGCAGCAGGCCCACTGGCCCGACTAGACAGGTCCTTCACACAACCCACCAACAAACTATTCTACCCAAGAATTAAGAATTTTAAAATTTATTATTTGTCCAATGTATTATTAAATTCTTCCCAAATTCTATTAATTATAAATGGATCTAATTTATATAAACCAAAGGAAATATTCATATTATTGTCAAAAGTGCTTTTTATGAAACAAGATTCAATAATATTCTTGTCGACCATGGACTTGCTTTATACAACTTTCTCAACTTTTTGAAAATCAATTGGATGGTTAAAATCTCTCACATGAATAAATAGAGCATTGGAATCTTGTCCAGTTCTAATGCTATATTTATGTTGTTTTAATCTTAGTTCGAGATTTTTACCGGTTTGACTGTAATAAACTTTATCGCAAATTTTACAAGGAATCTTATAGACACATCCGTTTTCTTACTGTATCAAGATTTTTAAATACAACTTTGATATTAAAAGTCTTAAGAAGAGAAGGCATATCAATCAAGTTTTCATGGTAAGGGAGAACCAACATATTTTTAGTTGAATAAGGCTGGTTGTCCCTTTTTGGATTGTAAAAAGTATTTCCAGCAATTTTAAAAGATTTATCAATTACGATTCTTGGGTATTTTAAATCATTACCTATTTCATAAATTTTTGGATATTTCCTCATCTATGAACTCTGGACTACAAATACGTAAAGCTCTCAAAAACATTGATGAGAAAACAGACAGTTTAACTCTATCTTGATGTGAAGAATAATAGTGAACATAAGAACAGTTATTTTTAGGTTTTCTGTAAATTTTAAAATTGAATTCATTACAACTCTTAATAATAAAACATCTAGAAAAGGCAATGAGTTATTTTCTTCAAACTCAACAGTAAAGTTAACAGCAATGTCATTAAAACAATAAAACTTCTCCTGAAAGGCAAAGATGAATTAGTCAAACAACAATTTACTTCCACTAATCAATCTTTACCTTACATGTATGGACTAATAAAAACACACAAACCAGGGAATCCAGTCAGACCAATTATTAGTTCCATAGGATCAGTTTCATATAAATTATCCAAATGGCTTGTTGACATTTTGAGCCCTATTGTTGGCAAAATTTCTAACTTTAATGTTAAAAACAACATAGATTTAGTTGATAAATTATGCTCATTGACTGACTTAAATGATTTTAACATGGTTAGTTTTGATGTTACTTCCTTGTTTACGAAAGTTCCTGTTGATTATTTATTAAGTTTCTTATCTGAAGAACTCGTTAATTATGATTTACCATTACCAGTTCCTACTATCATTAAACTTATTAAACTTTGCATTGTTGATGCAAAATTCGTATTTAATGATAAGTTTTACACTCAGAAGTTTGGTATGGCAATGGGAAATCCTCTTTAACCTGTTCTTAGTAACCTATACATGGAATTTTTCGAAACAAGGCTGCTTAACACAATCCTCCCTAATAGAGATAAATGGTTCAGATATGTTGATGATATTTTGTGTCTCATGCCCAAGAATGTAGATATACACCATTTACTTGGCAAATTAAATAGCTTAGCCCATTCTATAAACTTTACTGTTGAGTTTGAAGAAAATAACTCATTGTCTTTTCTAGATGTTTTATTATTAAGAGTAGTAATGAATTCAAATTTAAAATTTACAGAAAGCCTACAAATAACTGTTCCTATGTACACTATTATTCTTCACCTCAAGATAGAGTTAAACTGTCTGTTTTCTCATCAATGTTTTTGAGAGCTTTACGTATTTGTAGTCCAGAGTTCATAGATGAGGAAATATCTAAAATTTATGAAATAGGTAATGATTTGAAATACCAAGAAACGTAATTGATTAATCTTTTAAAATTGCTGGAAATACTTTTTACAATTCAAAAAGGGACAGCCAACCTTATTCATCTAAAAATATGTTGGTTCTCCCTTACCATGAAAACTTGATTGATATGGCTTCTCTTCTTAAGACTTTTAATATCAAAGTTGTATTTAAAAATCTTGATACAGTAAGAAAACTTTTGTTAAAGAATTCCCCCCAAAATGCTGACGGATGTGTCTATAAGATTCCTTGTAAAATTTGCGATAAAGTTTATTACGCTCAAACTGGTAAAAATCTCGAATTAAGATAAAAACAACATAAATATAGCATTAGAACTGGACAAGATTCCAATGCTTCATTTATTCATGTGAGATATTTTAACCATCCAATTGATTTTCAAAAAGTTGAGAAAGTTGTATCAAGCAAGTCCATGGTCGACAAGAATATAATTGAATCTTGTTTCATAAAAAACAGTTTTGACAATAATTTGAATATTTCCTTTGGTTTATATAAATTAGATCCATTTATAATTAATAGAATTTGGGAAGAATTTAATAATACATTGGACAAATAATAAATTTTAAAATTCTTAATTCTTGGGTAGAATAGTTTGTTGGTGGGTTGTGTGAAGGACCTGTCTAGTTGGGCCAGCGGGCCTGCTGCAGTGTTCCCTTTCTTACGAATCGCGCGTCAGGTGTTGCTTTGTTGTGGGATGTGATAGTGAGGTGTGGGCTAGACCCTTTATATGCCTTCCTTTGATGCATTACGTTCATTGTTCCTTGATAATGTGAGTAGTCACGAAAGCGCTTGGAATTTCTCTATTCTTTCACAGTGGTTGTTTTGCATATATATATATATATATATATATATATATATATATATATATATATATATATATATATATATATATATATATATATATATATATATATATATATATGTATATATATATATATATATATATATATATGCAAAACAACCACTCTGAAAGAATAGAGAAATTCCAAGCGCTTTCGTGACTACTCACATTATCAAGGAACTATGAAAGTAAAGCATCCAAGGAAGCTATATAAGGGGTCTGGCCAGCACCTCACTATCAGATCCCACAACGGTTAAACACGTGATGCGCGCCGACCCAACTTGGATAGGTTCTTTGCACAACTCACCCACAAACTATTCTACCCAAGAAAATTTAAAAATTATTATTTGTCCAGTGTATTATTAAATTCTTCCTAAATTCTATTAATTATAAATGGATCAAATTTATATAAACCAAAGGAAATATTCATATTATTGTCAAAACTGCTTTTTATGAAACAAGATTCAATTATATTCCTGTCGACCATGGACTTGCTTGATACTACTTTCTCAACTTTTTGAAAATCAATTGGATGGTTAAAATCTCTTACATGAATATATAGAGCATTGGAATCTTGTCCAGTTCTAATGCTATATTTATGTTGTTTTAATCTTAGTTCGAGATTTTTACCAGTTTGACCGTAATAACCTTTATCGCAAATTTTACAAGGAATCTTATAGACACATCCATCAGCATTTTGGGGGGAATTCTTTATCAAAAGTTTTTTTACTGTGTCAAGATTTTTGAATACAACTTTAATATTAAAAGTCTTAAGAAGAGAAGGCATATCAACCAAGTTTTCATGGTAAGGGAGAACCAACATATTTTTAGTTGAATAAGGCTGGTTGTCCCTTTTTGGATTGTAAAAAGTATTTCTAGCAACTTTAAAAGATTTATCAATTACTTTTCTTAGGTATTTTAAATCATTATCTATTTCATAAATTTTGGATATTTTCTCATCTATGAACTCAGGACTACTAATTCGTAAAGCTCTCAAAAACATTGATGAGAAAACGGACAGTTTGACTCTATCTTGATGCGCGGAATAATAGTGGACATAGGAACAGTTATTTGTAGGTTTTCTGTAAATTTTAAATCTGAATTCATTATTACCCTTAATAATTAAAACATCTAGAAAAGGCAATGAGTTATTTTCTTCAAACTCAACAGTAAAGTTTATAGAATGGGCTAAGCTATTTAATTTTCCAAGGAAATGGTGTATATCTACATTTTTGGGCATAAGACACAAAATATCATCAACATATCTGAACCATTTAGCTCTAGACTTTTAATATTAAAGTTGTATTCAAAAATCTTGACACAGTAAAAAAAACTTTTGATAAAGAATTCCCCCCAAAATGCTGATGGATGTGTCTATAAGATTCCTTGTAAAATTTGCGATAAAGTTTTTTACGGTCAAACTGGTAAAAATCTCGAACTAAGATTAAAACAACATAAATATAGCATTAGAACTGGACAAGATTCCAATGCTCTATTTATTCATGTAAGAGATTTTAACCATCCAATTGATTTTCAAAAAGTTGAGAAAGTAGTATCAAGCAAGTCCATGGTCGACAGGAATATAATTGAATCTTGTTTCATAAAAAGCAGTTTTGACAATAATATGAATATTTCCTTTGGTTTATATAAATTAGATCCATTTATAATTAATAGAATTTGGGAAGAATTTAATAATACACTGGACAAATAATAATTTTTAAATTTTCTTGGGTAGAATAGTTTGTGGGTGAGTTGTGCAAAGGACCTATCCAAGTTGGGTCGGCGCGCGTCAGGTGTTTAACCGTTGTGGGATTTGATAGTGAGGTGCTGGCCAGATAGCTTCCTTTTATGCTTTACTTTCATAGTTCCTTGATAATGTGAGTAGTCACGAAAGCGCTTGGAATTTCTCTATTCTTTCAGAGTGGTTGTTTTGCATATTCTGAAATCACCTGTTTACTGTGATCTTATTGCATATATATATATATATATATATATATATATATATATATATATATATATATATATATATATATATATATATATATATATATATATATATATATATATATATATATATATATATATATATATATATATATATGTGTGTGTGTGTGTATATATATATATATATATATATATATATATATATATATATATATATATATATATATATATATATATATATATATGTATATATATATATATATAAATATATATATATTGTCAAGGCAGTCGTTGAATGAGTTTCAGTGGAAGTGTTTTTTCTATAGCGAGTCACATTACCTCAGTGGGAGATTACCGAAGTGTTAAAAAAATGTTAAAAAGCGTTGGTGTCCTTTTTTGTAGCTTCGTTTGTTTGGATGTATGTACATAAGTATTCCTTTGCATATGCATCATGTGCAAATGTATCTATGTGCATATGCATATGTGTATAGATATATATAGTACTTGGATGTATCCATTCATGTGAGCAAATTTGAATGCATATGTGCATATATGCAAGCGTGAGGATGAACATGCACATGAGTTCCTTGGCACGCATGTGTACTTATGCATACATGTACTGGTGTATACATGCTAATATGGAAGAAATCTCAAGAAAATCTGTGACTACAAATATGAAAATCATTACACAGGGAAAAAAATAATAACCAGGAAACCCTGGGCTCTCTCCTGAGCCTTCACATATTTACCTCAGCAGACCTGAATGCAAGAACCTGAATGTGCTCAAGAGGTTCTGTAGTATATTTTCACGTGTGCATATATTTACTTGAGCATATTTATCCTTGTGCGTATGTATACGTATGTATGTTTAAATATATGAGCATATATATTCGTATAGGTGTACTGGATTCACATTCAGGGACATTTGACGGATTAATACCGTATCATTATATGAGTTCAGAAAAAAATTGTAGAGGTGGATGTTCTCCCATTTATATTATGGACATTAATTTAGTGATCATAAGGAAGTACACACAAGGAATTTTCGCCTGAAGAAATACAATGGAAAAAATAAATTCAGCTTTTAGTTTATTCTTTATTGCAGGTTTTAGGTAAAAAATTAATACCTTAAGTACGGCTAGTGGGGACGTGTATTATAACATTGCATGATACTGGCTTGAATTTCTATAGAATTTTCTTTATTTTTTCAGCTTAGTTGAATTTCTTATTAATCTAGATGAGAATTAATTATAATGTAAAATTTAATATTAGTAAACTAAAAGCTACAAAGCCATCTACAATATAAAGTTCCTTCTATTATTATGACATTCTAACGCTGAAAATCTGAAGCTGTTCGGAAGAAGAAATTTCCAAATCTATTTAGAATTAGATGCATTTCCGTCGCTGCTAGATCTTCCTCTTCCATAACCCTAGAGAGTCCCTGGTGCGAGGGGACTCAGTGGTGGCATTCACAGGTTATCATTTGGAAACTAATATCGAAATTTCTCTAACAAAAATGGTCAATTAGGACAAACACAAACTAAATCTTATTCAGATCTTTCAGAGGGACTATAGAGACCAACATCTGAGCGGCTTCACGTCGTTCAGATGTTGCACTATCAAATAATCAGCGTGCCAGGGTTGAAACTAATCAGATGCAACACTCAGAAATTATCGAAAGAAAATATGTATTTCCTGTATTTCAGTTGCTTCAGAATTTTTCCCAATAAAGAATAAATTATAACCTTCATAGGTAAAAATCATTATAAACGTAACTATAAGATTGACCCGCGTATAGAAAAAGTTAGTTTTATGTAAACTTGTGTTCATAAACAAATTTTTAAGAGCAGTCTTTTGGGCACAGAGATGTTAAAGGTACGTAAAGAACATTAAGGAGTTTTAACCATGGATAACCAAAGAAAGTTAAACATTGTAACTCATTTGTGATCAGAAGAGTTATCGCAAATTATTTTGCAGAAACCAAGTTTAATAAGACAATTGGCACACGATAACTTAAACAACCTGAAATCAAGAGATTTTTTTCATTTAAGGAAAATGTATCGGCAATAGAAGTTTAAGGCTGACGAGAATTATTATTATTATTACAATCAAGGGGGAAGCGCTAAACCCGGAGGATTATACAGCGCCTGGGGGGGGGGATGTGGAAGGCATTCAGGCTTAATTTGGGGAACTGGAGCACAGATCCAATTCCCTAAATCAAGAGCCCCTCACCAACATCAAGGAACCTTCCTTGAGGGGTGGCTGACGAGAAGATACATTACACAAATGACCCGCACATTGGAAAGGGGAGCTTACGACGGCGTTTCGGTCCTATTTGGATCATTTCCAGTCTCACTGACAGAAAGGAGAGTGGGCCCCGAGCTCCCTTTCAGTCCTCCTCCTCCTTAATCTTTGACTCCACTACTACCACTTCCTCTCTACTTTCTTTCCTACTACCTCTCTTGCCCCATCCCTATCTGCTGGCCTATATATACTGCCTTCTCCTCTCTTTTCTATTAGTGTGATTTTGTAAATGGTCTAAGTCAGATCGAAATGTTGTCATAAGCTCTCCTCTCCTATGTGCGGGTTATTTGTGTATTCTTCCAGTCACGGTATTATGCCTTTTTGTTATTTAATGAGAAGATGTATTTTCCTATTATTGCATGAAATGCACAAAAATTTGTGCCTTTGTAGCCTAAACCCACGAAACGTTTAATTTATTCAAACGATGCATCATTTGAATATTGATGCCGTTTACAGTTATTATATATCAATCAGGGATCATATAGCGCTTGTGGCATGAGAGGCATTCAGATTTAGTCAGAGCAAAAATAATAGGAGAGAGAGAAGCTTATGACGACGTTTCTGTCCGACTTGGGCCATCTACAAGTCACACTAACACACGAAGGTGAAGGAACCAGTATATAGAGGAGAGGACTGGGACGGGTCAAAGAGAGGAAGAGAGAAGTGGAGAAGTGGTGCTAAAGGTAATGTTTTCAGTGGAAGCAGTAGTAGAAGTGGTGGCAGTAAGTAGTAGTGGCAGCAAAAGGGTAGTGAAGCATAGCAATAGTAGTAGTAGCAGTGGTAGTAACAGTAGTAGTAGTGGTAGTAACAGAAGTAGTACTGGTAGTAACAGTAGTAGTAGTGGTAGTAACAGTAGTAGTAGTGTTAGTAACAGAAGTAGTAGTGGTAGTAACAGAAGTAGTACTGGTAGTAACAGTAGTAGTAGTGGTAGTAACAGTAGTAGTAGTGGTAGTAACAGAAGTAGTACTGGTAGTAACAGTAGTAGTACTGGTAGTAACAGTAGAAGTACTTGTAGTAACAGTAGTAGTAGTAATGGAGTAGTAGTAGACTCCGGAGTCTACTCTATTTATTGCTCCTCTTGTCCTCTTTAATACTTTCGAGAAACTGGCCGCTCTCTTTTTGACAGACTTGAAGAGCACAAGAGAAGTGTTAGACTTGCAGAAACCAATAAGGCTTTTTTCTGTCATGTTAGAGATCACAGTGCTTCTTTTTCTTGTCCTTAGACTTATTGCACATCTACTACTACTACTACTAAAAGTGCAGTAAGTCTAAGGACAAGATAAAGGAGTACTCTGATCTCTAACGCGACAGAAAAAAGTGTTATTGGTAACTGCAAGTCTAACACTTTCGTGCTCTTTAAGTCTGTCAGAAAGAGAGCGGCCAGTTTCTCCAAATTATTAAAACGGACAAGAGGAGCAGGAAACTGAGTAGACTTCAGAAGCATCAATAACAGGAGAAGAGATATGAACTAGATTACTGCAAAAAGTGTTAGTCGAAAAGTAAGTTTGGTGTCTAAGAAACGGAGAGAGTTATTGAGATTAACAAAACTGTAAATATAGGGAAGGCAGAGAACAGGAGATTTCAAAGGAGTGTTTGGGAGAAAAGAAAGTCTGTTTAGCAAGTGTTATTTTTCTCTGTCTTATTTCTATGGTCTTCCTAAAACTCATAAACCTGACATCCCTCTACTTCCCATCACAGCGTCCAGAGTGTTTGTCGCTTTTTCTCTTGCCACTTGGCTAGCCAAAATTTTCACTCCCTTTCTTGGTAGTTTCTCCTGCTTACCTCTGTTACTCTCAAAACTTCGTCGAACGTGTTCACCCTCACCTGACCTGACGTTGAATCTCTCTTCACTAATGTCCCTTAAGATATTCTTATTTGTCTCGGAGTGAAGGCCAATGAAGGGTTACTTCATTTCCGAATATCTACTGATGTCTTGATCATATTCCCTTTTGTGTCGACTAACTCCTATTCCTTCCAAGAAAAATCCTATTTACAAAACTTTGGTGTTTTTATGGGCTTCCCTCTATCCCTTGTTCTTGCTAATATTTATATGTAATATTTCGAGACCGTTCTTTTTCTTCCTACTATTAGTGTCTGCCCTTCCCTCTGACTCCGCTAAGTAGATGACATCTTTGCTCTTTGCTTCCATAACTCTAGTCTCTTCCAGCCATTTCTCGATGTCCTAAACAATCTTACTTCTTCCATCAAGCTGAAAGCTGAATGGGAATCTAACTCTTTTCTTTCTATCCTTCATGTTCGTGTCCATCGCTCAGCCAGAGGCATATTTTTCCGTTTATCGCAGACCCATGCACAGCGGGATGTATATTCACTACTTTTCTTACCATTATTTCTCTGTCAAGTAAAGTTTTTTATTTCTTCCTTTTTCCGTGCCCTCTGCATTTATGACCCTTAGTTCCTTGACTCGGAAATTTCTACTCTTCGCAATTCGTTCTCTCGTCTTGCCTACCCTTCCGATTTTATAAACTCTGCCTTCCCACGTACTAAGCTGACTTTCTTCTCTCCTAAACTCTCTACTTCTGTGAAATCTTCTGTTCTCTGCCCTCCTTATATTTCCAATCTTGCTAATCTCACCAGCTCTCTCCATTCCTTAGGCATTAAAGCAACTTTTTGCCAAACTAACACCCTTTACAGTAATCTAGTTCATACCTCTACACCTCTTGTCCTGTTCTGTACTTTCCAGAAACTGGTCACTCGCTTTCTGACAGACTTTAGGAGCACAAAGAAGTGTTAGACTTGCCTACACCAATCATGCTCTTCTGTCGAGTTAGAGATCCAAGTCATCCTATTGAGTGGTCCTCTGCAAATACTGTCTGCCTTCTAGAAGCCTTCACAGATGCCCTTTTGTTGAAGCATCCCTTATACACGACGTTCCTAATATGAATCTTAGTCCTAGCTTTGTCTCTGTAGATGCTTTCTATTTTCATTTCATTGTCAATTGCTCCGAAACTCAGAACACTCGTGACGTGACCTGATCTTTTCTTCTTCTCTTCTCAATATTTCTTATCGTTTCCTATTTTGCTTTGTCTTCCTTTCTCCTGCCTAGGTATGCTCTGTCCTTCAGTTTCCTCCCATTACCCTGTGTGTTTGGTCCCACCCTGGTGAGCCATTAACTGTCCTGCAGTGCTCATTTTCTATATACTAACTCCATTTCAACTTCTACTACGTTACTACTACTGCAACTACTACTTCCACTACTACTATTACTACTACCACTACTATTAATATTACTACTGTCTTGCTTCACTCCTCTTTCTATCTTTTGTGCCACTACCATTACTCCCCCTATCACCATTCTATTTCTACTGCTACTTCCACTACCACCATTACCTCTATCAGTATTTTTTCATTTATTTCTTCCTGTCTTTTACCATTTCCTGTCCCTCTCTTCTATATATATTGACTCCCTTCACATTCGTGTGTTAGTGTGACTTGTAAATGATCCGAGTCGTCATAAGATTCTCTCTCCAATGTGTGCGTTATTTGTGTATCGTTCCAGTTACGGTGCTGTGCCTTTTTGTTCTTTAAAGCAATGGTAATACAAGGCCATTTCCTTGAATCAAGAGCCCCTCACCAACATCAAGACAAAATAATATAATAAGGTAAAACAATATTACATCATTTTGAGATTAAGAATAGAGAAATGGCATCACACAATCCGAACTTACGAACACTTACGAACTTTTGAGATTAAGAATAGAGAAATGGCATCACACAATCCGAACTTACGAACACTTACGAACTTTTGAGATTAAGAATAGGGAAATGGCATCACACAATCCGAACTTACAAACACTTACGAACTTTTTTTGCTATGAAGTGTACACGACTGTTGAAATTTTGAAGCCTATCAGAAGAGGCTGTCTCCGCTTATAAAAGGGAAACAACACTTGGGAATGACGTGTGTAATTGTGTGCAGTGGGCAACCGCGCATACAAATACGCCTATGAATCTTTCCCAAGACACATTACACAAATTTTGAAAACTTGAAGCCGATATAATAAGGTGTTCACGAGTAATAAAGAAAAACTTGTGAGAAAGCAATCGAAAATTTTGTTGAGAATGTTCCAAAGAATTGGGAAGCATCACCTCGTTAAATTTTAAGAGAACCATTAAAATTAAAATTTTATTTTTTCCACTATTCCTTGACATTGTTTTTAAAATAGTCTACAAAATTGTAAGAAAACATATTTGATATTTTTTAAAAAAATACAAATTGATAAAGCTGGCAAAATATTGCAAAGCTGGAAACCACAGCCAAGATTAATACAAAAAATTGCTACAATTCATATACATCGGAATTTAGGATTTGAAGACGATTAGAAGAAGCATTCCCTAGTTACCACATCTGAAACAATTTACTTAATAAAACTGGCAAAATGGAAATTACACCGCTGAGAGTGTCAACCTGTTTTAATACAGCCAGCAAATGGTAAACGTTTAAAGCCAATCAGTAAAGGCATTCTCCAGTAATAGATCTGATTCCAATGATTCCAAGTTTTTTAAATATTCCAATAAAATTTCAAATTTGTGTCTACTCAGAATAAACTCATTCTATGGAATGAATCGTCAACAATATTTTGAAGCTAATCAGAAGAAGCATTCTTTAGTTATTGAATAAAAAACGAATATCATTATTTATCAATATTTATTTATCTAGTTCAGTAAAACTTCAAGCTTGTACTGAAGCTATAGAGTATCATCCTTCTTACACAATAAATTGTCAATAATATTTTAAAACCAAACAGGAGAAACGTTTTCTACTTATCAAAAAGTCAATGTCACTATTCAGTGAAAATGGTAAATTATGAAGCGTGAATCTGTTTTCAGGAAACTTCACCAGTGGTAGAATATTGAAACAGATTAGATAAGCTATTCTCCAGTCATGACACGGATTCCAATCATTCCAATTATTTTTGTACTATTTTACTATATCAAAAAAATTACCAGCACGCAAACCAAACTTTATTATGTCCTCACAGTAAGATGTATTAACCATTAAATATTGAAGCCGCTCAAAAAAGGGACACTGAAAATTATTTAATGTTATTTTACTGGAATAAGAAAATTTACACTACATATAAAATCGTTAAATTTGCAGCAACATCCTTGAATTTTACTCTCTTCTACTGTCAATTTTTTGAAGCCTTTTATGAACATTTGAAGGTACACGATCGAGGGCTTTCCGAAAATATAGGAACCATTTCAGGATGCTGATAATATGCTAAATACATTTGGTAATAAGGCAAGGGAACATGCCAAGTCCTTCACGAATCTTGGCTGAGTCGTTCTCGAGTAATTAGTGAAATAATCCCGAAAAGTTGAAAGTACCCTCTCGGGGATCACTAATAAAGTTGATAAATTAGACACATGTGCAACTCTTGGGTATCTTTATTGAGGAAACGTTTCGCCACACAGTGGCTTCATCAGTCCAAACGTAGGAGAAACTTGAAGAACAGGAGGAGAATGAGGTAATCAGTCCCTCAACCTTGAATCGATGTGTTCAGTCCATCAATTCTATTCAAGATTGATGGACTGAACACATCGACTCAAGGTTGAGGGACTGATTACCTCATTCTCCTCCTGTTCTTCAAGTTTCTCCTATGTATGGACTGATGAAGCCACTGTGTGGCGAAACGTTCCCTCAATAAAGATACCCAAGAGTTGCACATGTGTCTAATTTATCAACATGTCGGTTCTCTGAACCATCCATCTACTAATAAAGTTATTTATTGCTTGTTGGCTAATTTGCATTTAAACCGTCTAGCTTCAACGAGCATCATCATCCTTATTATAAGTCTCTGAAGGTACATCTTTATTAAGTGGTTAGTTAACTTTCTCTCTCTCTCTTTTTATTTTCTTTCTACAACTCTTTATTTTTGTTCCGATCAAAACTCGTGAACGCTTCATCCAGTCTGCTTCAAATTTTCAACTTTTGTGTAGGGTAACGAAGAGCAAATTCGTGGTACAACTGACATGAACTGGTGTCTTATTTCCAAATGTGCTGATCCCACCCCCAGCATTCTGGAATGGCTCCTGATGACTTCCAGAGCCATTCATGACATCAGATGTTCAAAAACATGCCTTCTAATTCGACGATGTCTCACTCGACGATGTTTCACTCGACGATATCTCACTCGACGATGTCGGTAACAAAGGCTCGCTGTGAGTGGGATAATACATCAATAGCTCACCAGTTGCTATTTCCCTCGAGCATTCGCAGAACTATTGTTCTTTTGCTAATCAGGTCAATGGCCACAGGTGAAGTGAAACACAAAAAATGTAAAAGTCTTACTAATTAATGTATAATTTTCACATATTCAATATAAAAACACTTTAAATAACTGTTCGTTTTATGAATCTTTAATCCTATTTAGCATTAAATTGGATCAATTTCTTGTAACCGTTAAATGAAAGATAAATATTTTTTTCCGATCAATTAAATGGTGGCACAGAAGACTACCGAAAAGCTTTATTAATCAAATATTAAAAAACATACAGTAGATTATTTAGCAACATGTCCTCTCACAGCACAAAGAGAGTCCAAAACGACTGCGCAAGTGTTGGTTCGTTGTATATTCGCGAGAAGCGTACTCTCGGCACAGGTCTTCTCAAAATGGTGACCCGTCACTGGCTCCCCAAGGAGTGTCGTAGTAGAAGCACACTGGGTGGACTGTTTCACTACTGTCTTGGGGTGCTGTTGAAGCACTGACGTAGATAGCCGTATGGCGAGGGCCTAGCTTGAGCAAGTATAAGAGTAGGTCGGAGCATGAGGGTTAATGTATTACAAGGGTTAAAGTTCGAACCACACCTTCATCTTCAGAAACATGACTAAAAAAAATCTGCGTCAGAATGCAAGAGGTAATTGCTACACTAAGCTGTTAAACATATACGTTTATTAAAATGAAAAGAAAATATTTTCGCACCAATCTCCACTGCTACACGCTTCCGAGAGGACTTCCAAATTATAATAAGTCTTTCAGAATACATCACTACCGTCAAAGGAGAAAAGAAGACCCCAGGAATGTCGATGGGGACATGAGAACTCAGGCACGCCAGCGGAACCAGGAGATATAAACTCACATGGAGCAGCGACATTGATCTGGCTCTCACTCCCTTCATAACAAGCTAACCTCTCATCTTTTGATCTTGAAAATGCCACCAATTGATTAAAGTCTTATGTATTTGCTTTAAATACGGTTGGTACACTGAAATAAACGTGTAAACAGAATCCTACCGTATACTGTTTAATAACATTTTCACAGTTAACATCAAGAAATCAAATGATGTTGTTTTCCATATATACTTTGAAAATTTTTTGTGTGATTTTTGTCATTGTTTAACTAGTCTATGTGAGAAGAGAATCATAAAAAAATTTCTTATGGAATATAGGATTAAAATCATTAGGATTTAAGTTATTTGAGTAGTAAGAGTACAGAGTAATGGGACGGATATTACACCCAGCTCATCAAGCAAACATTTGCGTCATTTTCACAGATTCGGTTTGCAGCAATTTTTTGGGTACGTTAAGTTATATTTGGTTAGGTCAGATTTCGTTTATACATAAAAAAATACGAATTATAACAAAACAACGATAAAAGATACATCACACATGTGATTGTTTTGTGATTCGTAAGGGGAAGAAAAGAAGAATGTATTTCACTTCCGTGATAATGCATGCGAGTAGTGAAAGTAAACAGAGAAGAGAGAAAGAAAGAGAGAGAATGATATTAAGAATATCGTAGCTCTACAGAGGTGCTCATATTTTATTCATTATAAAATGTAAACAAACAATTTTTTTCATCAAATATAATAAGTGGTTAAAATTATTTTAAGCTGATAAAATTAATGGAAAATTTAATGTACTCTGGAAGTTTGCCTAGAAAAATATTAATCAGACATTAATTGGAAAAACAATTAATGCTTATTCTCTGCATATAACAAAATAGAGTAAACATATTCAAACAAAAATTAATAGATTAATTTGACTAAGGAGTAGAAGGTATACATTCCTAATTTTTTTTTTTTTTTGGGGGGGGGGTAAATTTTAGATGGTGACATCAGTCTTATTACTTAATGTTAATAAGATGAAATTATTTCATTTTCCAGCTTATAATATACGTTTAATGGAGTTAGACTGGCGTTAGGAATACAGTGGAGACAGAAAAATAGATATAAACCTGTAAATACACAGCGTGGATGTCGGAGCTGCTGTTATATCACAATATATTATGAAACTAAAGTTTAAGTAAAATTAAAATATTTTATATTCTTGAGTAATGACTTAATGGTCATGAGAAGATAACTTGCTGGAGGCGAGTCTCCAGGCTAGGATGCTGAGCCGAGTCTCCAGGCTAGGACGCTGAGACGAGTCTCCAGGCTAGGACGCTGAGC
The DNA here is from genome assembly GCF_038502225.1 of Cherax quadricarinatus. NCBI lineage: Eukaryota > Metazoa > Arthropoda > Malacostraca > Decapoda > Parastacidae > Cherax > Cherax quadricarinatus. The sequence continues at coordinate 8,371,771 of NC_091361.1, read as the reverse complement.
TGAGTCTCCAGGCTAGGACGCTGAGCCGAGTCTCCAGGCTAGGACGCTGAGCCGAGTCTCCATGCTAGGATGCTGAGACGAGTCTCCATGCTAGGACGCTGAGACGAGTCTCCAGGCTAGGACGCTGAGCCGAGTCTCCAGGCTAGGACGCTGAGCCGAGTCTCCAGGCTAGGACGCTGAGCCGAGTCTCCAGGCTAGGACGCTGAGCCGAGTCTCCAGGCTAGGACGCTGAGCCGAGTCTCCAGGCTAGGACGCTGAGCCGAGCCTCCAGGCTAGGACGCTGAGCCGAGTCTCTAGGCTAGGACGCTGAGCAGAGTCTCCATGCTAGGACGCTGAGACGAGTCTCCATGCTAGGACGCTGAGCCGAGTCTCCAGGCTAGGACGCTGAGCCTAGTCTCCAGGCTAGGACGCTGAGCCGAGTCTCCAGGCTAGGACGCTGAGCCGAGTCTCTAGGCTAGGACGCTGAGCCGAGTCTCTAGGCTAGGACGCTGAGCCGAGTCTCTAGGCTAGGACGCTGAGCCGAGTCTCTAGGCTAGGACGCTGAGCAGAGTCTCCATGCTAGGACGCTGAGCCTAGTCTCCATGCTAGGACGCTGAGCCGAGTCTCCAGGCTAGGACGCTGAGCCTAGTCTCCAGGCAAGGACGCTGAGCCGAGTCTCCATGCTAGGACGCTGAGCCGAGTCTCCAGGCTAGGACGCTGAGCCTAGTCTCCAGGCTAGGACGCTGAGCCGAGTCTCCATGCTAGGACGCTGAGCCTAGTCTCCATGCTAGGACGCTGAGCCGAGTCTCCAGGCTAGGACGCTGAGCCGAGTCTCCATGCTAGGACGCTGAGCCTAGTCTCCAGGCTAGGACGCTGAGCCGAGTCTCCAGGCTAGGACGCTGAGCCGAGTCTCCAGGCTACGACGCTGAGCCGAGTCTCTAGGCTAGGACGCTGAGCAGAGTCTCCATGCTAAGACGCTGAGCCTAGTCTCCATGCTAGGACGCTGAGCCGAGTCTCCAGGCTAGGACGCTGAGCCTAGTCTCCAGGCTAGGACGCTGAGCCGAGTCTCCAGGCTAGGACGCTGAGCCGAGTCTCCAGGCTAGGACGCTGAGCCTAGTCTCCAGGCTAGGACGCTGAGCCGAGTCTCCATGCTAGGACGCTGAGCCTAGTCTCCATGCTAGGACGCTGAGCCGTGTCTCCATGCTAGGACGCTGAGCCGAGTCTCCATGCTAGGACGCTGAGCCGAGTCTCCAGGCTAGGACGCTGAGCCGAGTCTCCAGGCTAGGACGCTGAGCCGAGTCTCCATGCTAGGACGCTGAGCCGAGTCTCCAGGCTAGGACGCTGAGCCGAGTCTCCAGGCTAGGACGCTGAGCCGAGTCTCCAGGCTAGGACGCTGAGCCGAGTCTCCAGGCTAGGACGCTGAGCCGAGTCTCCAGGCTAGGACGCTGAGCCGAGTCTCCAGGCTAGGACGCTGAGCCGAGTCTCCAGGCTAGGACGCTGAGCCGAGTCTCCATGCTAGGACGCTGAGCCGAGTCTCCAGGCTAGGACGCTGAACCGAGTCTCCAGGCTAGGACGCTGAGCCGAGTCTCCATGCTAGGACGCTGAGCCGAGTCTCCATGCTAGGACGCTGAGCCGAGTCTCCATGCTAGGACGCTGAGCCGAGTCTCCAGGCTAGGACGCTGAGCCGAGTCTCCAGGCTAGGACGCTGAGCCGAGTCTCCAGGCTAGGACGCTGAGCTGAGTCTCCAGGCTAGGACGCTGAGCCGAGTCTCCAGGCTAGGACGCTGAGCCGAGTCTCCATGCTAGGACGCTGAGCCGAGTCTCCAGGCTAGGACGCTGAGCCGAGTCTCCAGGCTAGGACGCTGAGCCGAGTCTCCAGACTAGGACGCTGAGCCGAGTCTCCAGGCTAGGACGCTGAGCCTAGTCTCCAGGCTAGGAAACTGAGCCAAGCCTCCAGGCTAAGACGCTGAGCTAATCCTCCAGGCTAAGACACTGAGACGAGCCTCCAGGCAAAGACGCTGAGCCAAGGCTCCAGTCTATGATGCTGAGCCAAGACCCCAGGCTTAGATGCTGAGCCGAGCCTTCAGGCTTCGACACTGAGCCATGCCTCCAGGTTAAGATGCTGAGCAAAGCCTCCAGGCTAAGATGCTGCGGCGAGCCTCCAGGCTAAGACACTGAGCCGAGCCTCCAGACTAAAACGCGGAGCCGAGCCTTTAGGCTAAGATGCTTAGCCAACCCTCCACGCTAACATGCTGAGCCGAGCCTCCAGGATAGGACGCTGAACCGAGCCTACAGGCTAGGATGCTGAGCTGAGCCTACAGGCTAGGACGCTGAGCCGAGCCCTCAGGCTTGGACGCTGAGCCGTGCCTCCTGGCTTGGAAGCTGAACCGATCTTATAGGCTAGGACACTGAACCGAGCCATTATATTAGGACGTTGAGCCAAGACGACAGATTAGGATACTGAGCCGAGATTCCAGGCTAAGACACGCAGCAGATCCTCCAGGCTAAGACACTAAACCGAGCCTCCAGGCTAAGACGCTGAGCCAAGACTCCAGGTTAAGAGGATGAGCAAAGCCTCCAGGCTAAGACACCGAACCAAGCCTCCAGGCTAAGACACTGAGCCGAGCCTCCAGGCTAAGACGCTGAGCTAATCCTCCAGGCTAAGACACTGAGCAGAGCCTCCAGGCTAAGACACTGAGCCAAGCCTCCAGGCTAAGACACTGAGCCGAGCCTCCAGGCTAAGACACTGAGCCGAGCCTCCAGGCTAAGACGCTGAGCAGAGCCTCCAGGCTAAGACGCTGAGCAGAGCCTCCAGGCTAAGACGCTGAGCCGAGCCTCCAGGCTAAGACGCTCAGCCGAGCCTCCAGGCCAATGCACTGAGCCGAGCCTCCAGAGTAAGGTGCTGAACTGAGCCTCCAGGCTAAGACACTGAGCAGAGCCTCCAGGCTAAGACACTGAGCAGAGCCTCCAGGTTAAGACGCTGAGCCGAGCCTCCAGGCTAAGACACTGAGCAGAGCCTCCAGGCTAAGACACTGAGCAGAGCCTCCAGGCTAAGACACTGAGCCGAGCCTCCAGGCTAAGACGCTGAGGAGAGCCTCCAGGCTAAGACACTGAGCCGAGCCTCCAGGCTAAGACACTGAGCCGAGCCTCCAGGCTAAGACACTGAGCAGAGCCTCCAGGCTAAGACACTGAGCAGAGCCTCCAGGCTAAGACACTGAGCAGAGCCTCCAGGCTAAGACACTGAGCAGAGCCTCCAGGCTAAGACACTGAGCCGAGCCTCCAGGCTAAGACGCTGAGCAGAGCCTCCAGGCTAAGACGCTGAGCAGAGCCTCCAGGCTAAGACACTGAGCCGAGCCTCCAGGCTAAGACACTGAGCCGAGCCTCCAGGCTAAGACACTGAGCAGAGCCTACAGGCTAAGACACTGAGCCGAGCCTCCAGGCTAAGACACTGAGCAGAGCCTCCAGGCTAAGACACTGAGCAGAGCCTCCAGGCTAAGACACTGAGCAGAGCCTCCAGGCTAAGACACTGAGCAGAGCCTCGAGGCTAAGACGCTGAGCAGAGCCTCCAGGCTAAGACACTGAGCAGAGCCTCCAGGCTAAGACACTGAGCCGACCCTCCAGACTAAGACGCTGAGCAGAGCCTCCAGACTAAGACACTGAGCAGAGCCTCCAGGCTAAGACACTGAGCAGAGCCTCCAGGCTAAGACGCTGAGCAGAGCCTCCAGGCTAAGACACTGAGCAGAGCCTCCAGGCTAAGACACTGAGCAGAGCCTCCAGGCTAAGACACTGAGCCGAGCCTCCAGCCTAAGACGCTGAGCAGAGCCTCCAGGCTAAGACACTGAGCAGAGCCTCCAGGCTAAGACACTGAGCCGAGCCTCCAGGCTAAGACGCTGAGCAGAGCCTCCAGGCTAAGACACTGAGCAGAGCCTCCAGGCTAAGACGCTGAGCAGAGCCTCCAGGCTAAGACACTGAGCAGAGCCTCCAGGCTAAGACACTGAGCAGAGCCTCCAGGCTAAGACACTGAGCAGAGCCTCCAGGCTAAGACACTGAGCAGAGCCTCCAGGCTAAGACACTGAGCAGAGCCTCCAGGCTAAGACACTGAGCCGAGCCTCCAGGCTAAGACACTGAGCGGAGCCTCCAGGCTAAGACACTGAGCAGAGCCTCCAGGCTAAGACACTGAGCAGAGCCTCCAGGCTAAGACACTGAGCAGAGCCTCCAGGCTAAGACACTGAGCCGAGCCTCCAGGCTAAGACACTGAGCAGAGCCTCCAGGCTAAGACGCTGAGCAGAGCCTCCAGGCTAAGACACTGAGCAGAGCCTCCAGGCTAAGACACTGAGCAGAGCCTCCAGGCTAAGACACTGAGCAGAGCCTCCAGGCTAAGACACTGAGCAGAGCCTCCAGGCTAAGACACTGAGCAGAGCCTCCAGGCTAAGACACTGAGCAGAGCCTCCAGGCTAAGACACTGAGCCGAGCCTCCAGGCTAAGACACTGAGCGGAGCCTCCAGGCTAAGACACTGAGCAGAGCCTCCAGGCTAAGACACTGAGCAGAGCCTCCAGGCTAAGACACTGAGCAGAGCCTCCAGGCTAAGACACTGAGCCGAGCCTCCAGGCTAAGACACTGAGCAGAGCCTCCAGGCTAAGACGCTGAGCAGAGCCTCCAGGCTAAGACACTGAGCAGAGCCTCCAGGCTAAGACACTGAGCAGAGCCTCCAGGCTAAGACACTGAGCAGAGCCTCCAGGCTAAGACACTGAGCAGAGCCTCCAGACTAAGACGCTGAAACGGACAAGACGCTGAGAAGGACTTAAAATATCCATTGATTCTTTACATTTATGTTCAACACCTGGGTATCTTTTTAATTCAGTTCAAGTGTTTATGAATCGGAGACAGTGACCGCGGAGGCAATCAATTCTCCCGCCTTGGTAAGTGTTCATTCTCGTAATCTGGATCAGTATGAAACGAAGGCAAGCGAATGGACGCTTATACAAATAGCCAGAAGAGAAGTACAACAGTTAAAGGTATGGTCACAGGTGGGCGGGATCCAAATGTATAAATAGATGAGGATCTGCTAGTTATAGAAAAAACTACTATTACCCGAATATCAACAATAAAAGAATAAATCTATATTTTAAAGTGACAAATACATGTACTGTACAAATTTGGCTGTTAACATGAAACTGGTCACGAGACAGTCATTTAGGTTGGGGAACTTTTGAATTCGTACTTTCCATAAGTGAGTTGTTTCGGAGTCCTTCTTGACTGAGTGACTGCAGATAATGTCCATAAATGCATCTTCAGTGAAGTCATTTGTAATTATTCCTGAAAAAAAAATATTACACGTTTCGTAAAACTCTGGCTACTCACTAAGTCATGTCCGTCTGTAATTAGTTGGTAAATCAAACTTATTCAGACGCTATGACAACCTCAGTCCCTCATCATGTTTTACCTCTAAAAGGTTATGTTCATTTACAAGTTTATCTTCTTTATGATACCCTCACATTAATGTTTATGGAGTCTAATTCCTATTATTTGTAAACAGGCTCCTTGTCATCAGTCAGGGTTTTTATCTACTGTGGCATATTTTCTGTAGTGATATCTGTGCGCATTACATTTGTACAGCATATTGAATTAGTCACGATGTATCAGGATAGAGGATCATGCCGTTAATGAAATAACATGTTCGGAACCCACTAGAAAAAGTGATGCCAAATCGGTATGCAAATGTTAAAGCTGTTGAAATATTCTCTGAGATGAGATGCGAAAATGTTCCTGTGTCAGACAAATGTTAATATATTAATTCTATAGACAGGTGATGAGTGGATGACTAAGACACATGTACCACACGTATATATCTTAACAGTAGTGACAGTTCCTCCAACACTGGCTTTTTAAATCCAGTACAGAAAATCACTGAAGATGGTGGAAGATGTGAAGAAGAAATTTGAAGTAATCAGCTGTGGTGTTGAGCTTTACTGAATTAAAAGAAGAGGTCTAAGTATAAAGATTTATTCAGGAGAGTTGAAGAAGCATGGAGTTACAAGTGGACATAACCTCATTTACTGGTTTTATTTACTTCCTGTATTGGGCTTCGCCCACCTTTGTTGCCATATCCAATGCACTTTACCTCTCCTGTCTCCAGTACATACTTCTCCAGCCTCGGGCATCTAATTTTGATTCGTCCAGACTGACTGAACAACTATCAAGACTTATTTACCACATCATACTTCTTAATATCTTCCACAATCTCCCAACACATTCACCAAGACTAAGGAAGTGATCACCTCAAACTACTTCATCATATTTTCCAGCGACTCCAGTAAATATTCCAAGTATTGTGTTAAGACACTGGTAAAATGTGTACACAATTGAAAAATACCCAAGTGTCCCATATGTGTCTCATTCATCTAATCAACATTCCCACTGGTCCAAATGTATCTTGATAAATGTCATTAATACCTAGCCTGATACCCTTTCAGAGTTGTAACTCTGTCAGGTAATTTGTCGACAACGACTGCGGATACAGTGTTATACTTCATTACTAGCACAGGTGTAATCTTGCGGCTGTACTCTTGAACGTAACTGTATCATCACAACAACTAACGTAGGAATGAGCAAAAAGGCGGCAAAGAGTAAATAATTAATATATTTTCCTTAACCAAAAATACGTGCAAGTATATGTACAATGTATATACATTACCTGCAGAATAAAAAGTTAGCAAGCAAGAGTCACGGGGAGAACTTGTAAGCGACCAGAGTTTGGAGGTAAATCTGACAATGCGGCTTCACGAGCCCCAAACATTGCCTCACAACTTTGGCTTGCTTCCTCGGGTTGAACAGAGATATTTAGCAGAGGCAGCTCACGTTCCACTTCCTCACTCCAGGAAGTGCCACTTCCACGTACGGATGACTCATCAGCATGACCCACCTCCGGTTCTGACTCATTCTCCGTCTCACTATCTGGTTCCTGTCTCCGCTGCCATCTCCCACACTGGGCCGCCATATGGTCGTATGCACCGCATAACCTTGTACAAGTCTTCCGCTGCCCAGCGTAGTACACCATTACCTGCGTCCTAAATGTGTCCAGTATGACGTAAGACGGGATGGAATGCCCCAACGTCATCTTGAGCGTGAACGTACCTTCCGGCAAACCGGCGTACGCCCCATCCGCCCATTTACCAGGCATCGCCAGGTGTACAGTTCCATATTGTTCAAATACGTTCCTCAGGTGAGTCTTGTCCGCCTCAAATGGCACATTTCGGACTTTCACCCAGGTATAGTGCCGAGACACATCGATGAGGCGAACACGTATCGCCGAGTTAACATCCACACTCCCGTCCTGGTACCTCAACTTGACGAAAATACTACAGGCCCCGTTGAGCGCCACACCATACAGGTCTTGATCCGCAGCACCATAGGTGTCACGGATAATTTGAGGTAAAAGCACTTGCGCAGACTGAGGCATTATTGCACCACGCACCAATTCAATGCATACTGTGCGCACACGCCTCCTCACAGACTGCGCCATTTTGTGAAAATATGAATCTCCTCCAATGGCCAGCAGAGGACAGGAGTCACACGTCTGCACTCTGCTCAGGTCAAGCGGCGAATGTCAATCTCATTATTATCCATATCTCAGAAAATGCTTTTAATCCGGTCTCTAACTCATCTAGTAATGTTTTTTTGTGAACATTGTTTACAAAATGAAATTACTGCTTTTAATTTGAGTTGTTGACCGTGCAACGTAACTCCAGTTACAGTTTTTTTTTTATTTTATTTAAAATACAATACATAGCTTAACATAAAACCCCTTAAACAAGGGTTGATATACATTTAATATAGATACATTATGAATCTCAGTCCCTCAGGACGTACAATAACAGAATAACACAAACCAAAATTAACAGACACGAAGAGGTTACACGGATACACTAGAAAATCTTGCTTATAACAAAACGTAACATTAAGAAGAATGGGTAAATCACAACCCTAATTACACAAGAACACAACAAGGACATAACATGCAGGCTACACCTGTAACAGGGTCAATAATATAATTTAAAAACATCCATTAAATCCATAATCCCTTCAGGTATACACCGTTTACATAATATTACTGTGACATATGACCGAGGCACAATACGAAAAGAAGAATATTCACGATAAATATATCGGTTACGTACAACCTGCACATTAATCAATAAGTGAAATAACCTACATCATAATCTCAATATAAAACAAAGTACAAACTCTTACCCAACTAACCCCCCAGTACAGTAAGTTCCCTACAATCACACATACTCGCCTCACCACAAGCCTTACGAGTTACAAAACTAGAGAAGTCATAAGCATTCCACACTCATCCACAGAATGAGCACATTATATAATATAATAAGAAAATGCCAGTACAATCAAAACAAAACCCCGTTTGCCAGGGCAATGCTTAAAGAAAATGCACAGTACATCAACAAACAAAGGAAGCAGTATGCTCTGACATAAAACAGCCATAACACATTACATGAATAAGAAGAAACGTAACAACTAAGTCGCGATAAGCACATCGCACAAGGAACATGTTCACAAGGCTGTATACGCACAGTGAACATAAACCCAAATACTCCTGCAAAGTCTTACACCTACAATCACAAACACTATTCACACTTATTACATTAAGATGGTCATGACGAGCCCTCAAGCTCCGCATGCCTATGTGGCATGAGAATCACAAGCCCAATAGAACCAATGACCGTTCTCACTCAAACTATCCATAACATCACACATACAACAGAATTAGCTGACCCCCCTACACACACACACACACACACACAATCACACAGACCTGCCTTGGCACACTCCTCAAGCACACAATCCCCCTCCCCCCTGAATACTAGCCACATATATATAATGACTTTGCAATAACTAAATCCACACACGTTAAATACAAAGTTACTTTACTTCTTCACTCTACTCTCTGTACCAACTTTCATGCTACATCACACTGGACACACCTCCACATTCTCTTTACCCACATCCACGTCACCTCACCCCCCCCCGCGGGAGGCGACCCCGTTGTAACCCCTGACTTCCCCTTCCAAATATGAAATCTCCAAGACTCCCCCCTCTACTCACCCTTCCCAATTTACAGATTCATTAAAAACCCTAACGTTAGTGTTTTATATCCCTCCGAAAAATCCTGCACACACCTCCTCCCATACAGTTCCTTATTACGACACATTGTGCGATAAACCGTTACCGCTAATACCCGCTGCCACACATTCACAAACCCCCCGCCCCCTCATTACCCGCGATATTTATATATAATCCACCATGATATAACCCAAAACCCTTGTAACACCCTCATCTAACCCTCCCACATCTAGACTTAATGCACGCAGAACCGACACCCCATGGCCCCCCACCCTCTGTACCACCCTACTTACCCAACACCTGACACCCTCCAACCCCTCACAAAAATATACCACATGGTACGCCGTCTCCTCACCTCCACAGATTCCACAGCCCCCACCCTCTACTACCCTTCTGATTCGTAGTACCTCTCCCGACGGTAGAATGCAGTGCAGAAAACGATACATTAACCCTCCTTTTCAGGTCCAGCAACCCCAACCCACCCTGACGCACAGGTAACATTACAACCTCTCTCCGTAGCCAATCACAACTCGAACCCTCACAAGAATTTAAACACCCATCTCAGAATTCCCGCAAATCGCCGTCCCTGTTACTGGGAACATGGCCGCTACATGCCACACCTTACTATACAATAATACATTATGACAATCACTCTTTGCACGAGGGTCTGATGATGAGGTCTCAATGCACCCAGACGCCCCTGGATCCTTCCTAACAACCGATTCGAGTTTTCCTCCCTTGCCCTATCCAGGTCTTCTCTATAGATGATACCACAAATTTTTAAAGACTCCGTCTGTCGCCTCACAACATTGCCTCCCCCTCCCACACTTCCCACCCAATCTCCCAACCCCATGACCATTGACTTCTCGCTATTCACCTTCATTCCTGTTGCACCTCCGAACAATTGCACAGCGTCATCTAAAGCCCCCAGTGACGTCCCTTCCCGAACCAGGACGGTTGTATCATCCACATATCCTATTAATCCAGGTCACACTTTCCCTACCCCCCCGCCCCCCCACTCATTACACACTCGATGCTTAACCATTCTATAGAAGGTGTCCTGAATGCACGCAAACAATATGTGTGACATAGGACACCCCTGCCTAAGTCCCCTCCCCATTGCAATCTCCTCCCCCAAGCATCCATTTATCTGTACCCTCGACTTGTCTCCTTTGTACAAAGCGGCTACCCAATTTACTATTTCTTCCCCATAACCCTTCCTTCTGAGTATAGCTCCCAATTCTCCACTCTGTTACATGCCCCCTGCCAGTCTAAAGCCAACAACGCTGCCTCCTTCCCCCCCTTTCGACTCCACAAAACCCTTCAGTATCCCATGACCTTCTACCATCGACCTTCCAGGCAACCCAAACTGCGTTTTTGAAACCACCCACCCTACAACACATTTAAACCTATTACCAAGACTTTAGAAAACAACTTATAATCTGCGCATAGCAGTGATGTGGTACGGTAGTCCTTAAGGGTGTGCTGCCCCTTACCCTTCGGGACCAACACTACAACGGCTGTTACCTGCTTCTCCCCCAACTCACCCCTCTCCTTCATCTGATTTAATAACCTGACCATGAATCCCCTTATCAACTCCCAATGCTGTAGATAAAATTCAGACGAGACACCGTCTATTCCCGGAGCTTTGCCCTTACTCATTCCCCTTAGTGCCATCTCTATTTCCTCCTCTGTAATTACCCCTCCCAATACCTTCCTATCACTGATCCCTACACTGCACGCCACATACTCACACACCTGCTCTAAAACCTCATCCCCCCCCCACTTTTCCAATACCCCTCATACCATTTATCCGCATATGCACACATTCCTTTCATAGCCTGTATCTCCTGACCTACCCTATAACCTCCCACCGACTCATGGACCTCTAAACCTGGGATAGCGGTAGCCTACTACCATTACTTTTGACATCACAATACACACGCTGATGGCTTGTCACCCCATAACACCTCCTCTACTCCTGCCTGCACCCTTACCGCTTGAAACCTCTCATTTTGTAACTCCCTCAGTCCCCCTTTCACCTCAACATCATCCATGGAATAATTGCCCCCCACAGCCCCCTGCACATAACAGCCCCTTAGCCTCCTCCAAATAGTTAGAAGTCCATATTTTAAGTTATTTATACGTTTTCCCTCCCTCACATAATATTTCCTAATCCTTTCCTTTGCGACACAATCCCACCATTTCACCACATCTTCCACCCCATTTGCTTCCTCACTAGGCTCCTTCCCTAGGATTGCAAACCCCTCCAACCCTTCCTCGTCGCTCAACACACTTGTGTTGAGCCTCCCACCCCACCTCAGCCACTACCACTCAATGATCCGAATATGCAACCTCAACAGTTTTGAAAGACTGTACTACAACCCCTTGGGAAAGATACACTCTGCCTAAATGCACAGCATACCCTCTCCTAACAAACGTGTGCTCTAATTCTCATGCCCCCCTCAAATGCATCCCATAACCGAATGTCCCTCAATAAGTCTCTTAGGGTGACAGATACATAGCCTGCCCCTTTTGGTTCCACGTCAGCCCTCCTAATAAGGCAGTTCCAGTCTCCTCCTACTAGTGCCACATCCAGTAATGCCCGTAAGAAAAACACAAGGTTTTCACACATAAACTCCTGTTTCACCCGTACGTTATTCTCTGCAGGCGCATGCACGCTTACAAAGGACACCCGCTTTCCCATCCACCAACCATCCACATGCAACACCCTCCCCCCCTTCTCTGCAAAACAAACGGGCTCGCCTCCCTAATTAATATACCCACACCTCCTTTCAAACGGGCAGATGGCATGGTTACCGCCTTAAACCCTGCTGCCTCCAACACCCTACCCTCCTTAAAATTATGCTCCTGAAGGAACACAACATCCACTCTAGATTTATTCAGAAACATTCTAAACCATTCTCTCTTTACACTATTACACAAACCATTAACGTTTACTGTCGTACACCGGAGGCCTATTAAAGTTTCCACCTCTGCCTCCTCTCTTCACTATTCCAATGTGCACCAGAACTTATTGGTCCACTTGTCACCTTCACACTTCCCTCTCTCTCCCCCTTCTTTCGGTGCCTCCTGTCGTGGCCACCACTACCTTCACTTTCTGCCCATATTTGCTTCCCAGGCCGCTGCGCTGGCGTTAGGGCATCATCCGAGTCCGACGCAGCGGCCTCTTCCTTGTGACAATCGCATCCTCCATAGCTTGGTCTGGGGATGCCTGACAATGTACCTCAATCTCCACTGTACACTGTTTCAATGATCCTGGTGACACCTCAGTCACGCTGTCACTCCTGTCGTCCGGATAGTTCTCCTGTCGTTGATGCACCGCAGCCGTCAACTCGTCATCTACCACCTTCCCAGGTGCAGCCTCCTCCTCAGGCGGTGACAAGGACCTCAGCACCTCAGTTAATTCCTCCTCAATTTCCAACACTTCCTCCTGTACTTTCTGCTCATCTCTATCCTCTGGAAGTGTCTCTGGGCCAGGTAACTGGTCAAGGGCCTCACCCTCTCCCCCAGCCTTATGCGCCTCATCCACTATCTCGCTCCATAGACTACCACGCCCTCCTTCACGTCGTTGATACTCACCTGCTTCCTCCGTTGTAGAAGCGGATGCCTCCACCTCTGGGCCAGGAGCTCGTTGCCGCTTCCCACACGCTGCCACTATGTGATCATATTCCCCACATAGTCGGCATGAACATCTTTGGCCGACGTACGAAACCATGACCTGTGTCCTGAATTTCTGTAGGTACACGTAGGACGGTATGGGGTGTCGCAATGTCATTTTTAGGTTAAAAGTGCCTTCCGGCAGACCTGCATAGGTACCCGTCACCCACGTACCATGCTGGGCCAAATGAACAGTCCCATATTTCTCAAAAACTCTTCTGATGTCTGTCTCATCAGCCTCAAAGGGGACATTACGCAGTTTGATCCATGTATAATGCCTGGATACATCGATCATCCTCACACGAACAGCTGGTGTTGCATCAAGACTTACGTCCTGAAAACGGTTGACCAATGATTCATAGACCGTTGCTGTGAGCAGTTTAACAAAAATTCTATGTGCTCCATTTAAAGCTACCCCGAACAACTCTCCATCCTGAATGCCATACGTCTCTCTGATGATTTTAGGTAGTAATACTTGAGCTGAAACTGGCGTTATGGCCCCTCGGAGAAGCTCAATGCCGACACTGTTGATCCTGTGTCTATGACTAAACGCCATGTTGACTGATGGAAGTTCTCCTGGTTTGACGACAGAGGCGCGACAAACACCACCTCACACCACTGCAGTCAGGCAACTGAGGAGCGTTTGCGCAGTAGGTCCAGTCAGCCCGGAAGCGAAAAGGACAATCAAAAAAGTAATTACTCTTCAGCGAGACTGATGGAAATAAAGGATCATCATACTTCTTGATGCTTTGAATTATCTCCAGAAATCATTCATTCCCGAATGAGAGGTCCTTCACTTATTTCAAATTAAATGAATTTTAATAGAATGTAGTGTATCCAGAAACAATGAGTTGGAATTAGAGAAATTACAGTCCACGTGATCTGAAAGTAGAATATCGTAAATATAACCACAATATTCTAACAACTACTAACTTGTTGATACACTGGAACCTCGATGTTTGAACTTACCAGACCTTGAACAAACCGGAATCTTAACAATTTTGTACAGAAAAAAAAGACCGGGCGTTTGAACTTTTTTTGGTGTCCCAACGCGCTGACTTGTTAAAAATTCAGTTCTAGAAACTTTACACTAAAGCCCTGCTTCGAAATTGCTTTGAAGTGACCTCTGACGCTGACCTGACTCTCAAAAACTCTGAGAGTTAGGTCAGTTCAAAATCATCCAGTGTGTGAGGCTGATAATTAAACCCTGAGAAATATTGTTGAAGACATCGAACTTTTCGCAGTTCGAGCACCACCTAGCAACCAGGTAGTTCAAGCACCAGGGTTCCATTGTACTGGGTATATTAGCACAATGTCGGTCAGTACGTCTCCCCTGGCGTTAATGAGCAGTGATACTAATGTGAAAATATTGATTAGCAGTTCAGTCATTTCCCCGCAATTACTAAGTACTGAAGAATTGCATCATACAGTAACTATGGCCAACTTGATCACTTCATAGGGTTCGTGGAGTACTACTTGTAACAAACGACAAACACAAATTAATAATATCGTCAGTCTCCTTCTCACATAATAACACGCATTTTTTTTAGCACTGGTTTCCTGACATTGACTTTTGCCCTTAAAGGTACACCAAGCTCGGGTGACTTTACTCACGGAAGTTGATACAGGTATTTATATTTCAGTTACTGACAACATCAAGTTAACAAAATAAATTATGCGTTTAAGTATATATTGCATAATTATTAATATTTACACACTGAGACATAATCAACATATCATTTAATGCTCCAAATATTATTAAGTGTGAAGAGCGTTTCACCAACCATATCTATTTCGTAACTTAAAAATGTATTACATTAATTAATAAACTGATGAAGGGTAATATCAGACATTTGAAGAAGATTAATGAAATGAAGGTTATATGGAAAACAATTTTATCCACAAGTGGTCAGACTGTCAGCTTGAAGGTGGGTAGCCAGGCTGTGTCAGTGTGGGTGTTGGAGTGATGGAGGTGGGAAACCGGGCTGTGTCAGTGTGGGAGTGATGGAGGTGGGTAGCCAGACTGTGTCAGTGTGGGTGTGGGAGTGTTGGAGGTGGGTAGCCAGACTGTGTCAGTGTGGGTGTGGGAGTGATGGAGGTGGGTAGCCAGGCTGTGTCAGTGTGGGTGTGGGTGTGATGGAGGTGGGTAGCCAGGCTGTGTCAGTGTGGGTGTTGGAGTGATGGAGATGGGTAGCCAGACTGTGTCAGTGTGGGTGTTGGAGTGATGGAGATGGGTAGCCAGACTGTGTCAGTGTGGGTGTGGGAGTGATGGAGGTGGGTAGCCAGGCTGTGTCAGTGTGGGTGAGGGTGTGATGGAGGTGGGTAGCCAGGCTGTGTCAGTGTGGGTGTGGGAGTGATGGAGGTGGGTAGCCAGGCTGTGTCAGTGTGGGTGTGATGGAGGAGGGTAGCCAGGCTGTGTCAGTGTGGGTGTGGGAGTGATGGAGGTGGGTAGCCAGACTGTGTCAGTGTGGGTGTGATGGAGGTGGGTAGCCAGACTGTGCCAGTGTGGGTGTGATGGAGGTGGGTAGTCAGGCTGTGTCAGTGTGGGTGTGGGAGTGATGGAGGTGAGTAGCCAGACTGTGTCAGTGTGGGTGTGATGGAGGTGGGTAGCCAGACTGTGCCAGTGTGGGTGTGATGGAGGTGGGTAGTCAGGCTGTGTCAGTGTGGGTGTGGGAGTGATGGAGGTGAGTAGCCAGACTGTGTCAGTGTGGGTGTGATGGAGGTGGGTAGCCAGGCTGTGTCAGTGTGGGTGTGGGAGTGATGGAGGTGGGTAGCCAGGCTGTGTCAGTGTGGGTGTGATAGAGGTGGGTAGCCAGGCTGTGTCAGTGTGGGTGTGATGGAGGTGGGTAGCCAGGCTGTGTCAGTGTGGGTGTGGGAGTGATGGAGGTGGGTAGCCAGACTGTGTCAGTGTGGGTGTGGGAGTGATGAAGGTGGGAAGCCAGACTGCGTCAGTGTGGGTGTGGGAGTGATGGAGGTGGGTAGCCAGACTGTGTCAGTGTGGGTGTGGGAGTGATGGAGGTGGGTAGCCAGGCTGTGTCAGTGTGAGTGTGGGTGTGATGGAGGTGGGTAGCCAGGCTGTGTCAGTGTGGGTGTGGGAGTGATGGAGGTGGGTAGCCAGGCTGTGTCAGTGTGGATGTGATGGAGGAGGGTAGCCAGACTGCGTCAGTGTGGGTGTGGGAGTGATGGAGGTGGGTAGCCAGACTGTGTCAGTGTGGGTGTGGGAGTGATGGAGGTGGGTAGGAAGAGTGTCAGTGTGGGTGTGGGAGATAGGAGGTGGGAAGCCAGCCTGTCACTGTGGGTGTGGAAGTGATGAAGGTGGGTAGATAGACTGTGTCAGTGTGGGTGTGGGAGTGATGGAGGGGGGTAGCCAGACTGTGTCAGTGTGGGTGTGGGAGTGATGTAGGTGGGTAGCCAGACTGCGTCAGTGAGGGTGTGGGAGAGATGGAGGTGGGAAGTCAGGCTGTGTCAGTGTGGGTGTGATGGAGGTGGGTAGCCAGGCTGTGTCAGTGTGGGTGTGGGAGTGATGAAGGTGGGTAGCCAGACTGTGTCAGTGTGGGTGTGGGAGTGATGAAGGTGGGTAGCCAGACTGTGTCAGTGTGGGTGTGGGAGTGATGGAGGTGGGTAGATAGACTGTGTCAGTGTGGGTGTGATGGAGGTGGGAAGTCAGGCTGTGTCAGTGTGGGTGTGGGTGTGATGGAGGTGGGTAGCCAGGCTGTGTCAGTGTGCGTGTGGGATTGATGGAGGTGAGTAGCCAGGCTGTGTCAGTGTGGGTGTGATGGAGGTGGGTAGCCAGGCTGTGTCAGTGTGGGTGTGATGGAGGTGGGTAGCCAGGCTGTGTCAGTGTGGGTGTGGGAGTGATGGAGGTGGGTAGCCAGACTGTGTCAGTGTGGGTGTGGGAGTGATGGAGGTGGGTAGCCAGGCTGTGTCAGTGTGGGTGTGGGAGTGATGAAGGTGGGTAGCCAGACTGTGTCAGTGTGGGTGTGGGACTGGAGGTGGGTAGCCAGACTGTGTCAGTGTGGGTGTGGGAGTGATGAAGGTAGGAAGCCAGACTGCGTCAGTGTGGGTGTGGGAGTGATGGAGGTGGGTAGCCAGGCTGTGTCAGTGTGGGTGTGGGAGTGATGGAGGTGGGTAGCCAGACTGTGTCAGTGTGGGTGTGGGAGTGATGGAGGTGGGTAGCCAGACTGTGTCAGTGTGGGTGTGGGAGTGATGGAGGTGGGTAGCCAGACTGTGTCAGTGTGGGTGTGGGAGTGATGAAGGTGGGAAGCCAGACTGCGTCAGTGTGGGTGTGGGAGTGATGGAGGTGGGTAGCCAGACTGTGTCAGTGTGGGTGTGGGAGTGATGGAGGTGGGTAGCCAGGCTGTGTCAGTGTGAGTGTGGGTGTGATGGAGGTGGGTAGCCAGGCTGTGTCAGTGTGGGTGTGATAGAGGTGGGTAGCCAGGCTGTGTCAGTGTGGGTGTGATGGAGGTGGGTAGCCAGGCTGTGTCTTTGTGGGTGTGGGAGTGATGGAGGTGGGTAGCCAGACTGTGTCAGTGTGGGTGTGGGAGTGATGGAGGTGGATAGCCAGATTGTGTCAGTGTGGGTGTGGGAGTGATGAAGGTGGGAAGCCAGACTGCGTCAGTGTGGGTGTGGGAGTGATGGAGGTGGGTAGCCAGACTGTGTCAGTGTGGGTGTGGGAGTGATGGAGGTGGGTAGCTAGGCTGTGTCAGTGTGAGTGTGGGTGTGATGGAGGTGGGTAGCCAGGCTGTGTCAGTGTGGGTGTGGGAGTGATGGAGGTGGGTAGCCAGGCTGTGTCAGTGTGGGTGTGATGGAGGAGGGTAGCCAGACTGCGTCAGTGTGGGTGTGGGAGTGATGGAGGTGGGTAGCCAGACTGTGTCAGTGTGGGTGTGGTAGTGATGGAGGTGGGTAGGAAGAGTGTCAGTGTGGGTGTGGGAGATAGGAGGTGGGAAGCCAGCCTGTCACTGTGGGTGTGGAAGTGATGAAGGTGGGTAGCCAGACTGTGTCAGTGTGGGTGTGGGAGTGATGGAGGTGGGTAGTCAGACTGTGTCAGTGTGGGTGTGGGAGTGATGAAGGTGGGTAGCCAGACTGCGTCAGTGAGGGTGTGGGAGAGATGGAGGAGGGAAGCCAGGCTGTGTCAGTGTGGGTGTGATGGAGGTGGGTAGCCAGGCTGTGTCAGTGTGGGTGTGGGAGTGATGAAGGTGGGTAGCCAGACTGTGTCAGTGTGGGTGTGGGAGTGATGAAGGTGGGTAGCCAGACTGTGTCAGTGTGGGTGTGGGAGTGATGGAGGTGGGTAGATAGACTGTGTCAGTGTGGGTGTGATGGAGGTGGGAATTCAGGCTGTGTCAGTGTGGGTGTGGGAGTGATGGAGGTGGGTAGCCAGACTGTGTCAGTGTGGGTGTGATGGAGGTGGGTAGCCAGGCTGTGTCAGTGTGCGTGTGGGAGTGATGGAGGTGAGTAGCCAGGCTGTGTCAGTGTGGGTGTGATGGAGGTGGGTAGCCAGGCTGTGTCAGTGTGGGTGTGATGGAGGTGGGTAGCCAGGCTGTGTCAGTGTGGGTGTGGGAGTGATGGAGGTGGGTAGCCAGACTGTGTCAGTGTGGGTGTGGGAGTGATGGAGGTGGGTAGCCAGACTGTGACAGTGTGGGTGTGGGATTGATGAAGGTGGGTAGCAAGACTGCGTCAGTGTGGGTGTGGGAGTGATGGAGGTGGGTAGCCAGACTGTGTCAGTGTGGGTGTGGGAGTGATGAAGGTGGGTAGCCAGACTGTGTCAGTGTGGGTGTGGGACTGGAGGTGGGTAGCCAGACTGTGTCAGTGTGGGTGTGGGAGTGATGAAGGTAGGAAGCCAGACTGCGTCAGTGTGGGTGTGGGAGTGATGGAGGTGGGTAGCCAGGCTGTGTCAGTGTGGGTGTGGGAGTGATGGAGGTGGGTAGCCAGACTGTGTCAGTGTGGGTGTAGGAGTGATGAAGGTGGGTAGCCAGACTGTGTCAGTGTGGGTGTGGGAGTGATGGAGGTGGGTAGCCAGACTGTGTCAGTGTGGGTGTGGGAGTGATGAAGGTAGGAAACCAGACTGCATCAGTGTGGGTGTGGGAGTGATGGAGGTGGGTAGCCAGGCTGTGTCAGTGTGGGTGTGGGAGTGATGAAGGTGGGTAGCCAGACTGTGTCAGTGTGGGTGTGGGAGTGATAAAGTTGGGTAGCCATACTGTGTCAGTGTGGGTGTGGGAGTGATGGAGGTGGGTAGCCAGACTGTGTCAGTGTGGGTGTGGGAGTGATTAAGGTGGGTAGCCAAACTGCGTCAGTGTGGGTGTGGGAGTGATGGAGGTGGGTAGCCAGACTGTGTCAGTGTGGGTGCGGGAGTGATGAAGGTGGGTAGCCAGACTGTGTCAGTGTGGGTGTGGGATTGATGAAGGTGGGTAGGCAGACTGTGTCAGTGTGGGTGTGGGAGTTAGGAGGTGGGTAGCCAGCCTGTCACTGTGGGTGTGCGAGTGATGAAGGTGGGTAGCCAGACTGTGTTAGTGTGGGTGTGGGAGTGATGGAGGTGGGTAGCCAAACTGTGTCAGTGTGGGTGTGGGAGTTAGGAGGTGGGTAGCCAGGCTGTCAATGTGGGTGTGCGAGTGATGAAGGTGGGTAGCCAGACTGTGTGAGTGTGGGAGCGATGGAGGTGGGTAGCCAGACTGTGTCAGTGTGGGTGTGGGAGTGATGGAGGTGGGTAGCCAGGCTGTGTCAGTGTGGGTGTGATGGAGATGGGTAGCCAGGCTATGTCAGTGTGGGTGTGGGAGTGATGAAGGTGGGTAGCCAGACTGTGTCAGTGAGGATGTGGGAATGGTGAAGGTGCTTAGCCAGACTGTGTCAGTGTGGGTGTGGGAGTGATGGAGATGGGTACGAAGAGTGTCATTGTGGGTGTGGGAGTGAAGGTCGGTAGCCAGACTGTGTCAGTGTGGGTGTGGGAGTGATGAAGGTGGGTAGCAAGACTGTGTCAGTGTGAGTGTGGGAGTGATGAAGGTGGGTAGCCAGGCTGTGTCAGTGTGGGTGTGGGAGTGATGGAGGTGGGTAGCCAGACTGTGTCAGTGTGGGTGTGGGAGTGATGGAGGTGGGTAGCCAGACTGTGTCAGTGTGGGTGTGGGAGTGATGAAGGTGGGTAGCCAGATTGTGTCATTGTGGGTGTGATGGAGGTGGGTAGCCAGGCTGTGTCAGTGTGGGTGTTGTAGTGATGAAGGAGGGTAGCCAGATTGTGTCAGTGTGGGTGTGGGAGTGATGGAGATGGGTTGCAAGACAGTGTCAGTGCGGTTGTGGGACTGATGAAGGTGGGAAGCCAGACTGTGTCAGTGTGGGTGTGAGAGTGATGAAGGTGGGTAGCCAGACTGTATCAGTGTGGGTGTGGGAGTGATGAAGGTGGGTATCCAGACTGTGTCAGTGTGGGTGTGGGAGTGATGGAGGTGTGTATCCAGACTGTGTCAGTGTGAGTGTGGGAGTGATGAAGGTGGGTAGCCAGACTGTGTCAGTGTGGGTGTGGGAGTTAGGAGGTGGGTAGCCAGGCTGTTAATGTGCGTGTGCGAGTGAT
This sequence comes from Cherax quadricarinatus, assembly GCF_038502225.1. NCBI lineage: Eukaryota > Metazoa > Arthropoda > Malacostraca > Decapoda > Parastacidae > Cherax > Cherax quadricarinatus. The sequence continues at coordinate 8,351,418 of NC_091361.1, read as the reverse complement.
GAAGGTGGGAAGCCAGATTGTGTTAGTGTGGGTGTGGGAGTGATGGAGGTGGGTAGCCAGACTGTGTCAATGTGAGAGTGATTGAGGTGAGTAGGCAGGCTGTTTCAGTGTGGGAGTGATGGAGGTGGGTAGCCAGGCTGTGTCAGTGTGGGTATGGGAGTGATGGAGGTGTGTAGCCAGGCTGTGTAAGTGTGGGTGTGATGGATGTGGGTAGCCCGACTGCGTCAGTGTGGGTGTGATGAAGGTGGGTAGCCTGGCTGTGTCAGTGTGGGAGTGATGGAGGAGGGTAGCCAGGCTGTGTCACTGTGGGTGTGATGGAGGTGGGTAGCCAGGCTGTGTCAGTGTGGGTGTGGGAGTGATGGAGGTGGGTAGCCACGCTGTGTCAGTGTGGGAGTGATGGAGAAGGGTAGCCAGGCTGTGTCAGTGTAGGTGTGATGGAGGTGGGTAGCCAGGCTGTGTCAGTGTGGGTGTGGGAGTGATGGAGTTGGGTAGCCAGGCTGTGTCAGTGTGGGTGTGGGAGTGATGGAGGTGGGTAGCCAGGCTGTGTTAGTGTGGGAGTGATGGAGGTGGGTAGCCAGGCTGTATTAGTGTGGGAGTGATGGAGGTGGGTAGCCAGGCTGTGTTAGTGTGGGAGTGATGAAGGTGGGTAGCCAGGCTGTGTTAGTGTGGAAGTGATGGAGGTGGGTAGCCAGGCTGTTAGTTGAAGATTGAGACACTTATGCAGCATATGGGAATCTTTATTCAGGAAACGTTTCGCCACACAGTGGCTTCATCAGTCCAATACAAAGAGGAAGGCGTAAGGAGAGGAGGAGTATGAGATAATCAGTCCCTCAGCCTGGAGTCGATGTGTTCAGTCCATCAATCTTGTAGAATGTACAGCATAGGGCCGTAGACGTGGCTTATATACTGTAGTGAGGTGACGTGAAGCAGGCGGAGGCGGGGTCATAGTGGTACCATCCACTAGTCGAAGTAGGTCTTCGTCCAAAGGTTGAACAAGTGTTGAAGAATTCTTTGTAACAAGATCCCATGATGCTGCAGTGTCTGACAGTTGTGATGAATGGTTTGAAAAACCGACAAGTTGAAGATTGAGACACTTATGCAGCATATGGGAATCTTTATTCAGGAAACGTTTCGCCACACAGTGGCTTCATCAGTCCAATACAAAGAGGAAGGCGTAAGGAGAGGAGGAGTATGAGGTAATCAGTCCCTCAGCCTGGAGTCGATGTGTTCAGTCCATCAATCTTGTAGAATGTACAGCATAGGGCCGTAGACGTGGCTTATATACTGTAGTGAGGTGACGTGAAGCAGGCGGAGGCGGGGTCATAGTGGTACCATCCACTAGTCGAAGTAGGTCTTCGTCCAAAGGTTGAACAAATGTTGAAGAATGGACTGAACACGTCGACTCCAGGATGAGGGACTGATTACCTCATACTCCTCCTCTCCCTACGCCTTCCTCTTTGTATTGGACTGATGAAGCCACTGTGTGGCGAAACGTTTCCTGAATAAAGATTCCCATATGCTGCATAAGTGTCTCAATCTTCAACTTGTCGGTTTTTCAAACCATTCATCACAACTGTCAGACACTGCAGCATCATGGGATCTTGTTACAAAGAATTCTTCAACACTTGTTCAACCTTTGGACGAAAACCTACTTCGACTAGTGGATGGTACCACTATGACCCCGCCTCCGCCTGCTTCACGTCACCTCACTACAGTATATAAGCCACGTCTACGGCCCTATGCTGTACATTCTACAAGATTGATGGACTGAACACATCGACTCCAGGCTGAGGGACTGATTACCTCATACTCCTCCTCTCCTTACGCCTTCCTCTTTGTATTGGACTGATGAAGCCACTGTGTGGCGAAACGTTTCCTGAATAAAGATTCCCATATGCTGCATAAGTGTCTCAATCTTCAACTTGTCGGTTTTTCAAACCATTCATCACAACTGTCAGACACTGCAGCATCATGGGATCTTGTTACAAAGAATTCTTCAACACTTGTTCAACCTTTGGACGGAGACCTACTTCGACTAGTGGATGGTACCACTATGACCCCGCCTCCGCCTGCTTCACGTCACCTCACTACAGTATATAAGCCACGTCTACGGCCCTATGCTGTACATTCTACAAGATTGATGGACTGAACACATCGACTCCAGGCTGAGGGACTGATTACCTCATACTCCTCCTCTCCTTACGCCTTCCTCTTTGTATTGGACTGATGAAGCCACTGTGTGGCGAAACGTTTCCTGAATAAAGATTCCCATATGCTGCATAAGTGTCTCAATCTTCAACTTGTCGGTTTTTCAAACCATTCATCACAGGCTGTTAGTGTGGGAGTGATGGAGGTGGGTAGCCAGGCTGTGTTAGTGTGGGAGTGATGGAGGTGGGTAGCCAGGCTGTGTTAGTGTGGGAGTGATGGAGGTGGGTAGCCAGGCTGTGTTAGTGTGGAAGTGATGGAGGTGGGTAGCCAGGCTGTGTTAGTGTGGAAGTGATGGAGGTGGGTAGCCAGGCTGTGTTAGTGTGGAAGTGATGGAGGTGGGTAGCCAGGCTGTGTTAGTGTGGGAGTGATGGAGGTGGGTAGCCAGGCTGTGTTAGTGTGGGAGTGATGGAGGTGGGTAGCCAGGCTGTGTTAGTGTGGAAGTGATGGAGGTGGGTAGCCAGGCTGTGTTAGTGTTGAAGTGATGGAGGTGGGTAGCCAGGCTGTGTTAGTGTGGGAGTGATGGAGGTGGGTAGCCAGGCTGTGTTAGTGTGGGAGTGATGGAGGTGGGTAGCCAGACTGTGTTAGTGTGGGAGTGATGGAGGTGGGTAGCCAGGCTGTGTTAGTGTGGGAGTGTTGGAGGTGGGTAGCCAGGCTGTGTTAGTGTGGGAGTGATGGAGGTGGGTAGCCAGGCTGTGTTAGTGTGGAAGTGATGGAGGTGGGTAGCCAGGCTGTGTTAGTGTGGAAGTGATGGAGGTGGGTAGCCAGGCTGTGTTAGTGTGGGAGTGATGGAGGTGGGTAGCCAGGCTGTGTTAGTGTGGGAGTGACGAAGGTGGGTAGCCAGGCTGCGTCACTGTGGAAGTATGGGAGGTTGGTCGCCAGATTACCTCCCTACAGTTTTGTATAACCTCGACCATAAAGTTACCAACTTAAGCAGTGTGTATCTGCATTTCAGGCTTCTTGAATAATTTTATATGGAGAAACTGAAAGAAAATCGCATTTTTTTTATACTTTGCCAGACTTACTAAATGAAATTGGAATCCACAATGACTTCCGTACTATCTAGACATTATAATTCTCCGATTTTTAATATAGCCACCTAATGCCCGTTTTTGTTTTTATTGTCACCGTATTGCTCACCTGGGTAAGTAAACATTGCATTTTTCTGCAAACAAGTGAAAAATTCACGTATATGGAATGATGTTTCGGACGACGTTTCGGACCGAAACGTCGTCGCAAGTTTCTCTCTTTTATGTGCGGGTTATTTGTGTATCGTTCCAGTCACGGTATTGTGCCTTTTTTTATTTTAGACTAAATCAACATATGTTTATATTCATTACGAAGCTTATTTTGGATTTAATTACTACGAAATTTATTGACAGTTGCAAAAGAATTAAATGCTTCTTTATTCCTCTCTTGATTGTAAATAATACTGGATAAAAAACGACCGCAATACTTCAAGAACAGGATTATTATTATTATTATAATCAAAGGGGAAGCGCTAAACCCATAGGATTATACAGCGCCCTGGGATGGGGATGTGGAAGGCATTCAGGCTTAATTCGGGGAACTGGAGCACAGTTCAAATTCCCTAAATCAAGAGCCCCTCACCAACATCAAGGAACCTTCCATGAGGGGTTCAAGAACAGGAGAACACATACCTATGTGCGGAGGTACTGAGATACTAGCGAGTCGTTGTACCATGGAAGAAAATAAGCACGTTAATGAGCATTAAAGTAGAAGGTAATTAGCTCATTGGAATGCTTAATATTTGTGTAGGTATCAAACTTTTAATGGATTATTTTAGTCCAGGGTATGAGCGGTCAGTTGGCTAGGTTCATCTGAGTGGAGAGTGAATGATTATCACCTGTCAACGAAAGACCAATATCGTCTATTGGTTCACAGTGTTTACAAGTTCTTTGATGTTCATATAACTGGATTGCCGTTTCCACTGGTAGAGGAAATCCAGGATGTTGTTTTGCATGATTACTTCAGTAAAACTGACAGCTGATTAACTGGAAAAGAATCTATAATGGGTGAATCTACAAAGTCGAATAGAATATTGTGGTCGCAGTTCTGGAGCATCTTGATTTACTCTGGAATGTAAGTTTTAGGAATAATTTGCCATGGGTTCAAACCCCACCCGTTCCGTGATTTGAGCTACCTTAGAGTAGGTGGTGCAGTAATGTCTATCATGGGATTTCTTTATTTTTCTTTCATTAACAGTTATTTTCTTTGTTTAGCCTCATCCTCTCCTTGAGCGCTACCTTTCATCCCTATGTACTTTTAAATCAATCCCGAATTTGTTTTGAATCTATCAATGTTTACTTGTGTCTGTAATTATTTCATTACATCCAACGCTCTGCGAGAAGGTAAACATAACAGCAAATTGCTGTGGCTCTATGAAGCAGTGTTACAAAAAACGCGATTCTAAAAGCTTAGAGATCTCCAGTGAATACTAGAAAGGACTGCCCTTCTAGCATCCAGCCTGTTACTGGGTTTTCGTAACAAATAGTCAGTATCCTTTTCCAATTATCCATTAGAATTGAGTATTATTCAATAGTGCTTCAGGATTACAACTGGTAGGCTACTAACTAGAGAAATTAAAATTTAATAAATTTATTAAGTCTAGAGGTATATTATCAAAGTAAATTAAATCAATCACAGTAATGAAAATAATATCACATCTCTCGAGTACAATATTATTGTGCTGAAAGCACATATCACATTTATAATTCTTAAGTATCGTCTGGTACATTAACATTTAATAAGATATTACAAATATGTAAATAAATAAATAACAAAAAGGCACAATACCGTGACTGGAACGATACACAAATAACCCGCACATAAAAGACAGAAGCTTACGACGACGTTTCGGTCCGACTTGGACCATTGACAAAGTCACACTGTACAAATATGTACAAGTTTGTGTATGCGTGTAAGTGCTCTAAGTAGTTCACTATGTCTCACGACTCGACTAGACTTAAACAAGTGACTGACAAAGTCCTCACAAACTAACTTCTTGACTGACTGGCAACCAGAACAGTCTGCTTGAACAACAAAAAGAATGCTAAGCCCAATAGCAATACAACAAGCAACTGCGACACAGAATCAGGAACAAGGAGATAATATAACGACACTAAGTAGGAACCATCAGCAGATCCTCCACAAAAGTTGCAAAACTCCCATAATACTGAATCTAACTTCAGCATAAGAAAATCCCCGACTGTGATAATACACAGAAACCAGTACAAGTTAGTAGGTCAGAAGCTACAGCTCAGTACCTGAGATGTTTCGAGTGTCTATGTGACACACAACCTCAGTACAACGTCGAAAATCACTAAGTCTATACAAGGTTCTGTGAACAGAGTTCTACAGAACTAACAAGAATAATGAGACAGACAATCTGTCCAACCACCAAGCGAGTCTAGAGCAGACTGAATACTTCAGACGAGGTGAGGACACCCCCCCCCTCGATCACGTGATAGCTCCGTGGGCAGCAGTCGCCCATCAAGAAGCAGAAGCTGGCAGTATAACGAGCAACAAGCGATAATTACAGTAGTTTGACAATCAAGACTTGAACTGAGCACATAATATGTAACATCCTAACAACATAAGTCAAATAACAATATAACAGTCAAATAATAATATAAAGTCATACATTTACGATTTAGCTATTATCGCAAATATAAGCAATATAAAATTATATGAAAAGATAATATACATTATATATATACATAATAATCATTGTAACCCATTCAGGGGTTGCAACAAGCAGTGTTATTAAATCTTCCAAAGGAGTATCAACAATGTATCTCAGTTTGTCAGGATTAAGATATGCTCTCTATTACTGCCATTTTTATATTCGTGAACCTTTCAGCTGTAGCTGAACGTGTCGAGTGTTTATGAAACGCCAATAAAAGTACAGTTAGGTAACGAAATGTGCCAGGAGCTGATATCAAGTATAATAAATAATCTGAATACATAATATATATATGTCGTGCACAGTAGGTACATTTGGTCATTTAAAATTAACTCCTTTCTAAATTTTTTTCTTATACGTTTTTTCATTTATATTAATTTAAAAATTAATAATTTTGTACCAGAAGAACCTTAGAAAACTTACCTAACTTTATTATAACAAGCACAATAATTTAATAATAAACAAACGCATAGAAATATTTTTTTTTCGTTAGGTTTAGAATGATTTTCGCGAAATTATTGCTTACACAAATTTTCGCTTGCCTTATTCGGCAATAAGAGCGTTGCTATTATGCCAAATCGCAAGTTTTACCTATTCGGCCACGGATTTTCTTACGTGCTAGAAGCATAAACCTGTGCCAGTGAGCTTATAAAGTACATTTCTACAGCATTGGAAAACCATCTGACAAAAACAATAACCTTTGTGCCAATAATTTGGAAAAAAATGTTGTCCCGACTCCGAGGGGAGACAAGTGCGCTGTATGCAGTTAAATACCATAAAATAACTTTTATTGGAGAGTACAGAAAGCCGTCCTGAAAACAGAATATAATATATAAGAACATAAGAAAGAAGGAACACTGCAACAGGCCTACTGACCCATGCGGAGCAGGTCGATGTCCCCCATTGGATTAGCCCAATAACCCCCCCCCCCGGATTAGCCCAATGACCCACCCAGTCTGGTCACCTCCACTCAAGGATGGAGCACGGCACCAGACCCAGCAGCACAAGCTAGTCAGGTCCAACTTACACCCACCCACACCCACTTATGTATTTATCTAACCTATTTTTAAAACTACACAACGTTTTAACCTGAATAACTGTACTAGGGAGTTTGTTCCACTCATCCACAACTCTATTACCAAACCAGTGCTTTCCTATATCATTCCTGAATCTGAATTTTACGAACTTGAAACCATTGCTGCGAGTCCTGTCTTGGCTGGAAATTTTCAGCACGCTATTTCCCCCCCCCCTTTATTTATTCCTGATTTCCATTTATACACCTCGATCATATCACCCCTAATTCTACGCATTTCGAGAGAGTGCAGATTCAGGGCCCTCAGTCTATCCTCATATGGAAGATTTCTAATACATGGGATCATCTTTGTCATCCACCTCTTTATGTTTTCCAGAGCATTTAAATCCATTCTGTAATACGGTGACCAGAACTGAGCAGCATAGTCTAAATGAGGCCTAACCAAGGATATATAGAGTTGAAGAACAACCTGAGGACTTCTATTATTTATACTTCTAGATCTGAAGCCAATAATTCTGTTAGCTTTATTGCGAACACTAATGCACTGTTGTCTTGGTTTTAGATTACTGCTGACCAGAACTCCTAAATCCTTTTCGCGATCAGTAGTATTAAGATTTGCATTATTTAGTTTATATGTGGCATGGTTATGTAACTGTCCAACATTTAGAACTTTGCATTCGTCAATATTAAACTGCATCTGCCACTTCTCCGACCAATGCATCAGTCTATTCAAATCATCCTGGTGTGCTCTAGTGTCCTCATTAGAATGAATTGGACGGCCTATTTTGGTGTGATCAGCAAATTTGCTTATGTCGCTATTTATTCCCTCATCTACGTCGTTTATGTAAATTGTGAACAACAACGGACCCAACACTGGCCCCTGCGGAACACCGCTTGTGACGTGCCCCCATTCTGATTTCTCCCCATTTATGCAAACTCTCTGCTGCCTATTTGTCAGCCATGCCTCTAACCAGGAAAAAAATTCTCCTCCTATTCCGTGTGCCTTAAGTTTCCTCAATAGCCTCTGATGTGGAACTCTATCGAAAGCCTTACTGAAGTCCATATACACAATATCATATTCATTACCATGATCTACCCCCTCAAACACCTTAGTGAAAAAAGTTAGTAAATTCGTAAGACAGGAACGCCCCTTTGTAAAACCGTGTTGAGATTCATTAATCAATCTGTGCCTATCAAGATAACTACGAATTGCTTCGGCAATTATTGATTCCATAAATTTTCCCACTATGGAGGTAAGGCTTATTGGTCTATAGTTCGATGCCAAGGACCTGTCACCTGCCTTGTAAATAGATATTACATTTGCCATTTTCCACTTATAGTGATATGTTAAAAAGATTAACCAAAGGTATGCTAAATTCCTCTTTACATTCCTTTAACATCCTTGAAAACAGTTCATCAGGGCCTGGGGATTTGTTAGGTTTTAGTTTCTCTATTTGTCTGAGGATCATGTCACTAGTTACCGCAATCATACATAGTTTATTATCCTGTACTACATAATCTATTATTTCAGGAATATCGCTAGTATTTTCCTGGGTGAAAACTGTGAGGAAGTAGGTATTGAGAATTTCACACATATCCATATCACTGTCAGTGATCTAACCAGAGTTATTCTTAAGTGGGCCAATCTTGTCCCTAATCTTACTTCTGTATACCTGAAAAAAACCTTTTGGGTTAGTCTTTGAATCTCTTGCGGCCTTAGCCTCATAATCCCGTTTTGCTTTTCTTATTCCTTTCTTTATTTCTCTCTTTAATTGAATATATTGATTTCTTAACTGCCCATCCCCTCTTTTAATACGCCTATGTATGCCTCTCTTTTGACCAATGGGATGTTTTAATCTATTGCTCATCCATTTGGGATCATTTTTTGTTAGATCTAATTTCCCTACTCAGAACAAAAGTTGTCTGGGCAGCTAGAACTATGCTCTGAAAAACGTCATATTGGCAACCAAGATCACCTACCTGACCCATTGTCAGGACATCCCAATTTAGCCCACCAATGTAATTTTTCAGTTCCTGAAGTCGGCCAAGCGAAAATTTGGGACAGAGATTTGATTGCAGTTATCTGGGTAATTCCTTGATATATTGAAACTAAGTGATTTGTGATCACTTTCCCCAAGCTCATCATTAACCTCAAGTTTATTAATTAGTGAATTTTTGTTGGCAAGAACCAAGTCAAGCAGATTGCTTCCTCTAGTTGGTTCTGTCACAACCTGTTCTAAAAAGCAATCCTGAACCGTATCAAGAAAGTCACTAGACTGAAGATTTCCTGTCATATTGGGATATTTTATCCCATTATCACAACATTTTCATATCTAGATGCCCTATGAATTTCGTCCCATAACAGCTTACTGCACTCTCTATCAAGGTTTAGGGGCCTATAAATCACACCCAAAACCAATTTGTCACGTCCCTCGAGAAACTGTAGCCAAACCGATTCTGTGTTCGATGTTTCCTCTCTTCTCCAGGTGCATACACGCTTATTATGACCCACTTTTCGCATCCAACCTTTACTTTAATCCACATAATTCTTGAATTTACACATTCATATTCTCTTTTCTCCTTCCATAACTGATCCTTCAACATTATTGCTACCCCTTCCTTAGCTCTAACTTTCTCAGATACTCCAGATTTAATCCCGTTTATTTTCCCCCACCGAAACTCCCCTACCCCCTTCAGCTTTGTTTCGCTTAGGTGCCAGGACATCCAACTTCTTTTCATTCATAACATCAGCAATCATCTGTTTCTTGTCATCCGCACTACATCCACGCACATTCAAGCATCCCAGTTTTGTAAAAAAATTTCTTCTCTTTTTTAGTAAATGTCTACAGGAGAAGGGGTTACTAGCCCATTGCTCCCGGCATTTTAGTCGCTTCATACGGCACTCATGGCTTACGGAGGAAAGATTCTTTTCCACTTCCCCCTGGACAATAACAGAAATAAAGAAGAACAAGAGCTATTTAGAAAAAGGAGAAAAACCTAGATGTATGTATATATATATGCATGTGCATGTCTGTGAAGTGTGACCAAAGTGTAAGTAGGAGTAGCAAGATATCCCAGTTATCTAGCGTGTTTACGAGGCAGAAAAAGAAACCAGCAATCCTACCATCATGCAAAACAGTTACAGTGTTTCTGTTTCACAGTCATCTGGCAGTACGGTAGTACTTCCCTGGGTGGTTGCTGTCTACCAACCTATTACCAACAGATAAAATATCTTAATAAACGTTGTGAAATTAAGAGGGAAGCTTTTTGTCTAGTGGTTTGAATTGGTGAAATAAACAGTTGCCAGCAATCGCAAGATTCTGCTACACAAGTCAATAAGTTTAAAAATTCCTATATTTTGCTAAGTTACCCTACATATAATCAGTGACACCACTGAGTACGAGTTTTTGGAAATACAGAAGGCTAGGATTTTAAGAATAAGATATGGGGTCGCCGGTGGAACTTGTGAAAATAAGAGGAGTTGAGTTACGAAACTGTAACAGTGTAGAGTTGGCAGAGATCGTAATATAACTTTCTACCCAAGTTGCTATACCTTAGCTAATTAGTGATACCGTAAAAAAATAGTGTGGTGAAGTTAAGAACAAAGTGAGGGAAATTGAGATACAGTAATAGAGGAAGAACCATAATTGGCTGTTCGTTATCAGTAGGAGCTGTCAGAGGTCACCGGTTTCTCCAACATGTAAGTTATACGTTTTGAATCAAACTGAACACCCATTTCTACAATTCCAACCCTGAGTGTATTTCTTACTATGTTTTTTAGAGCCTATAGAGTGTGCAGTTCGGAGTTCCTAGGTGAAGAAATTAGGAAAATATTGGACATTGGTATGAAACTGCGATATCCTAAGGTGTTTATGGAATCTGCCTTGCTGGCAGCTAAGAAAACTTATTGTAAAACCGAACCTAGGATAGCATCTCAGACCAAGAATGTGCTGGTCCTCCCATATAACGAGAATTTATC
>NC_091361.1:8275495-8332995 GCF_038502225.1 Cherax quadricarinatus | reverse complement strand
CTGGTGTGATGACCGTCCACGCTCTCAGTGCTGCTGGTGTGATGACCGTCCACGCTCTCAGTGCTGCTGGTGTGATGACCGTCCACACTCTCAGTGCTGCTGGTGTGATGACCGTCCACGCTCTCAGTGCTGCTGGTGTGATGACCGTCCACGCTCTCAGTGCTGCTGGTGTGATGACCGTCCACACTCTCAGTGCTGCTGGTGTGATGACCGTCCACACTCTCAGTGCTGCTGGTGTGATGACCGTCCACGCTCTCAGTGCTGCTGGTGTGATGACCGTCCACGCTCTCAGTGCTGCTGGTGTGATGACCGTCCACACTCTCAGTGCTGCTGGTGTGATGACCGTCCACGCTCTCAGTGCTGCTGGTGTGATGACCGTCCACACTCTCAGTGCTGCTGGTGTGATGACCGTCCACGCTCTCAGTGCTGCTGGTGTGATGACCGTCCACGCTCTCAGTGCTGCTGGTGTGATGACCGTCCACGCTCTCAGTGCTGCTGGTGTGATGACCGTCCACGCTCTCAGTGCTGCTGGTGTGATGACCGTCCACACTCTCAGTGCTGCTGGTGTGATGACCGTCCACGCTCTCAGTGCTGCTGGTGTGATGACCGTTCACGCTCTCAGTGCTGCTGGTGTGATGACCGTCCACACTCTCAGTGCTGCTGGTGTGATGACCGTCCACACTCTCAGTGCTGCTGGTGTGATGACCGTCCACGCTCTCAGTGCTGCTGGTGTGATGACCGTCCACGCTCTCAGTGCTGCTGGTGTGATGACCGTCCACGCTCTCAGTGCTGCTGGTGTGATGACCGTCCACGCTCTCAGTGCTGCTGGTGTGATGACCGTTCACGCTCTCAGTGCTGCTGGTGTGATGACCGTTCACGCTCTCAGTGCTGCTGGTGTGATGACCGTCCACACTCTCAGTGCTGCTGGTGTGATGACCGTCCACGCTCTCAGTGCTGCTGGTGTGATGACCGTCCACGCTCTCAGTGCTGCTGGTGTGATGACCGTTCACGCTCTCAGTGCTGCTGGTGTGATGACCGTTCACGCTCTCAGTGCTGCTGGTGTGATGACCGTCCACACTCTCAGTGCTGCTGGTGTGATGACCGTTCACGCTCTCAGTGCTGCTGGTGTGATGACCGTCCACGCTCTCAGTGCTGCTGGTGTGATGACCGTCCACGCTCTCAGTGCTGCTGGTGTGATGACCGTCCACACTCTCAGTGCTGCTGGTGTGATGACCGTCCACACTCTCAGTGCTGCTGGTGTGATGACCGTCCACGCTCTCAGTGCTGCTGGTGTGATGACCGTCCACACTCTCAGTGCTGCTGGTGTGATGACCGTCCACGCTCTCAGTGCTGCTGGTGTGATGACCGTTCACGCTCTCAGTGCTGCTGGTGTGATGATCGTTCACGCTCTCAGTGCTGCTGGTGTGATGACCGTCCACGCTCTCAGTGCTGCTGGTGTGATGACCGTTCACGCTCTCAGTGCTGCTGGTGTGATGACCGTTCACGCTCTCAGTGCTGCTGGTGTGATGACCGTTCACGCTCTCAGTGCTGCTGGTGTGATGACCGTTCACGCTCTCAGTGCTGCTGGTGTGATGATCGTTCACGCTCTCAGTGCTGCTGGTGTGATGACCGTCCACGCTCTCAGTGCTGCTGGTGTGATGACCGTTCACGCTCTCAGTGCTGCTGGTGTGATGACCGTCCACACTCTCAGTGCTGCTGGTGTGATGACCGTTCACGCTCTCAGTGCTGCTGGTGTGATGACTGTTCACGCTCTCAGTGCTGCTGGTGTGATGACCGTTCACGCTCTCAGTGCTGCTGGTGTGATGACCGTTCACGCTCTCAGTGCTGCTGGTGTGATGACCGTCCACGCTCTCAGTGCTGCTGGTGTGATGACCGTCCACACTCTCAGTGCTGCTGGTGTGATGATCGTTCACGCTCTCAGTGCTGCTGGTGTGATGACCGTCCACGCTCTCAGTGCTGCTGGTGTGATGACCGTTCACGCTCTCAGTGCTGCTGGTGTGATGACCGTCCACACTCTCAGTGCTGCTGGTGTGATGACCGTTCACGCTCTCAGTGCTGCTGGTGTGATGACCGTCCACGCTCTCAGTGCTGCTGGTGTGATGACCGTCCACGCTCTCAGTGCTGCTGGTGTGATGACCGTCCACACTCTCAGTGCTGCTGGTGTGATGACCGTTCACGCTCTCAGTGCTGCTGGTGTGATGACCGTCCACGCTCTCAGTGCTGCTGGTGTGATGACCGTCCACGCTCTCAGTGCTGCTGGTGTGATGACCGTCCACGCTCTCAGTGCTGCTGGTGTGATGACCGTCCACGCTCTCAGTGCTGCTGGTGTGATGACCGTCCACGCTCTCAGTGCTGCTGGTGTGATGACCGTCCACGCTCTCAGTGCTGCTGGTGTGATGACTGTTCATACCCTCAGTGCTGCTAGTGTGATGAATGTACTGAATGTTTGGCCACATCTATTTATCTGTGGCAGGGGTCGAAACTCAGCTCCTGGTCACACATCTCAAAGAGCTGCTGCTAGGTTCACTAACTCCTGATTTAAAGAGCCCTGTCCAACTTAATCTTAAAGCTATGTATTAATCCTACCACCTCCGATCCAGCTCATTATAATTCCCGACCATTCAGAAGATGAAACGAAATATTTTCTTACATCCCAGTGACTCTTTTGTGTTTGCTTATTGACAGAAGTGTGCAACAGTTAGGTATCTTTATTTTGACAACACCAGAGCAGGCTAAGCGAAGGGCCTGAATGGTGTTGTCTAAATAAAGATACCTAACTGTTGCATATGTGTCTTACCTAACAATCTGTCGGTATTTTATACCATTTTAATGTTCATTGACAGAAGTGCCTTTGTGTATCTGTTTCTTGCCTCCTTCGATACAGGCTGTTTGGGATTCCTCTCATCATCTTGTATGTTATCAAGTCTCCTCTGATCATTGTGTTATCAGGTTGAGCTCCGTTAGTCTCTCCACACTACTCATACCCCGTCACCCTGGGATTAGTGTCAATGAAAACCTCTCCTCTTTTCCCAGTTTTATCACATGCTTGTTCAGGTCTAGGTTCCACATACCACTGGAATATAAAGATACTGGTAGAAGGAAATCCTTATGATATAATGTTTCAACCACTGCTGAGTTCTATCAAGTCTAAAGGACTAAATAAATCCACCGCCTTGTAAGACTAACGAGTACCCTGAGGTCAGGAATAGATGAGATTGGAAGAGATAAAAATTTGAAATTATTTATTTGGATTTTAGTAAGGCATCTGATAGAGTTCGACTCTTGACTCTGCTAAAGAAAGCGACAGCTCATGGCACTGGGGATAAAGTTCTGTCATGGATCGAGTCATGGCTCAACAACAGGGAGCAGAGAGTATTGGTGAGAGTAGAGGTAGATCTAAGATTATTAATGGCCTGAACGCTATCTAGCTTAACCTAATCTAATTGTTGGATGCGAAATTTCTCTTCATTTAGTGCACCATCCTTCATTAATTTCTCTTCTATGCAGTTCATTCACCACTTTCTGTACAGGATTTCATCTGTCTCTTTCAAGACAGCGTCAGATTCTGCCTCTTCGGCTTCGCCAATAGAGTTTACAAAAGGAAATTTGGAATGGCAACGACACATCATTTTGTTTAGATATGTGGAATGTCTTGGTTATTCTTCCCAGTCATTTCAATCTTATTAATTTCAGAGACTGAGCTCACCATGTAGTTGACTTTGAAAGAAGAAAGAAATGACACATTATCATTTCTGGTTACTCTATTAATCATTGATGGAAATGCTCTTAAATATATATTCCCTATTCCTGATATAAATAAGTGGCTGTATTACTATTTTATATATTCTACTTTCATATCCATTCATTTTCTCGAACCCGTCATGAAAATTTCTTCAGCTTTTCTTTTTTTAAATCCGTCATAACATGTTATGATCGGCTTCAAACTTTCAGCACATGTTGTGTTAACAGGAAAGCAAAATCATGTTATAATTAGGATACATAAGTTCTAATTTGCCAATATTATCAATATCGATATTGAATTCCTTTCATTTTAATGATGATTCATTCCATAAGAAGGATGAGATCCTATGTGTTTAGGCTGTGTACTTGCAAATTTGAAATTTCAATGACATTGTGAAAAAAAAAAAAAAAAAAATTGGTTTCAGGACATTTGCTGAAGAATATAATCTCTGATAGGCTGAAAATATTCAGTAATAATGGAATATTTATATTGTCAGGTATCTGAATATCTCCTCTGCTCGGGTTTAATTACTAAGCTCTAGTGAATCATACGTAAAAATATTTTTGTGTGCATTTTGTAGTTTGTGAATGCCATTTTGCCAATTTTATCTAATTTTTAATAAAAATGAAATTAAAAAAAAGTACATTACATATATTTTTCTTAGGGGACTAAAGAGAATTTTAAATAAAATAAAATTTCAACAAGAAAATTAAGAATCATTAAAAACTCGCGGGTTTTTCTTGCATTTTCAGTTTCACGAATTTAGTTCATTCATAAATTTCACAAAATTCCTACAAGGCTTTCGTTTATGCTTCAGAATGCCTCATCTGATAGGCTTCAAATTTTAAATCCTGTTGAAGTACAGCGAGGAGGCTTTCGTTTATGCTTCAGAATGCCTCATCTGATAGGCTTCAAATTTTAAATCCTGTTGAAGTACAGCGAGGAGGCTTTCGTTTATGCTTCAGAATGCCTCATCTGATAGGCTTCAAATTTTAAATCCTGTTGAAGTACAGCGAGGAGGCTTTTGTTTATGCTTCAGAATGCCTCATCTGATAGGCTTCAAATTTTAAATCCTGTTGAAGTACAGCGAGGAGGCTTTCGTTTATGCTTCAGAATGCCTCATCTGATAGGCTTCAAATTTTAAATCCTGTTGAAGTACAGCGAGGAGGCTTTCGTTTATGCTTCAGAATGCCTCATCTGATAGGCTTCAAATTTTAAATCCTGTTGAAGTACAGCGAGGAGGCTTTCGTTTATGCTTCAGAATGCCTCATCTGATAGGCTTCAAATTTTAAATCCTGTTGAAGTACAGCGAGGAGGCTTTCGTTTATGCTTCAGAATGCCTCATCTGATAGGCTTCAAATTTTAAATCCTGTTGAAGTACAGCGAGGAGGCTTTCGTTTATGCTTCAGAATGCCTCATCTGATAGGCTTCAAATTTTAAATCCTGTTGAAGTACAGCGAGGAGGCTTTCGTTTATGCTTCAGAATGCCTCATCTGATAGGCTTCAAATTTTAAATCCTGTTGAAGTACAGCGAGGAGGCTTTTGTTTATGCTTCAGAATGCCTCATCTGATAGGCTTCAAATTTTAAATCCTGTTGAAGTACAGCGAGGAGGCTTTCGTTTATGCTTCAGAATGCCTCATCTGATAGGCTTCAAATTTTAAATCCTGTTGAAGTACAGCGAGGAGGCTTTCATTTATGCTTCAGAATGCCTCATCTGATAGGCTTCAAATTTTAAATCCTGTTGAAGTACAGCGAGGAGGCTTTCGTTTATGCTTCAGAATGCCTCATCTGATAGGCTTCAAATTTTAAATCCTGTTGAAGTACAGCGAGGAGGCTTTCGTTTATGCTTCAGAATGCCTCATCTGATAGGCTTCAAATTTTAAATCCTGTTGAAGTACAGCGAGGAGGCTTTCGTTTATGCTTCAGAATGCCTCATCTGATAGGCTTCAAATTTTAAATCCTGTTGAAGTACAGCGAGGAGGCTTTCGTTTATGCTTCAGAATGCCTCATCTGATAGGCTTCAAATTTTAAATCCTGTTGAAGTACAGCGAGGAGGCTTTCGTTTATGCTTCAGAATGCCTCATCTGATAGGCTTCAAATTTTAAATCCTGTTGAAGTACAGCGAGGAGGCTTTCGTTTATGCTTCAGAATGCCTCATCTGATAGGCTTCAAATTTTAAATCCTGTTGAAGTACAGCGAGGAGGCTTTCGTTTATGCTTCAGAATGCCTCATCTGATAGGCTTCAAATTTTAAATCCTGTTAAAGTACAGCGAGGAGGCTTTCGTTTATGCTTCAGAATGCCTCATCTGATAGGCTTCAAATTTTAAATCCTGTTGAAGTACAGCGAGGAGGCTTTCGTTTATGCTTCAGAATGCCTCATCTGATAGGCTTCAAATTTTAAATCCTGTTGAAGTACAGCGAGGAGGCTTTCGTTTATGCTTCAGAATGCCTCATCTGATAGGCTTCAAATTTTAAATCCTGTTGAAGTACAGCGAGGAGGCTTTCGTTTATGCTTCAGAATGCCTCATCTGATAGGCTTCAAATTTTAAATCCTGTTGAAGTACAGCGAGGAGGCTTTCGTTTATGCTTCAGAATGCCTCATCTGATAGGCTTCAAATTTTAAATCCTGTTGAAGTACAGCGAGGAGGCTTTCGTTTATGCTTCAGAATGCCTCATCTGATAGGCTTCAAATTTTAAATCCTGTTGAAGTACAGCGAGGAGGCTTTCGTTTATGCTTCAGAATGCCTCATCTGATAGGCTTCAAATTTTAAATCCTGTTGAAGTACAGCGAGGAGGCTTTCGTTTATGCTTCAGAATGCCTCATCTGATAGGCTTCAAATTTTAAATCCTGTTGAAGTACAGCGAGGAGGCTTTCGTTTATGCTTCAGAATGCCTCATCTGATAGGCTTCAAATTTTAAATCCTGTTGAAGTACAGCGAGGAGGCTTTCATTTATGCTTCAGAATGCCTCATCTGATAGGCTTCAAATTTTAAATCCTGTTGAAGTACAGCGAGGAGGCTTTCGTTTATGCTTCAGAATGCCTCATCTGATAGGCTTCAAATTTTAAATCCTGTTGAAGTACAGCGAGGAGGCTTTCGTTTATGCTTCAGAATGCCTCATCTGATAGGCTTCAAATTTTAAATCCTGTTGAAGTACAGCGAGGAGGGTGGAAGGCTCAAAAATAACTCATAAGAGTAAGTGCTCTCTGCTCAGTTTCATATAGATCTTGTTGGAAATTTGTTTTCATGTAATAATTTAAGAAACCTTTTTCTGATTGGCTTCAAAATTTAAACACTGATTTATCCTACTTGTAGTTGTAGTTGTAGTTGTAGTTGTAGTTGTAGTTGTAGTTGTAGTTGTAGTTGTAGTTGTAGGTGTAGTTGTAGGTGTAGTTGTAGTTGTAGTTGTAGTTGTAGTTGTAGTTGTAGGTGTAGTTGTAGTTGTAGTTGTAGTTGTAGTTGTAGTTGTAGGTGTAGTTGTAGGTGTAGTTGTAGGTGTACTTGTAGTTGTAGTTGTAGTTGTAGTTGTAGTTGTAGTTGTAGGTGTAGTTGTAGTTGTAGTTGTAGTTGTAGTTGTAGTTGTAGGTGTAGTTGTAGTTGTAGTTGTAGTTGTAGTTGTAGTTGTAGGTGTAGTTGTAGTTGTAGTTGTAGTTGTAGTTGTAGGTGTAGTTGTAGTTGTAGTTGTAGTTGTAGTTGTAGTTGTAGGTGTAGTTGTAGTTGTAGTTGTAGTTGTAGTTGTAGTTGTAGTTGTAGGTGTAGTTGTAGTTGTAGTTGTAGTTGTAGTTGTAGGTGTAGTTGTAGTTGTAGTTGTAGTTGTAGTTGTAGTTGTAGTTGTAGTTGTAGGTGTAGTTGTAGTTGTAGTTGTAGTTGTAGTTGTAGTTGTAGGTGTAGTTGTAGTTGTAGGTGTAGGTGCCATGCTACCGCTATTAGTACTATTATGCCATAGCAATATTTTGTATTAAATAACTGGATTAGACTTTCTCATGGGGAAGCAATGATGCTGCTGAGGGGTTCCTGATCCTAGGAACAGGGATTCTCCTCCTTTTCCTTCACGGAATGTGAATGACTCCCATTCTACAGGTGCTACATAACTTCTACGGGTTTAGCCCTTTCCCCGAATATAATAAAGCAGGGCTGAACGGTAGTAAACATTAATGGCAAATTGTATAATTTGAAATGGATTGTGTGTGTGTGTATGTATGTGCTGTATAGATGTGAACTGTGGTGGATTCTATCAGGCAACTGGAGAATGCCTCTTCTGGTCGGTTTCAAATATTTAGTGTCGAAGTGTTTTCCTCAAAAGTAACATCAACTTGATTTTCATAGATGTAAGTTATAATGTACCTGAAATATCTGGAGAAAGTTTCATAAACTTAGAAATAAATCACAATATTTGACTATATAGTTGTCATCCTAGTTTAAATATACTTAATAAGTTTAATATCTGCGCTCTCAAGACCACTGTAAGAAAATTGCTGTCTTTTACTGAAGTTTAAATATAACATACTTAAATGCTATTGTTTTATTTAAACCACATAACGCTGGGCAGTTTTATATAGAGAATACTTTGGATTGATTTTGGCCAGAATAGTTCCCAATTTACTGTTTTTGAAAAAAAATTGGAAATTTCGGACAGTTTTTCATATTATAATCTCTGATACAGCACCGTTGGCTCTGCCCTTCAACGCTTCTTACTCGATAATTCAACTTCTGACCCACTAACAATTTAATATGCCGGTGAATTTCAGGATATCAACCTCAGTTTATAAAAATATAAAATGGAACAATACCATGACTGAAACAATACAAAAATAACCAGCACATAAAGAAAGTAACTTGTTCTGAGATTTCTTACATTTCTACTATTATTATTATTACTACTACTACTACTGCTAATACTACTACCACGTACCTCTCTTCACTCTTGGATCATGTGCCACTACCACGTCTCCCCCTACCTGCTTTTACTACTGCTACTACTACTTCCACTATCTCCACTACCTTTTCCACTACTATCTCCACTTCCTTCTTCTATTTTCCACCTCACTTTCTCCCGTCCCTGCCCTCCTCTCATATATATGCTGGCTCCCTGTCTTTCGTGTGCTAGTATGTGACTAGTTAATGGTTCTTTCGGACCGAAAAGTCGTCATAAGCTTCTCTCTCCTATAAGAACATAAGAACATAAGAATGTAGAAACACTGCAGAAGGTCTACTGACCCACGTGAGGCAGGTCCTTGTCAAAACGACCACTACCTAAAGATACCCAAAAAATAACTCCCGTACCCAATGACACCATTCAAACCCAGCCCCTCCCACTCATATATTTGTCCAGTCTCTTCTTAAAGCTACCCAAGGTCCTAACCTCTATCACCCCACTGGGAAGACTGTTCCACGCATCCACAACTCTGTTAGAAAACCAGTACTTACCTATGTCCTTTCTAAATCTAAATTTATCCAACTTAAATCCATTATTTCTGGTTCTTACCTGGTTCGACACCCTCAGTACTTTATTAATATCTCCCTTGTTTATGCCCATCATCCACTTATACACTTCAGTTATATCTCCCGTCATTCTACGCCTCTCCAGAGAGTGGAGATTTAAGGCTTTAAGTCTATCTTCATACGGGAGGTTCCTTACACAATAAATCATTTTAGTCATTCTTCTCTGTATGTTCTCTAATGAGTCTATATCCATCCTGTAGTAAGGGGACCAAAACTGAGCAGCATAATCTAAATGAGGCCTCACTAGTGATGTATAGAGCTGTAAAATAACTTTTGAACTTCTGTTACTAATACTTCTTGAGATAAACCCAAGTCACAGACCGGGCCGCGGGGGCGTTGACCCCCGGAGCTCTCTCCAGGTAAACTCCAGGTAATCTGTTGGCCTTGTTCCGCACACTAAAGCACTGCTGTCTTGGCTTTAGATTTCTGCTCACCATGACTCCCAAGTCCTTTTCACATTCTGTATGATCAAGCTCTACTTCACCTAGATTATAGCTTCGATGGTTATTTTCATTACCAAGGGCAAGAACCTTACACTTATCCACATTGAACTTCATCTGCCATTTTTCAGACCAGGACATTAATTTGTCCAAATCCTCCTGGAGTACATTCCTAGCCTCCTCAGAGTGAATTATACGGCCTATCTTTGTATCATCAGCAAACTTACTCATGTCACTCGTAATCCCTTCATCAAGGTCATTAATGTAAATTATGAACAAGAGAGGGCCAAAAACTGATCCCTGTGGAACGCCACTAGTGACTAATCCCCATTCAGATTTCACTCCATTAATGGTAACTATTACAACCCAGGATTCCAAATGGCCTGTTACCCCGGGTGTAATGGGAGCAAAATAAACACAGCAGAAAAAGTTTAGATTTATATTATCCTTCACCAATTTAGAACAGCAATATGTACACTATGTACAGTGATAAGTATAGTGCACTCCACGGTAAGCAAGGCAGAAATAGAAGCCACAAGATAGCAGACCGTGCTTCAACCAGCTCTAGAATGGGAATGACAAGGGCAGACAGGAGAGCGGTACCCACATAACCTCTGCGATTGCCAAAACCATCTTCTTATTGGCTAGAACCTGGTCACTAGTTGAACGACGGGGCCCCATCATCAACTCTTAGCAACCTGGTTCACTGGTTGGGGGAGATAGCCTGTAAATGAGGGTGTGTACATGCGCCGAATAAAGGTTACGTACTCTTTGCATGCCACAGTAACTCTCTGCTTTCTATTGGTAAGCCATGCCTCTATCCATGCTAGAACTTTACCTCCTATACCATGAGCTGCCACTTTTTTCAAGAGTCTCCTGTGAGGTACTCTATCGAAGGCCTTACTAAAATCCAAATAAACAATATCATATTCCTTATCACTGTCAACTGCCTCAAATGTTCTATTGAAGAACGTCAGCAAGTTTGTCAGGCAGGAACGACCTCTCGTGAATCCATGCTGAGATTCATTTATCAAGTTATGCTCTTCAAGGTGACTTCTAATAATGTCAGCTATAATTGATTCTAATAACTTGCCCACTATAGATGTCAGGCTTATTGGACGGTAATTTGAAGGAACGGACTTATCCCCTGATTTGAATATAGGAACCACATTAGCCATCTTCCACAACTCTGGCACAACACCGGTAAGGATAGACGCATTAAACACACTCGTTAATGGCTGACTAAGCTCCATCTTGCATTCCTTAAGTACCCTGGAAAACATCTCATCGGGTCCCGGGGACTTATTTTGCTTCAGTTTGTCTATCTGTTTAATAACCATGTCCCTCGTGACAGTAATATTAGTTAATTTAAATTCATCAGGAACTAAATAATTGTTAATTAATGGAATTTCATTTACATTTTCCTGTGTAAAAACTGACAAAAAGTAGTCATTAAATAAGGAACATATTTCCAGTTTGTTATCCGTCAGCTGTCCATTCCCAATTTTCAGAGGTCCTATTTTTTCCTTCACCTTCGTCCTATACACTTGAAAGAACCCCTTTGGATTAGTCTTTGATTCACCAGCAACTCTAATTTCATAGTCACGTTGAGCCTTTCTAATTCCCTTTTTTACTTCTCTTTTAAACTGAACATATTGGTCAGTAAGGTTAACCTCTCCTCTTCTGATGCGCCTATAAATTCCCCTTTTCTCCCCTAATAGATGCTTTAACCTACTGTTAACCCATTTGGGATCGTTATTATTAGACCTAATTTCTCTCTGGGGAATGTATATACTCTGGGCACTGTGTACATTATTAAGAAAACAATCATAAAAGCAGATCTCTTCATAATCATAAGTATGATCATCGCCAATAAAATCATTAGCTAGATAACCCCAATCAAGATTAGACAGATGTTTCCTAAGTCCATTATAGTCGGCAGAACGGAAACCAGGGATTTTTACTGTATTATCATTATTCTTGCATTCTCAGTTAATGCTACAAGTGATGGATTTGTGATCACTTGCGCCAAGCTCTTCAGTGATCTCCAGATTATTCACCAGTGTTTCCTTATTTGACAAGACTAGGTCTAGCAAATTATTACCCCTGGTAGGCTCTGTTACGCTCTGCTTCAGAAAACAGTCCTGAACTGTTTCCACAAAGTCACTGGACTCTAGATTACCTGTCAAAGAATTCCAGTCAATTTGACTAAAGTTAAAGTCCCCTACTATGACTATGTTATTGTGTCTAGAAGCCCTAACAATTTCGTCCCAAAGAAGTCTCCCTCTATCGTGATCCAAGCCTGGAGGTCGGTATATTACATCTAGAATTAGTTTTTCTTGACCCTCTACGAACTCTACCCAAACAGATTCTGTTACTGCTCCATCTATTTTTATATCTGTTTTTATGCAACAATTAATATTTTCTCGAACATATAATGCAACTCCTCCCCCCTTCCTATTACATCTATCCACATTGAACAACTTAATTCCCTGAATATTACACTCAGCAGTCATATCCCGACTCTTTAAATCATAGCATTCGTCTCTCGACCTCCGGGGAGAGAGGACGCACGCCTAGTAGCTACACCTGCCCTCTGGTGGTGACCTTTAGCAACTGGACGGCAAAATGGCGTATCGAGTGGGTCAGCGGATCAACACTGTTTGTATACAGCTGGTACGTGGCACGCTCACTGGAGAAACGATGAATACTTTGCTACCAGCTATCATCAGAGACGTCTATGGTGTCCCCAACGATGAAGTATATGGTGTAGCCTTAAATGGGATGACCAGAGTATTCCTGAAACTGAATCGTACCGGCGTCTACGACAGACTTGTTGACGAGTACCAGGAGAGGAAGGTGACTGTGAATTCGGCAGTGGACGTCGTCTTACACGACGTATCTAGGTACTATACGTGGGTGAAGGTGAGAAATGTCCCTTTCGAGGCGACTGCGTATAGTATACAGGAGGTCTTCAACAGTTATGGTAAAGTTCATTCGGCTACGATGGGAGTATGGAAAGATGGGCCATATGAGGGACGACCTGAGGGTTCTTATACCCTCAAAATGACGTTGGCTAGGCCTATACCGTCCTACGTCATGCTAGTGGATTCCAGGACGCAGGTCTTTGTACACTATGCCGGCCAGAGAAGGACCTGTCGATTATGTAGCTCCTACGACCATATGGCAGCACAGTGTCCTAGGAGGCAGCCTGCCAGGGCTCCTGGTACGTTGGCAGTGGAGCAGCGGCCTTGTGAGTTGATGCCTGAGTTGGGAGAGGAGGGAGCAGGGACGAGTGGTCGATGGAGTGAAGAGGTTGATCGGGAAGTACCGACGGTCGGTACCTGTGTTACACTCCCGGTAGGCTCGGGGGAGCAGACAGGACCGTCGGGGGCTCCATCAGGAAGGAAAGATGGTCCTCAGGAAGATTTACTGGAGGACGTGTTGAGAGGTTTTTTGGACGGGTCGTGGACCTCCACCTTAAGTGCTGCCGAGGCTGATGTGAGGGAGGAACAGCAGTCTGTGGTACAAACATTGTGTGGAACTCGCTTAGAGCAAGTGGTGGAGGTGGAGGTCCATCAGGAGCATTTGTCGGATGAAGACATGTGTGTGGGTAGTGGTTCTAGGAAAAGGCCTGCTGGCACGGTTGAGGCCGAGGAGGTACTCACGCCGGGGCAGAGGCCAGGCAAAAAAGCTTGGGCAAAGGATGAGGAGTTGTTGGACCAAAAGGATCTAGTGGATCCTGATTTCTGTAGTGAAAGGGTAAAAGGTGGGGAGGGAGACAGGGGAAAGTCTGGTGAGGCGTCGGGTCGACGCACAGGAAAAGGGATGGTAGGCAAGCCACAGAGGCATAGAGGGAAGCCGCCCTTCTTATAAATTTCAGGTGTGTCACTATAAATGTGAACGGTTTCAAGGCTGAGATCAAAACTGTGTGGTTAGTATGGTTCTTACGTAGGTTCCAGGTGGATGTGTGTTTCTTGCAGGAACACAATCATAAGAATGGGAGTGAGTTGTTGTTGCATGGGTATAAGTTGTACGTTAGTTGTGCTTGGCAGTTGAAAGGGGGGGTGGCGATAGCGATTAAGGAGACCAGCCCCTTGCGTGTCACGGGTTGGGAGGAGGCAGGGGGGAGGGTTGTGCGGGTAGATGGTGTATGGGGTGATAGAAGGGCATGTTTCATAGGAGTGTATATGCCGGCGTCGAGCAATACACGAGTAAAAGTGGATTTTGTGAGGGAAGACTTATTGTACCATGTGCGGGGATTGCCTGCCATCACGATTATTGGTGGGGATTGGAATTGTGTAATTCGGGGCCAGGATGTTGAACCGAGGGGGCGGGTTGTGTATTACGTGTTCTGAGGGATGTGTTGAGGGACGTGAGTGTCGTAGATGTTGCAGGGGGAGGAGGTTATGTGGTGGAGCACACGTTCATTCGCAAGGGGTATGCTGCAAGACTAGACAGGATTTACGTCATGAAGGGTACGTCGGGAGGGTACAGACTTTTGATGTGGGTTTCTCGGACCATAGGGCGGTGATAGTGGATCTGTCGTGGGAAGGTGCCGTGCATATTTACCCCGGCTATTGGAAGTTGAATGTGCGGCTGCTCGGGGGGAAGGGGGAGGAATGGGTTTTGATGAGTGGTGGAATGGGTTTTGGGGAGATAGGGATCGGGCTATGGAGCTTGTAGAATGGTGGGAGTTGCGGGCAAAACCTGGGATCGCAAATTTTTATAGAGTCAAGGGCCGTGAGGAAGCGAGATGGAGATATGGTTTGCAGAATTATTTGGAGGGACAGTTGCAGGCATGTTACGGGAGGGGGGGTGGGGAGGGGGAAGATATAGCAATGCTTCGAGGTAGGATTGAGGAGATTCATAATGAACGTTTTGACGCGATACGTTTTCGTTCAGGGTTGGACGATGTGTTGTGGGGGGATAAACCGACTGGGTATGTGCTGCGTAAGTTTAGGGAGCGTAGGATAGTGACCACGTTATTGCAGTTAGAGACTAGTGCGGGAGTGGGGGATTACCCGGAAGGTGAGGTCCTCATCTCCACTGAGAGTATGAGCATTTATGCAGGTGAATGGCTTAGGAGAAAATGGAGAGAGGGTGGGAGGCGGGGCACCTGGCAGGCGTCTTTCGGTAGAGGGGTTCATAAGGCTATAGGAGAAAAGGATAGGGTGGGGTTGGAGGCTGATATTAGTGAGGCTGAGGTGGCAGATGCGGTCTTCAGCATGAATACGGGTAAGGCGCCAGGCATTGACGGTTTGCCTATTGACTTTTATAGGGCTCATTGGGGGTGCATGAGGCATTGTTTAGTTGGGGTTTTGAAAAATATGCTAGGTGGAAAGAGAATGGGTGAGTCACAACGTACAGGCATAGTTGTATTAGTACCAAAGAAGGAAGGGGCGCGGGCACTGAGTGCTTTCTGGGCAATTTCCTTAATGTGCGCAGACTATAAGGTATTCGCAAAGATTCTAGGGAATAAAATGAAGGCAGTTCTCGGAGCGTTTTTACACAGAGGTCAGTTTGGGATTCCAGGGAGGAGTATGCGGGATGGACACGGGTGCATAAGGGATTTCTTAGAGGGCTGTGGAGGGGGAGGGGATTCTAGGGGTTGATTGGGAGAATGCGTATGATTGTGTGGACAGGGTGTTTTTGCGTGAGAGTTTGTGTGTTTTGGGTTTTGGTGCCAGGGTGGTAGGGTGGGTGGATGCATTGTATGCGGGGGCGATCATGCGTCTGCAAGTGAACGGTAGGTTGGGTTCTGGGATTCGTATGGAGAGGGGTTTGCGGCAGGGTTGCCCACTTTCACAGCTTTTATTTGCTTGCGTTCAGAACCCATTTTATGAGCTTGTAGACCGAGAGTTGTGTGGGGAGGGGGTTGAGGGGAATGACGGGGGGGTTGTGGGTTACGTTGATGATACGACGATCTTACTTAGTGGAAGGGAGGATTTTTCAAGGGTGGGTAGAGTCATCGAGAAGTTTGGGGCCATAACGGGAATGAGGGTAAACAAAAGGAAGTCGATGTTGTTAGAGGTGGGCACCTGGGTAGGCGGGAGATTGGGTCAGGGGTTTGGATGGAATGTAGTAGAACAGATTAAGATTTGTGGGATTTGGTACACAGCGGACAGGCAGGAAAGTAGAAAGATTAATTCAGAGGCAGTTAGGGACAGGGCAGTGGGTAGGCTACGTGGCCTTCGGGCCAGAGATGTTACGTTGCACCAAAGGGCTGTGATTGTGAATTCGTTGGTATACAGTAAGGTTTGAGGAGCGGCAGCAGTATATCCCTTGAGAAATTGTGATGTAACAGACATACAGAGGAGGGCATTAAGGTATATATGGGGTTATGGGAGGGCGTGGTTGGGACGTGATGTAGTAATGACTGTGGTGCGTCAGGGGGGATTGGGTTTGTTGGCATTGGGGCCCAGGGTGAGGGCAATATACGTCAAGGAGAGATACCTCAGTGCGGGGGGGGGGGTCTGGGGGCGGCGTGTGGGGGAGGTGATGCGGGACTTACGTTGTTGGTGGAGTGGGAGGGACCTGGAGGTGTGTGAGGATATGTTGAGGTATATGTTAAGAGTGCGAGATGTGCGTCATTTGCGAATAGGGAGGCTGGTGGGAGTAGAGTATCATCGGGAGACGCTGCAAGGGGTGGCTGTCTTCCCCACATATAATTGGAGGGTAATATGGGAGGAATTTCGAAAGCTAAGAATGCCAGCAAGGGTGAGAGAAGTGGTATACAGATTCCTCATGGGGACATTAGCGTCAAAACAGGTGTTGAGGCAGATGGGATATGTGAGTGATGCTTCATGTGTGCATTGTGGCGACGTGGAAAATGCTTTCCATGTGGTGTACTTTTGTCTTTTTTTGGAAAATGTAAGGGTGTGGTTGAGGGGTGTTTTTGGATTATTGGAAGGGGGAAGGGTGGGGGTCCTTAGGGCTTTACTTTTAGACGTGGGAGGAGTGTCTAATGAGGTAGCGAGGGCGTTAAGGTATATAATGGTTGATTTTTTGTATGTTTCTTGGGTAATGAGGGAGGTGGGGGGTAATGTCAGGATCAAGGCCTTAGCGGCGAGTTTTTATAGGTCGGTGGGTAGGAATAGGAGCTTATATGGGTGTCAGTGGGTTGCTCTTTTTCCGGAGAGTTATCGGGGACTGACTGTGGCACGACTACTACAGTTGGTGCCGGGAAAAGGCAGCAAGGGGTTGGCTTCCGGAGGTGAGTGATGAGTACTTGGAGATGATTGTAGTAAGGAAGAGAAGAGATGGTGGATGCTCCAGTGGTGTATGTGAGATAACATGATGTAAGGCCAGTCTGTGTGAAGGCCTTTGTGTGTGTGTGTGTGTGTTGAGTGTGTGTGTTGAGTGTGTGTGTTGAGTGTGTGTGTTGAGTGTGTGTTGAGTGTGTGTGTTGCTGCGTGTGGTGGGTGTGTGTGGTGTGTGTCTGTGTGCGTGTCTGTGTGAGAGTCTGTGTGTGTGGGTGGGGTGATCGGTTATTGAAATGGGGCTTCTGTGAGAGAGGTGGAGGTTTTTGGTAAGATTTTCTTGATTCTGTGGGTTCGCCAAGGCGTCCTTTCGATACTTTTAAAAGACGGACCAAACAAATTTTTTTAGGAAATAATGAGCGAAGAATTATTTGTGTTGTAAAAGATGCGGGGTTTGTTTTTGTTGCCCCAGAGACTATTGTTAGGATTCCTAGCCTATTTAACAAATGTAGTACGGGCGAGGTGCCTGCGTGCATCAGGCTCATGAATTTCCTGTATATTTAACTTTGTCAATGTTAGATGTTCTGTGTACGAGAGTGGTCATTGTACATTGCCCTATTCAGTATTCCTTCCTGTTGGGAAGTTAATGAGGTAGGAACGTATATACACAAGGATTAAGGGTATATTTCACCTGTTCATACTGTGTACCTGGTGGGGGATGGGAGGTGGCACACATCTTAGAAAATTTTTTTCTTATTTATCATTTATTCTAGAGTATGCAAAGTTCAATATGATGTGTATTTGGGTTATATGGGGTGTGGGGAGTATGATTTAGTCTCCTCGAAAACATTGTCAGGAGGTTTTAGTTTTCGAGAATATATGTACATAATATGTTACTATACAAAATAATTGTATGAGAAATGTTTTGGTGTATACTTAATGTTTTGTATATAAAGTTTTGTACAAAATATGCATAAGTGTAACAGGTTTTGTTATGTAGCTTTTTTTGTTAATTAATGCTCAGGTGTAGGTTCTTCTGTTTCATTCCTAGTTAGGCTTGTTTTTTCTCAGTGTTGAGTTTTTTTTTTAGTTAAGTTATATGTATAACGTGTAGATTGTATACTGTGTCCTTAAATAAAAATAAAAAAAATAAAAAAAAAATCATACCACGTTTCAGTTAATGCAATGATATCAAAGTTCCCAGCACATGCTACCAAACATAGTTCATTAATCTTATTTCTTGCACTTCGACTGTTAGCATAAAATACCATCATATGTTTTTTCTTCTGCACATTTTTCCTATTCATCTTTGTTTTTACACAGTTTCTGAAATTATCATTACCCAGAGTTACTCCATGACAGTTACTATTAAGATTCTTAATATCAGAGCCTAAGTCAATATATACATACTCATTATTAATCATTTCTAAACCCATACCCCTAACTAATCCTAGTTTAAAGTCCTAACAACCCCCTCAACTGAGTTAGCAAGAAAACCCACACCTGCCCTAACCCACACCTGCCCTATGTGAGGGTTATTTGTGTACGGTCTTAGTTTAGCTTCATATATGTTTTGCTTTTCTTAGTACATGGATTGATTTAGTTTTTGAATGTGTGTGATCTAATTTGCCATGTTTATTGAAGAAACTAGGATATTAGATTCCATTTGACGATTTAAGAAAATAAGAAAGAAGAAACACTGCAACAATCCTACTGGCTTATGCGAGGCAGGTCCAGTTCTCCCACGAGTCCTGACCTTCCCTCTCCCGATCCTTCAAGGAAGGATTTCATACACACATAAAATTTTATTTACACTCCTCGGTAACATTTGGGTTGATTTAAATACTTACGCCACTACTAGAAACGCAACTGAGACAGTATCGATATATTACAAAGATGATTGGTTATGAAATAAACATCCCTGTGATGTATTTCAATGTATTTTCCAATAAATTTTTCCTCCATGAGGTAATTAACTTCATCTGTCAATGAAATTCATTCAGCCTATGTCACACGTCATCCAGCTACCAGCTACTCTGTCACACGTCATCCAGCTACCAGCTACTCTGTCACACGTCATCCAGCTACCAGCTACTCTGTCACACGTCATCCAGCTACCAGCTTCTCTGTCACACGTCATCCAGCTACCAGCTTCTCTGTCACACGTCATCCAGCTACCAGCTACTCTGTCACACGTCATCCAGCTGCCAGCTTCTCTGTCACACGTCATCCAGCTACCAGCTTCTCTGTCACACGTCATCCAGCTACCAGCTTCTCTGTCACACGTCATCCAGCTACCAGCTTCTCTGTCACACGTCATCCAGCTACCAGCTTCTCTGTCACACGTCATCCAGCTACCAGCTTCTCTGTCACACGTCATCCAGCTACCAGCTTCTCTGTCACACGTCATCCAGCTACCAGCTTCTCTGTCACACGTCATCCAGCTACCAGCTTCTCTGTCACACGTCATCCAGCTACCAGCTTCTCTGTCACACGTCATCCAGCTACCAGCTTCTCTGTCACACGTCATCCAGCTACCAGCTTCTCTGTCACACGTCATCCAGCTACCAGCTTCTCTGTCACACGTCATCCAGCTACAAGCTTCTCTGTCACACGTCATCCAGCTACCAGCTTCTCTGTCACACGTCATCCAGCTACCAGCTTCTCTGTCACACGTCATCCAGCTACCAGCTTCTCTGTCACACGTCATCCAGCTACCAGCTTCTCTGTCACACGTCATCCAGCTACCAGCTACTCTGTCACACGTCATCCAGCTACCAGCTTCTCTGTCACACGTCATCCAGCTACCAGCTTCTCTGTCACACGTCATCCAGCCACCAGCTACTCTGTCACACGTCATCCAGCCACCAGCTACTCTGTCACACGTCATCCAGCCACCAGCTACTCTGTCACACGTCATCCAGCTACCAGCTTCTCTGTCACACGTCATCCAGCTACCAGCTTCTCTGTCACACGTCATCCAGCCACCAGCTACTCTGTCACACGTCATCCAGCCACCAGCTACTCTGTCACACGTCATCCAGCCACCAGCTACTCTGTCACACGTCATCCAGCCTCCAGCTACTCTGTCACACGTCATCCGGCCTCCAGCTACTCTGTCACACGTCATACAGCCACCAGCTACTCTGTCACACGTCATCCAGCCTCCAGCTACTCTGTCACACGTCATCCAGCCTCCAGCTACTCTGTCACACGTCATCCAGCCTCCAGCTTCTCTGTCACACGTCATCCAGCTACCAGCTTCTCTGTCACACGTCATCCAGCTACCAGCTTCTCTGTCACACGTCATCCAGCTACCAGCTTCTCTGTCACACGTCATCCAGCTACCAGCTTCTCTGTCACACGTCATCCAGCTACCAGCTTCTCTGTCACACGTCATCCAGCTACCAGCTTCTCTGTCACACGTCATCCAGCTACCAGCTTCTCTGTCACACGTCATCCAGCTACCAGCTTCTCTGTCACACGTCATCCAGCTACCAGCTTCTCTGTCACACGTCATCCAGCTACCAGCTTCTCTGTCACACGTCATCCAGCTACCAGCTTCTCTGTCACACGTCATCCAGCTACCAGCTTCTCTGTCACACGTCATCCAGCTACCAGCTTCTCTGTCACACGTCATCCAGCTACCAGCTACTCTGTCACACGTCATCCAGCTACCAGCTTCTCTGTCACACGTCATCCAGCTACCAGCTTCTCTGTCACACGTCATCCAGCCACCAGCTACTCTGTCACACGTCATCCAGCCACCAGCTACTCTGTCACACGTCATCCAGCCACCAGCTACTCTGTCACACGTCATCCAGCTACCAGCTTCTCTGTCACACGTCATCCAGCTACCAGCTTCTCTGTCACACGTCATCCAGCTACCAGCTTCTCTGTCACACGTCATCCAGCTACCAGCTTCTCTGTCACACGTCATCCAGCCACCAGCTACTCTGTCACACGTCATCCAGCCACCAGCTACTCTGTCACACGTCATCCAGCCACCAGCTACTCTGTCACACGTCATCCAGCTACCAGCTTCTCTGTCACACGTCATCCAGCTACCAGCTTCTCTGTCACACGTCATCCAGCCACCAGCTACTCTGTCACACGTCATCCAGCCACCAGCTACTCTGTCACACGTCATCCAGCCACCAGCTACTCTGTCACACGTCATCCAGCCTCCAGCTACTCTGTCACACGTCATCCGGCCTCCAGCTACTCTGTCACACGTCATACAGCCACCAGCTACTCTGTCACACGTCATCCAGCCTCCAGCTACTCTGTCACACGTCATCCAGCCTCCAGCTACTCTGTCACACGTCATCCAGCCTTCAGTTACTCTGTCACACGTCATCCAGCCTCCAGTTACTCTGTCACACGACATCCAGCCTCCAGCTACTCTGTCACACGTCATCCAGCCTCCAGTTACTCTGTCACACGACATCCAGCCACCAGCTACTCTGTCACACGTCATCCAGCCACCAGCTACTCTGTCACACGTCATCCAGCCACCAGCTACTCTGTCACACGTCATCCAGCCACCAGCTACTCTGTCACACATCATCCAGCCTCCAGCTACTCTGTCACACGTCATCCAGCCTCCAGCTACTCTGTCACACGTCATCCAGCCACCAGCTACTCTGTCACACGTCATCCAGCCACCAGCTACTCTGTCACACGTCATCCAGCCACCAGCTACTCTGTCACACGTCATCCAGCCTCCAGCTACTCTGTCACACGTCATCCAGCCACCAGCTACTCTGTCACACGTCATCCAGCCACCAGCTACTCTGTCACACATCATCCAGCCTCCAGCTACTCTGTCACACGTCATCCAGCCTCCAGCTACTCTGTCACACGTCATCCAGCCACCAGCTACTCTGTCACACGTCATCCAGCCACCAGCTACTCTGTCACACATCATCCAGCCTCCAGCTACTCTGTCACACGTCATCCAGCCTCCAGCTATTCTGTCACACGTCATCCAGCCTCCAGCTACTCTGTCACACGTTATCCAGCCACCAGCTACTCTGTCACACGTCATCCAGCCACCAGCTACTCTGTCACACATTATCCAGCCTCCAGCTACTCTATCACACGTCATCCAGCCACCAGCTACTCTGTCACACGTCATCCAGCCACCAGCTACTCTGTCACACGTCATCCAGCCACCAGCTACTCTGTCACACGTCATCCAGCCACCAGCTACTCTGTCACACGTCATGCGGCCTCCAGCTACTCTGTCACACGTCATCCAGCATCCAGCTACTCTGTCACACGTCATCCGGCCTCCAGCTACTGTGTCACACGTCATCCAGCCTCCAGCTACTCTGTCACACGTCATCCAGCCACCAGCTACTCTGTCACACGTCATCCAGCCTCCAGCTACTCTGTCACACGTCATCCAGCCTCCAGCTACTCTGTCACACGTCATCCAGCCTCCAGCTACTCTGTCACACGTCATCCAGCCACCAGCTACTGTGTCACACGTCATCCAGCCTCCAGCTACTCTGTCACACGTCATCCAGCCTCCAGCTACTCTGTCACACGTCATCCAGCCACCAGCTACTCTGTCACACGTCATCCAGCCTCCAGCTACTCTGTCACACGTCATCCAGCCTCCAGCTACTCTGTCACACGTCATCCAGCTACCAGCTACTCTGTCACACGTCATCCCGCCACCAGCTACTCTGTCACACGTCATCCAGCCTCCAGCTACTCTGTCACACGTCATCCGGCCTCCAGCTACTCTGTCACACGTCATCCAGCCTCCAGCTACTCTGTCACACGTCATCCAGCCTCCAGCTACTCTGTCACACGTCATTCAGCCTCCAGCTACTCTGTCAAACGTCATCCAGCCTCCAGCTACTCTGTCACACGTCATCCAGCCACCAGCTACTCTGTCACACGTCATCCAGCCTCCAGCTACTCTGTCACACGTCATCCAGCCTCCAGCTACTCTGTCACACGTCATCCAGCCTCCAGCTACTCTGTCACACGTCATCCAGCCTCCAGCTACTCTGTCACACGTCATCCAGCCACCAGCTACTCTGTCACACGTCATCCAGCCACCAGCTACTCTGTCACACATCATCCAGCCTCCAGCTACTCTGTCACACGTCATCCAGCCTCCAGCTACTCGGTCACACGTCATCCAGCCACCAGCTACTCTGTCACACGTCATCCAGCCACCAGCTACTCTGTCACACATCATCCAGCCTCCAGCTACTCTGTCACACGTCATCCAGCCTCCAGCTATTCTGTCACACGTCATCCAGCCTCCAGCTACTCTGTCATACGTCATCCAGCCACCAGCTACTCTATC
The DNA here is from genome assembly GCF_038502225.1 of Cherax quadricarinatus. NCBI lineage: Eukaryota > Metazoa > Arthropoda > Malacostraca > Decapoda > Parastacidae > Cherax > Cherax quadricarinatus. The sequence goes on along the minus strand of NC_091361.1, from coordinate 8,309,757 downwards.
ACACGTCATCCAGCCACCAGCTACTCTGTCACACATTATCCAGCCTCCAGCTACTCTATCACACGTCATCCAGCCACCAGCTACTCTGTCACACGTCATCCAGCCACCAGCTACTCTGTCACACGTCATCCAGCCACCAGCTACTCTGTCACACGTCATCCAGCCACCAGCTACTCTGTCACACGTCATCCGGCCTCCAGCTACTCTGTCACACGTCATCCAGCCTCCAGCTACTCTGTCACACGTCATCCAGCCTCCAGCTACTCTGTCACACGTCATCCAGCCACCAGCTACTCTGTCACATGTCATCCAGCCTCCAGCTACTTTGTCACACGTCATCCAGCCTCCAGCTACTCTGTCACACGTCATCCAGCCTCCATCTACTCTGTCACACGTCATCCAGCCACCAGCTACTCTGTCACACGTCATCCAGCCTCCAGCTTCTCTGTCACACGTCATCCAGCCTCCAGCTACTCTGTCACACGTCATCCAGCCACCAGCTACTCTGTCACACGTCATCCAGCCTCCAGCTACTCTGTCACACGTCATCCAGCCTCCAGCTACTCTATCATGTGGGAGTTCGACACGTGGATTAGGTAAAGAAATACTCACGTAGGCTGGTAGTACGTATAATTACAGATAATGTGGGTAGCGCCCTTACAGCCGTTACCTAGTCTCTCTGCTCTCTCTCGTACAACTGACTGACTGGCCGCCCACAGTACCCATATGTGAGGGGGTCTTTGAATACTGCCAGGTCAGCACATGAGTTCAGACAGTGACTCAGGCAGAGACGGTTGGTCGTGAGTCAACTGGCACAGTGGTTACTGGTAACTGGTTACTACTACTGAGAGCTCGGCGACGCTAACGTATGTCGTCCCGACATACAACTAATACAAACTAGAGATGGCAGGTATACGGCTTGGGCTGATTCTATACAATGTCAAAGTACACAACAATTAAACATTATAACATACATAAGTAAAACATTGGAATGGAAGCTTACGTAACTGAAACTGTAATGCAATACAAGGTATAATATAGCACAACTTAAAACTCAACGTTGAGATTACACAGTAGAAGTGATAACAAAAAATTTGATCGATCGATCTGTATTCATGTGATCTACGGATTCTGAGGAAGGAATATATACAAAGAAAGATTGTTTAACAGAAAGGCAGATTCGGTGCACTCAAATCTAGACTGTTAACTCTCAGAATGCGGAGAGAACATGAACACAAAAAAAAATTCTTGAATACTGATAAGTTGATACTGTAATTATTCATCTATACAGGTTATTTACATTTAACCCCAACTCTGCTAGGGTGAGATTGACATATGCAGAATGGGTGTCATCTCTGGGAGGATCAAACTCTGTAGCATTGGCTAACTCATGCTGTATTTGAGGCAAATCTGAATTGGATGTTACAAATGATACTTGAGGATTTCTCAATACCTGTCGTGTACGTAGGGAATAACGACATTCAGGTTGATCGTCTGACTGAGTATCAGAGGAAGAGAGTACAGGATCAGGAGGATTGTCAGAGTCTGTCACATTAGTCTGGGTTGGAACATCATTATCATCACATACTAACTTCATATGATCTAAATGCGATTCTTTATACTGACCAGTACTAATCTCTCTAACCTTATACTTATTACCAGTGATATGTTCAACTACTCGATAAGGACCAACAAACTTTTGATCAAGCTTTGGCATTGCAGACGTTTTGTTAAAGTTAATCAGCATAACTCTCGAACCTACTTTGATTTTGGATGGCTTTGCTCGAGTGTTTGCGACTCTTGTAAATTCTGCTGTTGATTTATGAAGTGTTTCACGGATTCTTCTAAAAACACTGTGAGCTAAGCTGGTACGAGTTGCTATGAAATCATCAGGGTTGTAATTTGGTTTCGGATTAGAATATAACAACTCATAAGGCAAACGTTTATCTACACCATACAATGCATAATGTGGAGTGTCACCTATAGAAACATTGTAAGCAGAATTTATAGCACACTGCACATCAGGTATAACTTCATCCCAAGTTTCACTGTTGGGATTGATAGTGGCTCTCAAGACATCAAGTACTTTCTTATTGGTTCGTTCCGCTAACCCATTGCTGGCAGGATGATGAGGAACAATGGTGGATTTAGAGATCTTGTACAAGGTACACAAATTTTCAAGAATCTCATTACAGAATTCACCTCCATTATCTGTTACTAGTGACTTAGGGGTGGTATGCCTGCAGATAATGCGTTCTTTAAACTCTTTAGCTACTGTCTCGGCAGTCTTATCTGCAATAGGAACTAACTCACAATATCTGGTGAAATGGTCTACCATAACACACAGATGTTTGTTACCTTGGAGGGAACATTGGAAATTAGTTAACAAATCTAGCGCATCTCTTTCCCACGGTTCGCTAGTAGTTGGATATACTTGGATTGGATTAGGACCATTAGCATTGCCTTTATGTTGCATGCAGACACTACATTTCTTAACATACTCAGAAATATCAGTTGCCATACGAGGCCAAAAGTATTTCAATCTGGCTTGTTTTACTGAACGATCCATACCAGGGTGTGCAACACCTGGTACATCGTGAACTAGCTGTAAGGCTACATTCACTAGTGACTGTGGAATTACTAACTGGTATACTCTTCTGCTAGGAGTACCCAACTCGGCTGTTCGATACAGTAATTCTTGGTTCATGACAAAGTCACTGATGGGTGCTGGTGGCTTCACAGTCAGAATAAGATCTTCCTGGAGCAGGAATCGAATCACACCAGACCACATGGGATCTGTTCGTTGAGCATTCTTTACATCTTCAGCACTAAATGGAGGGTCTGCAGTTACTATACTAACATGTCGCGATAAGGCATCTGCGACTACATTTGACTTGCCAGGTAAATGCTCAAAGGTGGGATTGAACTCTTGGATAGTCAAGGTCCATCTGGCTAACCTTCCAGTAGGTTGTTTGTTCTGGAATAAGGGTATCAGTGGAGCATGGTCTGTCAAGACATGAACAGAGTACTGATAAATAATGTCTCGGAAGTGCTTTAAAGACCATACTATTGCTAAAGCTTCTTGCTCAGTTACTGTATAATTACGTTCAGCCTTTGTAAGGACTCGGCTAGCAAATGCAACTGCGTTGTACTTGCCATTGGTCTTCTGAGCTAGTACGGCACCTATGCCAATTGAACTAGCATCAGTTGTCAGATAGAAGGGCTTAGAAAAATCTGGAAATTTCAAAATTGGAGCAGATGTTAGCTTTTCTTTTAGAGTTTGGAATGCTCTTTCTTGATGGAAGGTCCAAACAAAAGGAGCATCTTTCTTAAGCAACTCAGTTAGAGGAGCAGCTATGGAAGAAAAATTGGCAATGAAAGATCTATAAAAAGCTGCTAAGCCCACAAAGGATCTTACGGCATCAGCAGTTTTGGGAGTTGGAAAATTTAGTACTGCAGTTACTTTACTTTGGTCAGTCGTAACCCCTCTAGGAGTGACTACGTGACCAAGAAACTTAATTTCTGATCTGAAAAATTGACATTTAGACAGTTTGATCTTTAAATTGGCTTCTTCAAGCTTACCAAGTACTACATCAAGTCTTTTCAAGTGTGTATCCACGTCTTTAGACATGACGATTACGTCATCTAAGTACACCATAAGTGCATTACCTATGAGACCTCTAAAGATATTAGTCATGAGCCTTGAGAACGTGATAGGGGAAGATCATAATCCAAACGCCATACGGAGGAAGTGATAATGACCTGTAGGAGTGGAGAATGCAGTTAGCTCTTGGCTGTCCTCGTGAAGAGGGACTTGCCAAAACCCTTGTAACAAATCTAGGGTTGAAAAGACTTTGTTATCTCCGATATTTCGTAAAAGATCACCCAGTACAGGAAGTGGGAAGCGATCTGGAATGGTTTTCGCGTTTAACTTCCTAAAGTCAATCACTGGGCGCCAAGTACCATCCTTCTTAGGTACTAGGATCAAGGGTGCATTCCAAGGTGAATTGCTAGGTGCAATAACTCCATCATCAAGCATTTGATTGATCAATTCTTCTGCGACAGCAACTTGTGAATGAGGCATTCTGTATGCAGGTATGTAGATAGGTCTAGTACCAGGTTCAAGTGGAATACGATGGGACAATAAGTTCGTTATACCCATCTTCTCACCTGGTAAAGCAATGGCTTTACGACGTTTGTTCAACAGAGTCAACAAACGCTTGACTTCATCTGGGAAGTCAGTGGGAGCTAAGTCTTTCTCCTCAACTGGTGGAACAGATTGATCCAGTGAAGTGGATGAGGTCTCCCCGGTAGAAATAGCACCGACCCACTGGTCAGGTGACAACTCATCTTCTACCTGAACAGGGTAAGGATAGTGAACAAGGTCAACAAGATTGGTGTTTGCTCTGAGGCGAACACTGTGACCAGAAGTGTTGGCCAGGAAGAAATGGATCTTACTATCTCTTACAACATGTAAGGATGGTTCAACAAATAGACCTTTTACTTTGCAAGAATCACTGTCAACTAGGACGTTATCACCATCTGGAACACTAGGAACAACTACAGACACTCTAGTGAGAGCACTAGCCGCAACAGAGACGTCTTTCTGCAGACGGCATGTGACATCAACAAGAGATGGCATTACTAGTTTCAAGTAATCGTTTTCTGACAAGGCATCCCCTGTGGAGAAACTACTACTCGAACTAGCAGTCATTGCAGGGATAGGTTGTGCACTCAAGGCAATCTGAGTGTCCTCGGACACTTGAGGCATCGGACTATCCTGCAAGTCTGAAGGTATAGGTGGAACACTGATGGGAGTGACAGAATTACCAGTGCCTGACCGCTTGGGTACGCTACTGGAGAATGCATTAGCTTGTAAGGACTTAATCCGTACATCATACTCTGCAGCAGTATAACAGATTTCTGATCCAAGCTGGTAACCCCAGAATGGAACGATCAAGTCGTCAATTTGGGCATGCCATCGATAAGGGTCGAGCACAATGCGTAAGTCTCGCATGGAAGCAAATCCCAGTAGAAGGTCACCAGGGAAAGTAATCTGGTCGACAACAAAGAAGGAAGCAATGAAGTCTCTACCTTGGATAGAAAAGGTTAGGGAAGTCCGACCTCGGACACGCAGGTGAGAACCAGCTACTCCACTAAGGGAGGACACATGAGTCGGTTCTACGAGAAGGACATGTCGTAACTGCTTATCCTTAAACAAACTAGACCTAATAATATTGACTTGCGCACCAGAGTCCATGAACAAATGAACGGGCGCATTATAAACAGATGCTTGCACTATAGGGCCTATGGTTGCATTGGAAGTTATGTGCAAACAAAAAGGTGGAGTGTCATCAGAAAAGACTTGTTCTACTTCATCCCCAAAATCATCTATGTCAGAGACATGTGAAGCAACATCATCAGCAGGATTGTCATTCTCGAGACTGCTTAAGGCTTCAAAGGAATTGTGAACGGGGATGGTGTACTCATTATCACCTACTGTCACCATGGGACGGTTTGACTGGGGCGCTCGAATTCCCCCGAATTGGAAGAACGAGCCTGGTTCTGGTTAGTTTGAGAATTGGAAGAATGAGCCTGGTTCTGGTTATTTTGAGAACCACGATATCTGTTTCCTCTACGGGTTCTGCGGTTGGAACGGCCACGGAAAGACCTAGAGTACTGAAGGTTATAGAGAGCATTGCACTCAGATGTGTCATGTCCATCCTACCTCACACATCATGGGTGAGTCCTCCCTACCTCACACATCATGGGTGAGTCCTCCCTACCTCAGACATCATGGGTGAGTCCTCCCTACCTCACACATCATGGGTGAGTCCTCCCCACACGTCATCCAGCCACCAGCTACTCTGTCACACGTCATCCCGCCGCCAGCTACTCTGTCACACGTCATCCAGCCTCCAGCTACTCTGTCGCACGTCATCCGGCCTCCAGCTACTCTGTCACACGTCATCCAGCCTCCAGCTACTCTGTCACACGTCATCCAGCCTCCAGCTACTCTGTCACACGTCATCCAGCCTCCAGCTACTCTGTCATACGTCATCCAGCCTCCAGCTACTCTGTCACACGTCATCCAGCCACCAGCTACTCTGTCACACGTCATTCAGCCTCCAGCTACTCTGTCACACGTCATCCAGCCTCCAGCTACTCTGTCACACGTCATCCAGCCTCCAGCTACTCTGTCACACGGCATCCAGCCTCCAGCTACTCTGTCACACGTCATCCAGCCTCCAGCTACTCTGTCACACGTCATCCAGCCACCAGCTACTCTGTCACACGTCATCCAGCCACCAGCTACTCTGTCACACGTCATCCAGCCACCAGCTACTCTGTCACACGTCATCCAGCCACCAGCTACTCTGTCACACGTCATCCAGCCACCAGCTACTCTGTCACACGTCATCCAGCCTCCAGCTACTTTGTCACACGTCATCCAGCCACCAGCTACTCTGTCACACGTCATCCAGCCTCCAGCTACTCTGTCACACGTCATCCAGCCACCAGCTACTCTGTCACACGTCATCCAGCCACCAGCTACTCTGTCACACGTCATCCAGCCTCCAGCTACTCTGTCACACTTCATCCAGCCTCCAGCTACTCTGTCACACGTCATCCAGCCACCAGCTACTCTGTCACACGTCATCCAGCCACCAGCTACTCTGTCACACGTCATCCAGCCACCAGCTACTCTGTCACACGTCATCCGGCCACCAGCTACTCTGTCACACGTCATCCGGCTACCAGGAGGAAACAAGGATTAGTTTACATTCTCATCAAATAACAAAAATATATCGAGTTTCCATTGTGTATTGTCACAAGGCTAAATGATGGCAACAAAATGCCATGATTTTTGAATGATAATAAGTATGAAATAAAGAAACTTTTTGTTACTATGATTATTATTATTATTATTATTATTATTATTATTATTATTATTATTATTATTACACGTCGGGTGTCTCCCACCAAGGCAGGGTGACTCGAAAAAACGTAAACTTTCATCATTCACTCCATCACTGTTTCGCCTGAGGCACTCTTACACTACAGTTATCGAACTGCAACATTAACACTCCTCCTGAGTGCAGACACACACATCGGCCGATTCCCACCAAGGCAGGGTGGCCCGAAAAAGAAAAACTTTCATAATCATTCACTCCATCACTGTCTTGCCAGAGGCGTGCTTTACACTACAGTTATAAAACTGCAACATTAATACCCCTCCTTCAGAGTGTAGACACGTTAATTCCCATCTCCAGGACTCAAGTCCGGTCTGCCGGTTTCCCTGAATCCCTTCATAAATGTAACCTTGCTCACTCCAGCAGCACATCAAGTCCTAAAAAAACATTTGTCTCCTTTCACTCCTATCAAATACGCTCACGCATGCTTGCTGGAAGTCCAAGCTCCTCACACACAAAACCTCCTTTACACCCTCCCTCCAACATTTCCCAGGCCGACCCCTACTCCGCCTTCCCTCCACTATAGATTTATCCACTTTCGAAGCCATTCTATTTTGTTCCATTCTCTCTACATGTCCGAACCATCTCAACAACCCCTCCTCAGCCCTCTGGATAATATTTATGGTATTCCCGCACCTCCTCCTAATTTCTAAACTACGAATTCTCTGCATTATTTTCACACCACACATTTATACATATTATATTATACATTCCTCAAAATCAAATAAATCCCAACACAATTAATTAATCTTTAGAGGAAATATGTAGAAATGTCCCTGCAATATCCATAATCTGAGTGGAAAATGTGCTATATTTTCCACTCTAACTCCCAAAATGCTAACTGCATGACAATAGTGGTGCTGTAATTTAGAGAGTAGTGATGATAATTTTCTCTTGAATTTAGTTATTATAGTTTAGTCTACTGAGTTGTGAGTAATAATCCCTGTTTAGTTAATAATTATTGTAGATAATTATGTTTAGTAAATAATGATGATATTTTTTCCTATTGGTAATAGTTTATTTTTTCTAGTGTATCGCTGTGATGATATTATCCAGTGTCTAGTGGTGATAGTTGTGTTTAGTCTGAGAAGGTTCACATTTTGTCTAGTTATTTATATACTTGGCTTCAACTGATACTTATAACTTCGGTGTTCACTGGTTGTGGCATGCAAAGAGTACGTAACCTTTATTCGGCGCATGTACACACCCTCATTTACAGGCTATCTCCCCCAACCAGCGAACCAGGTTGCTAAGAGTTGATGATGGGGCCCCGTCGTTCAACTAGTGACCAGGTTCTAGCCAATAAGAAGATGGTTTTGGCAATCGCAGAGGTTATGTGGGTACCGCTCTCCTGTCTGCCCTTGTCATTCCCACCAACTTCTTTATACAGATAAAGATAAAGCTTGCAAGTTCATTTCTATGTATATAATCTGACACCGTTATCACCATGATTATCTAATGATTTGTTTTGGGTTACCTGTGTACAGACATACTGAATTCTTCATTCACTTCAGGCGAGTGAAGTTATTCACTTTTAATATATAACACTTCTTCCGTTGTTTAATTCGATTGTCTTCTGGAACTGCAACAAACTCTTCAAGAAAATGACGGTTCCTTTTCAAGACATACATGTATATACACAAGTAAACGAAGGTCGAGGCTTCAGCTTCAATCGAACTACTGAATTCCCTTCTCTGGCTACGAGTGATGTCTCGAAATCCCATTGTCAGAGATACCACCTGATCCTTCTCCTTCACTTCCTGCATGCAAAGGACATTCACAGACACAGAGTTTGTATGTTGTTGAGTTATCTTTCCAGTCATATTCTAGCCCCGCGCGCACACACAAAAGGTAATTGTTATTTGAAGTTTAGTTTAATATGTTTATTATGCACCCCATACCCATCCTGTGGGCGGTAGTCAAAAGATTACAGAGGTACATAATGGGTCCAGGGACTGGGCCTCAAAGTTTTGATAGCTGAGCAAGTTACAGAGGTAATGAACTCACAATTTACAAAGGTAATGAACTCACAATTTACAAAGGTAAACTATTTGAACCATACACATTCTCCACAATGAAATATCCACTATTTAACACAGAATTGCTTCATAGTAGAGATTCTTATTATTCATTATCATTCATCTAAAATGTTTCAATGAAAAATTATGCTCTATTGTGAGAGCTCTTCATTTTTCTCATCCATCTATTTCCTTAGATAAGTAATGAATTCGTTATCTATGCTTTCACGATTAAAATAATCATATAAATTGTTCTATATCTTTTGCACGATAATATTTCCTCATTCAGATTTTAATTCGATCTTTAAATAAAGTTTAAATTATATATTTACATTTAACTGAGCCACTTACTCTATTAGACAATATAATATTCTTAACCACCTCCAGCAGCTATTTCTCATTTTATGGACGATAATATAATAGTCAAGCTCTCAGCGATGATTTTATTACTAAAATCATTGGTAGTCTCTTGACATTTTTATTTCACAGCACACTGCCTAACGATTGCTATTCTAATGAGTTTTGTCTCTTAAACTAAAGTATAAATTTGTTTTATGCCATTATTAATGATACATCTTAGTGATGAACTTAATCTGGCATGTGGTTCAGCACTGTGAAGTACTGATACATCATGGTACTACAGAGTTACAGTGAAAATTTTCGTGATAAACTTAGATAAAGAATGTGAAGCAGTGACAATACTTGTTTAATAAGCTATAGTTGGCTGTTTTAATAAAAATAAGATGGTAAACACCTGAAGTACTTAATGTACTTACATGTTTCTTTTTTTTTTTAAAGATATTCCATCTCAGGTAGTCCATAAAGCTGGAATTATACACAAATAACCCGCACATAGAAGAGAGGAGCTTAAGACGTCGTAAGCTTCTCTCTTCTATGTGCGGGTTATTTGTGTATCGTTCCAGTCACCGTATTGTGCCTTTTTTTATTTAAAGCTGGAATTGTTGCTTCTACTGTGTGTTTCTTTTAGACTGCAATCCCTCGGGTAATGAAACAGCACACACACACACACACACACACACACACACACACACACACACACACACACACACACACACACACACACACACACACACACAAGCACACACAGAACTACACAGGGATCTGGACAGGCTGCAGACCTGGTCCAGCAATTGGCTCCTGGAGTTCAACCCCACCAAGTGCAAAGTCAAGAAGATTATGGAAGGGCAAATAAGACCGCAGACGGAGTACAGTCTAGGGGGCCAGAGACTACAAACCTCACTCAAGGAAAAAGAACTTGGGGTGAGTATAACACCAGGCACATCTCCTGAAGAGCATATCAACCAAATAACTGCTGCAGCATATGGGCGCCTAGCAAACCTCAGAACAGCATTCCGACATCTTAATAAGGAATCGTTCAGGACCCTGTACGCCGTGTACGTTAGGCCCATATTGGAGTATGCGGCACCAGTTTGGAACCCACACCTAGCCAAGCACGTGAAGAAACTAGAGAAAGTGCAAAGGTTTGCAACAAGACTAGTCCCAGAGCTAAGAGGTATGTCCTACGAGGAGAGGTTAAGGGAAATCAACCTGACGACACTGGAGGACAGGAGAGATAGGGGGGACATGATAACGACATACAAAATACTGAGAGGAATTGACAAGGTGGACAAAGACAGGATGTTCCAGAGATTGGACACAGTAACAAGGGGACACAGTTGGAAGCTGAAGACACAGATGAATCACAGGGATGTTAGGAAGTATTTCTTCAGCCACAGAGTACTCAGTAAGTGGAATAGTTTGGGAAGCGATGTAGTGGAGGCAGGATCCATACATAGCTTTAAGCAGAGGTATGATAAAGCTCACGGCTCAGGGAGAGTGACCTAGTAGCGATCAGTGAAGAGGCGGGGCCAGGAGCTCGGACTCGACCCCCGCAACCTCAACTAGGTGAGTACAACTAGGTGAGTACACACACACGCATACATACACACACACACACAAACACACACACACACACACACAAATTTATTTTTATATACAGTGAGAGAATGCAAACACTAGTGTTTGGGATATTACTTGTAGCACCATATTTTGTTAGTACTCTATTTCATAGGAAAAACATTGTTAGTGCCTGCAATAAATCAGTAAGATACTCAAATAAAGTGATTTACCAGTAATGTGACTACTGGTGGGACTACTACTGTATTAAGAAAGTGAGCTGATGTAGATTACATTTAACTCTTCATACTAATTTTTATTATTCAAGTGCTAATTTTTGGCAGCTTCAAACGTTGTTGAGGATTTAAATGTTTTGCATGTATGTACATACATAAGGGGAGACATGAATTACTACATTCAGTTACTACTTGGGGGAGCTGATGGAGCCGATAAAGACTGAAATGTATGGACCAAGAGCAAGTTGACATGGAAGCTAAATCACAGTTGAGTCACAGAATGTTAGGGAGCACTTTCTAAGTGTCAGGGTAGCAGTGAAGTGGATTGAACTAAATATGGAGGTGGGCGAGGCAAACTGAATATTGTGCTGTTAACAGTTTTAAGAGGAGGAGTCAGCATGATTTGGATGAAGAGATGATAAACAACTAATACCTGTCAATGAAGCTTTAGAGGCAGGGACCAGGAGTTAAAACTTGATCTTTACAAACACAGCTTATTTAGTGTACACACACGCACTCACGCACACGACACACACACACGACACACACACCCACGACACACACACACACACGACACACACACACACTTGCATATACAGCAGGCCTAGTGTCTAATCGACATGTGCCTAGGACAAAATGGTAACTAACACACACACACACACACACACACACACACACACACACACACACACTCACACACACACAAACACATACAAACGCTCACATAGTGTAAAGAATGACCGGGGCCAGGAGCTGAGTCTCGACCCCTGCAACCACAATTAGGTGAGTACATACACACACACACACAAACACACACACACATACACACACACACACACACACACACACACACACACACACACACATACACACACACACACACACACACACACACACACACACACACACACACACACACACACACACACACACACACACACACACACACACACACACACACACACACATACAAACGCTCACATAGTGTAAAGAATGACGGAGGAAAAGTGTATGAAGAATGACTAGTAATTTTGTGAGATCAACTAGAAATTTATATATCATAACATCAATGATTTTCGTTACCGACAAGTTGAAGGACAAGAAACATGTGCAACACCTGTGTGGCTTTACTATGTAGACCTTTTGTCAATCATTGGCTCTATTAATAAAATACAGGCACAAAAACTGAAGACAGAAGCGGCATAATTTACTTCCACTGGGGAATCCTGCCTACCACTGAAAATAACTTCAGCTGTTGCAACTCACATTATTCCAGTACGTAATCCCAGTTCTTGCTTCTCGTGCTTCAGATTCATCAAGACTACGATACTGAACACCTGCTTGAAGCTGAAGGATTGATTTCCTAATCTTTTACTACAGTTTTTTTTTATTTTTGTCCCAGTATTACACTGATAATGCCACTGATTGGCGAAACGCCTATATGATCAAGATTCCCAATTCTTGCACGTGTGTCTGATTCTTCAAGAAATTTAAAGAGGTATTCTCAGAGGAAACAGGAAGGTTACCATAATTACCGAAACAGTGGAATGCACTAACTACAGCTGAGTGAACATAACTTAAAGGCAGTTAACCAAATAATATATCTCTGCAGGTTAACAGTGTGAGCCACTGACAACATCTTTCACAGTTTTATCGACGAAGGGCAACGTCGAGAAGTATGGAAGAGAGTAAATTTAGTCCCAATATATAAGAAAATGGAGAAACAAGCATAATTTAACTGCACACCGTTGCAACGACATGCATAATTTGCAGTGTTATGGAGAAGTTTATCAGAAGAGCGATTAAGAATTTAGAAAGGAACTATAAACAATCCTGCTACAGAAATGGTAAATCGTGTCTGACAATCCTAAAAAATAAAAGAAAGAAAGAGAGGGATGGGTAGACTGCATATTTTTTTTTAACTCAAGGAAGGATATTATTAGATTATCCTCAGGGATAGCAGGGAAAGCACTACGTAGGATACACTAATGTTATAAAACCAATCACAAGAGACGATCTAATGCTATCATACAGAAAACAAATCGGAATTACTATATAAAATTTCTAATAGTTGCACGGATCTTCCTCGGGTTATAATTGACCGCTATTGAAAATTTTAGACCGATCGGATAACCCGTTATCAAGTTAAACACTTATTCACTATAATAAAAAATTATTCATATACGGATTAAATAATTTTTCCCCAGTATTATTATTAAACTAAAATTTATTTTACTTCATTGAGTGATAATAGATGACTCTGATCGCGGGTTCTAACCCCACCCGTGGTATGGCTTGTTTGCAACCGTGTCATTTCGATTTTGTGAGTCATAATAGATGTAGAGGTGCTCGACACTAGCTGTAATCTATGTTTTCAATTACAAAAACAGTAATGCGACCATTATTCCATATTATTTATTTCCCAATCTTCCTTCACTACAGAAGGCGATTTGTCAGCATGGCTTTAGCTTATGTTCTGTAGTTGTGCGTGTGTACTAACCTGCTTGTAGGTGTAGACTCTGGCTTCGCCTGTAACTCCTTATAAACGATCACAATGTATTCCCAGTCTCTTGATCTCTGATTAACGAGCTTGAAAAAAATATGTCAGATTTTGCTTTCTTTTTAATTCTCATTCAGTCATTCCATTGTCGCTACAATCTGAACAAAAAGTTGATAATTATTATTATTATTATAATAATTATTATTATTATTATTATTATTATTATTATTATTATTATTATTATTATTATTATTATTATTATCATCATCATCATCATCACCATTATCATTAATATTTTTAACATTTTCATGACATATCTTAAGTCGACCAAGGCAGAGTGAAATCGACTCAAGAGTTTAGATGCCAATTCGCCCATTATGTGTGTGACATAATGTGAAATTTTCATTCTCATTAAACCACGTAATGTATATTGAACTGACCCATTACTGAATGTCTTCAATATTTAATGGCTAACACATCTTACAGCACATCATACCAATTAACAAATGGCTGTTGAGTGATTAAATGTGGTTTTTAAGCCTATCGACTACACGAGGGTTATACACAATGCACTTATAACCTGCTCATAAAAGAAATAAGCTTATAACGACGTTTCGGTCTAACCTGGACCATTGACTGGTTCCACGAAAGTAATGACGGCTGTTCGATTATTTGTTCACCACAAGAGAAGAATATCGTAATCCCTAAAGTCAATTCTCAGCACATATATACTGAGAGAATTGTGATTAAGTTGCGTGTAGGCGAATTTGTCAACGCATTATTTTTAATATAACTTAGAAGCGTTGAAATCAATGCCATAACTGGAGAATATCTCATTTGATTGACTACAAATTTTCAGCTTTGCTTGGATTCCCAGAATGCAATTTTTACGCTGTTTTTTTAAGCTGCATAAGTCCAAGATTGCGAAATTGTTTAAATAATTTGTTATATTGATTTCAGTTCAATATGTTAAGAATGGTTTTCTTTATTTGCTTCAACATATTACTGACGCATTCCATAAAAGAATGACTTCGAATAGGTTTAGCTTGATTAGGAGAATTTTTTTTTATTTATTGAAGTTGTTTACAAATCTTGGAAGAGGTAGATTCAGAGCAATTAACAAAGAACAGTTTTTCTCAAACCTTTAATGTTTCACTGTTTATGGTCTTCACGAAAAGAAAAGGTGACTCTCACTTCTAGCCTCGTTAATTTTAAATTGCCAAATTTTATTTGATACAATGGTATCCCTGTAATAACTTGAGAGTGCCTCGACGTGCTAAGTTTCCCATTTTATTGATTTTTTTTTTCAACAAGTCGGCCGTCTCCCACCTAGGAAGGGTGACCCAAAAAAGAAAATCCCCAAAAAGAAAATACTTTCATCATCATTCAACACTTTCACCTCACTCATACATAATCACTGTTTTTGCAGAGACCCCCAGATACAACAGTTTAGAAGCATATATGAAGATATATAACATATACCTCGAAACTGCCAATATCCCAAACCCTCCTTTAAAGTGCAGGCATCGTGCTTCCCATTTCCAGTACTCAATAGAAATAACCGGTTTCCTTGAATCTCTTCACTAAATATTACCCTGCTCACACTCCAACAGCTCGACAGACCCCAAAAACCATTCGTCTCAATTCACTCCTAACACGCTCACGCACGTTTTCTGGAATTCCAAGCCCCTCGCCCACAAAACCTCCTTTACCCCTTCCCTCCAACGTTTTGAGGACGACCTCTACCCCGCCTTCCCTCCCCTACAGATTTATACGCTCTCCGTGTCATTCTACTTTGATCCATTCTCTCTAAATGACAAAATCACCTCAACAACCCCTCTTCAGGACTCTGACTAATACTTTTATTAACTCCACACCTTCTCCTAATTTCCACACTCAGAATTCTCTGCATAATATTTACACCACACATTGCCTTTAGACAGGACATCTCCACTGCCTCCAATCGCCTCCTCGCTGCAACATTTACAACCCAAGCTTCACACCCATATAAGAGTGTTGGTACTACTATACTTCATACATTCCCTTCTTTGGCTCCACAGATAACGTTTTTTGTCTCCACATATACCTCAATGCACCACTCACCTTTTTCCCTTATCAATTCTATGGTTAACCTCATCCATTATAAATCCTGACACGTCAACTCCCAAATATCTGAAAACATTCACTTCATCCATACTCCCTCTCTCTAATGTGATATCCAATTTTTCTTTATCTAAATCATTTGATACCCTCATCACCTTACTCTTATCTATGTTCACTTTCAACTTTCTACCTTTACACAAATTCAGTGGTTTTCTTAGAGGTTTGTATAGAGTTTAAATTGAATAAAACTACAAAAAAAATGAAAACTCGCGTTATCAAAATATATATATATAATTCCTACTAAATTTATTTTATAAAAGTTTACAATAATTTAATAATAAACAAGCACAATGAAATATATTTTTTGGGTTACATTCAGAACGATTTTTGTGAGATTAATGTGAGATTCAGCAAGAAGCGCGTTGTTATTTAAGCCAAAATTGTAAGTTTTCGTTATTCGGCTCAAACGACACACACACACACACACACACACACACACACACACACACACACACACACACACACACACACACACACACACACACACACACACACACACACATACATACACACACACACACACACATACATACACACACACACACACACACACACACACACACACACACACACACACACATACACACACACACATACATACACACACACACACACACACACACATACATACACACACACACACACACACACACACACACACACACACACACACACACATACACACACACACATACATACACACACACACACACACATACATACACACACACACACACACACACACACACACACACACACACACACACACACACACACACACACACACACACACACACACACACACACACACACACACACACACACACACACACACACACACACAAGGTAACAGAAGTAAGACACGAGAGAGAGGGGTGGGTAGATTGCGTTTTCCTAGACTGCAGGAAGGCCTTTGACACAGTTCCCCACAAGAGATTAGTGCAGAAGCTGGAGGATCAGGCGCATATAAAAGGGAGGGTACTGCAATGGATCAGGGAATACCTGACAGGGAGGCAGCAACGAGTCATGGTACGTGAAGAGGTATCACAGTGGGCGCCTGTTACGAGCGGGGTCCCACAGGGGTCAGTTCTAGGACCAGTGCTATTGTTGATATATGTGAACGACATGATGGAAGGAATAGACTCTGAAGTGTCCCTGTTCGCAGATGACGTGAAGTTGATGAGAAGAATTAAATCGGACGAGGATGAGGCAGGCCTCAAAGAGACCTGGACAGGCTGGACACGTGGTCCAGTAACTGGCTTCTCGAATTCAATCGAGCCAAATGCAAAGTCATGAAGATTGGGGAGGGGCAAAGAAGACCGCAGACAGAGTATAGGCTAGGTGGACAAAGACTACAGACCTCACTCAGGGAGAAAGTCCTTGGGGTGACCATAACACCGAGCACATCACCGGAGGCACACATCAACCAAATAACTGCTGCAGCATACGGGCGCCTGGCAAACCTGAGAATAGCGTTCCGATACCTTAATAAGGAATCGTTCAAGACACTGTACACTGTGTATGTTAGGCCCATACTGGAGTATGCAGCACCAGTCTGGAACCCACACCTGGTCAAGCACGTCAAGAAGTTAGAGAAAGTACAAAGGTTTGCAACAAGGCTAGTCCCAGAGCTCAAGGGAATGTCGTACGAGGAAAGGTTAAGGGAAATCGGACTGACGACATTGGAGGACAGAAGGGTCAGGGGAGACATGATAACGACATACAAGATACTGCGGGGAATAGACAAGGTAGACAGAGATAGGATGTTCCAGAGAGGGGACACAGGGACAAGGGGTCACAACTGGAAGTTGAAGACTCAGACGAGTCACAGGGACGTTAGGAAGTATTTCTTCAGTCATAGAGTTGTCAGCAAGTGGAATAGCCTAGCAAGTGAAGTAGTGGAGGCAGGAACCATACATAGATTTAAGAAGAGGTATGACAAAGCTCAGGAAGCAGAGACGGAGAGGACCCAGTAGCGATCAGTGAAGAGGCGGGGCCAGGAGCTGAGTCTCGACCCCTGCAAACACAATTAGGTGAGTACAATTAGGTGAGTACACACACACACACACACACACACACACACACACACACACACACACACACACACACACGCGCGCGCGAGCGCGCGCGCGCATACACACAGTGATGTATAACCCACCACAGAACAGCAGGAGACCAGGGCAAGAGTATGACGAGAGCAATAGAGCGATGGTTAACACACTGGCTGCAGTGGCCAGAAGAGCTCATGCATGCAGGGCAAACCTCCTGATCATGGGTGACTTTAACCACAAGGAGATCGACTGGGAGAACTTGGAGCCACATGGGGGCCAAGATACATGGAAGGCTAAGATGATGGAGGTGGTACTGGAAAACTTCATGTACCAACACTTAAGGGACACTACAAGAGAGAGAAAAGAGGATGAACCAGCAAGACTGGACTCAGTATTCACCTTGAGTAGTGCAGATATTGAGGACATCACATATGAAAGATCTCTTGAGGCCAGCGATCATGTGGTTTTGAGCTTCGAATACACAGTAGAGCTACAAGTGGAGGGGGAAGCAGGAAGGCCAAGACAAATGAAGCCAAATTACAAGAAAGGGGACTACACGGGAATGAGGAACTTCCTGAACGAGGTTCAGTGGGACAGAGAACTGGCAGGGAAGCCAGTTAATGAGATGGTGGAATAAGTAGCAACAATGTGCAAGGAGGCTGAGGAGAGGTTTGTACCCAATGGAAACAGGACTAATGAAAAAGCCAGGACGAGCCCATGGTTCACCCAAAGGTGCAAGGAGGCAAAAACCAAGTGTGCTAGGGAATGGAAGAAATATAGAAGGCAAAGGACCCAGGAAAATAAGGAGAGCAGTCGTAGAGCCAGAAACGAATATGCACAGATAAAAGGGAGGCCAAACGACAATATGAAAACGACATAGCAGCGAAAGCCAAATCTGTCCCGAAGCTGTTATACAGCCACATCAGGAGAAAAACAACAGTCAAGGACCAGGTAATCAGGCTAAGGAAGGAAGGAGGAGAGACAACAAGAAATGACCGTGAAGTATGTGAGGAACTCAACAAGAGATTCAAAGAAGTGTTCACAGAGGAGACAGAAGGGGCTCCAGAAAGACGGAGAGGTGGGGCACACCACCAAGTGCTGGACACAGTGCACACAACCGAGGAAGAAGTGAAGAGGCTTCTGAGTGAGCTAGATACCTCAAAGGCAATGGGGCCAGATAACATCTCCCCATGGGTCCTGAGAGAGGGAGCAGAGGTGCTATGTGTACCCCTAACAACAATATTCAATACATCTATCGAAACAGGGAGATTGCCTGAGGCATGGAAGACAGCACATATAGTCCCAATCTTCAAAAAAGGAGACAGACATGAAGCACTAAACTACAGACCAGTGTCACTGACATGTATAGTATGCAAAGTCATGGAGAAGATTATCAGGAGAAGAGTGGTGGAACACCTAGAAAGGAATGATCTCATCAACAGCAGCCAACATGGTTTCAGGGACGGGAAATCCTGTGTCACAAACCTACTGGAGTTCTGCTTCTCTGTTCTGTACATAGACCAACTTACTCTTATTATTTCTTAACCACTGGAGAACTGCTTCATTATCACTCCAGATCACGGTTTTTTCAATAGTGAGATGATCAAGTACTTCGTTGAGATAGACAGCTAATTTTGTACCTACATAGAGTGCTGTCAATTCCAGTTGTGGTACTGTTCTGACCTTCAAAGGTGCTACCCTGGCCTTTGAAGTAATTAGTGTACTTCCTTTAGTATTATTCATGTAAACTACAGCGCCATAACCTCTGGTTGAAGCATCACAGAACACATGTAATGTGTACTTATTTCCCTCTTGACCTATTTGTCTGGGAAATTTAATTTGATGAAGTTGTTTAAACTCCTTGGATATTTCATCCCATGCTTGACTCATTTCTAGAGGCAAGTTCTCATCCCATCCAATTTTGAGTTTCCATGCATCTTGCATAAGCATTTTACCCTTTATGGTAATTGGTGAGACGAGTCCTAGAGGATCAAAACATTGTGATACCTCTGACAGTAAACTACGTTTAGTGAGTGTACTGCATGATTTATTGTTTATCCTTTTGAGACTCAAAGTATCTTCCTGTGTGTTCCAATTAAGTCCCAGCATATTGTTGCAATCAGGAATTTCAGTTTCAGGGAAATCTTCTTTCATAAGTTCCCTTAATTGCTTTGAATTAGTATTCCACATCATTAGAGGCATATTTGCTTCTTTCATCTCCTTGTTAGCTTCTCTGTATAACGATTTCAAATCCTCCTCTTTATTCACAGTACCTTGAAGATTGTCCACATAGAAACTTTTCTTTAAGATTTCTTTGAAGGGACTTTGAGATTTCTTCAAATGTGTATTTAGAGTAGCTTCTAGTAAGAATGAAGAGGATGTTGCACCAAACAATACTGATTTGAAACGATAAGTTTTCACAGGACTTTGAGGATCATGTGGAATTTCAGGCAACAAAAATCTATTTCTTGTAGTCCTACTCTTAAGAAAGCTTTGGAAATATCAGCCTTGTAGGCATATGGGTTTGTGCGAAATTTCATAAGCACGTCTCCAAGCTTCTCAGTTAGTGAGGGTCCGGTCATCAGACAGTCATTAAGACTTGCTACATCTTTATTTGCACGTGCGCTGCAATTATATACAACACGTAGTGGAGTGGTTTCAGAATCTTTTCTCACTCCATGGTGGGTGATATAATAACCTTCTGTCTTCAACTTATCTTCGACTACTTCCTCAATGAATTTATTGTCCAACTGTTCTTGTATGATTCTTCCTCAGCTCGTGTATTTGTGCTTTCATTTGTCCGAAAGCAATGAGATAATTGTTAGGCAGATATGGTGGATTTAATTTCCATGGTAACCTAACCCAATACTGTCCATCTTTATATTTGACAGTGTCCAAATATTGGTTATAAGTCTGAGACTCTTGTGGGCTTGGTTTATTTACATCAATACCTATCGCATCTAAATCCCACAACTTATCAACTGGTTCATTCATTTCTTCCAGTAATGATAATTTTTGCTGTGGTACATGATCAGCGGTTATTCTCGTAACTAGTACATTTTCCACTGAATCAATATCAGCTTCTTTCCCACTTTGAGAGGGAATGGAACCACATATCATGTGGCCTCATGCTGTTTTCAGCAAGTGAACATCATGTTTACTTACTACATTTTGCACAAAACAGTGATAATAATCACTTCCAATGATTAAATCAATTGGACTAATAGTGTCCGTCTGTATGTCAGGACAGGCTAACTTGACCTTAGCTGCTTTCAGTGCTGCAACTGTTTCTTTTAATCCCTGGATCTGCACAGACTTAGGCAATTATCTACTACCACAGCTTCTACTGTCTTTTTTCTGTTTCCTAGACCAACAGTGATTCTGGCTAGGTCATATGTCTGTTTATCAGAATTGTGGAAAAAACCAGCTATATCTAACTGTACTTTGGCATAGGGTTGTTTATTCACTTTCTGCAGCACTGTTCTTCTGATGAAGGACCTTTTTGAGCCTTGATAAATAATGTTAGCACATTGATTTTGTGTAATTTATTGGATAACTCAACTCGAGCTATCGAGAGAGCTGTTGCTTTAAACTTATCTCTCACATTTAATACTGTTGCTTGTTGACTTCCTGATTCTGTGTATGATGCATGATGTATGACGCATACCCTTGCATTTAAAACACTTCTTCAGTGAGCATTTACCTCCCTTGTGTTCACCTAAACACTTGATGCACCTTTTCAGCTGATGAACACGTTGTTTACGTGCCTCCACTGATGTGTATTGACTACAGTACTGTGCCCAATGTGTTCCATCACAAAGTATACATTTTGGAGTACGTTTATGTGTGACAGTTTGTTTACTGTCTGTTGTATTCACAGCTTGATAAATGCCTATATGGGATTTCCCATTCTGTGGTTTAGTGGGAGTAGGTATACTCTTTTTATACTGAGTTGAAGGTTTGTTATCAACGGGATTTGTGGATTTTTCATCTTGTCTCGTTGCTTGCATGCATGAAACTATTGTTTGTAAACCATTGCTAATTTCCTCACAAGTGAAATAGCGTTTATAGAACATAATATTTAATCCTTCAATAGTTTGTGGTGACAACGTATCCTGTACAATACCACTGATAAACCAATCACATTGCCTTAGGTCATATTTAGCACCTAGAGATCTGAGACTATTGTCTAATGTGATTCTAAATGCCTGTAAGTCTGAAAAACAATGTTTGGGTGGCTTCAAGCTTGATATTAAGACTGCATGTCTAACTCTGGCCTTATCAGCATCAAAGTAATTATCTGCTAAGACACATAAGTCTATTTGATAATCGCCTTTAATCACCGGAAATGACTTAATCAGTTCATAGTGTTCTGCCTTCACAAGACATTTAAGATAATTGAACTTAGCACTCTCATCTATGTCAGTTCATGAATTTACTATGGATTGAAAACCACTAATGAATTCTTCGTAATTATGTCCTTGGAAAATAGGTAATGACACGGTAGGTAAGCTTGGTAATGGTACACTTGTTGTTGTTACAAGTGTAACAGGCGTTTGACCACTAGTTACAGTAGGTATCTGTGACAGAGTTTTGCGGCAAATTGCCTGTACTCCTGTCCACCTTAATTGTTGATTACTAAAAGTATCCAAAACATTTTTAATTTCATCTTCAGATTGATCTGATTCAAGAAAATCCTTTTCATAATGTGTATAGTCTGAATTAATTATTTCCAGACGTTGTTTAAGTAATTCAAATTTTACCTCAAAATCATCAAAATCTATGTTTGTATCTTGAGTTAATCCTATACAGACTGAAATTAGATTTTCTAATTGTGTAATCTTAGTCTGTAAAGACTGAAACTGAGCTTTCAAACAAGCCATTTTAATGGTATACTGTAAATTCTAGCACACACTTAGAGTGTTTAAAAAACACTGTACTGCTATAAACAGCTGAATTTTTGTTATGCTTAAGTCAGCAATAATCGAGTCAGACACTACTGACCTACTAAGCTTAACCTCAGGGTCAATGGCCATGAAGGGTACAGGGTACATATGGCTGGTGTTTATGGCTTGAGTTTGCTGTGTCAGCCTGACCACGATGATTAATCGTAAATAACGATGTTATACACTTCATTCACTGTACACTATAAATGTCACTGTATAACTGTAAATCACACATGAATATTTCTTGCACCTATATAAATGTCACTGTTAATATATATGAAAGCTAACATTTTTTATATATAGTTTCCTTTAATATAACAGGTATATCTATAAGAAACAAACTTTAACACAATCTTGTCTCTTAATTTCTGTCAATAAACATTATAAACACTATGTGTATATACACCAGACAAACTGAACATCAGTTGAGTTGTTGCTATAGTCAGCGTTTCTGAGAACTGGAGCAGTAGATGCCGGGTGCCGTCCCCCGTTTTCTTGTTGGGTGAGTCACCCAGCTCCCGTTTTCTTTGGGTGAACGCTGGGTGAGAGCCCGTTTTCTTTTGGCTGCCCATTCTCTGTGATTGAGTCTGGGGGGACTCATATATACTGAATTATATTATAAAACACTAGTTTTACAGCTTTTTTCGAAGGACCTTGGCTCATAGGTTATTTGTACACTGTAGTACAACATATTTGGACCACAGTGTGGCCTTTATCCGGTTCGAGCACGACCAATATGTTGATAAATGGGTTACCAGCTAAGTTTATAATTTTAAATATAGGGAATACTTAGCTGATAAAAGACAGCAAATCGTCTACACAGCCACCCCTGCAGACGAGGTCTTGAATTGTTGTCATGATCATCTCTCAACGGGCTGTATTAGATCTTATTATATAAACAATAAATTACCCCTAGGGGGTGTTATGTCAACATATTTCATTCACGGATTGCTGACAAACTTACTTGTGTGGACTCAAAAATCCGCACCTCACTGCCGACTATAGGTTGATTACAAACTCCTTGCGACTCAAGAACTGCGCAGTCCCCCATACTACAAGAAATCTATAACCCACCTTGCTCTTGTAGCGTGAGCTATGGTGTTCTTCACACCTTCGACAGGTATCAGTGACTTGATAGAAGCTGATGTGTCCTTGGATGTCCACGTCTTCCATAGTCTAGGAATACACACACTGGTACACTATGTTAAACAAGATTTGTCTTCATTGTTCACAATCTTATCACTAAAGAAGCTGATCACACTTCTCAGTAAGTGTTTATTGTGTTTTGTGAGACACTTTGTTCACACTAATGCACGGATCAGTGTTCTTTGTTGGTTATCCTGGCGTCAGTGTGACTCTCAGTAGAGTCAAAAGTAATCTGAAGATGAGACAGCCTCATACACCGTCACTGCCCCTAGCACATAAAGGAAAAGCTGACCTAGTACTTTCGCTTCCTTTCCACTTCCTCCATGAAGCAAAGCAGAATGTTTGAATCTTGCTGTCTTAAGCATAGACAACAATGTCCACTATGTTAACCATAGTAATAAAGTGGGAGCAGAATTTTCCTTAATTGTCCTGCTAAGGTAAGAGATGGACTGTCTTTTATTAAAAAACACTTTGCAACACTGGAGTCTTGCACGGAGCCTCGGTCGCTTGACCACGTCGCATACTGGTACTGCATCTGGGATCAATTACTTGCTGTAGCAGTAAACAAGATGTTTGCCCCTTCTGAGAGGGCTGGAGGGGCTGAAAGGGGCTGAAGGGGGCTGAAGGGGCCTGAAGGGGGATGATATCCTTCTCCTGGAGAAAATTTCTCCACAATAAACATGAGAGTGGCAAAGAATAAAAACTTTTCAGCCACTGTTGTATCTTTCCTGGAAAAAGTCTAACTCTATAGACTCGTTCGTTATGGGACATTCTGGCAGGATGCCACTTCCACTCGTATCAAAATCAAAAGGCTGTGGCACAAATATACTTTGTTTCCAGTTCAACTGTTGGTCACATGGTACAGGGTGGACCTCTGGCATGGGGCATGGGAGAACAGGAGGGGGACAGGAGTGGAGGCAACACATGGTTGAGGGGATGCTGGGCGGTCCTTTGTCTGTCCACACACAGCGCCATGTCGTCCAGGCACCGTGCCATCTACCACAGTTTCCTCCATCCCCGCATATTCACCTTCATGATCACTTTCACTATCAGTGGCCGGGGTTTTGGATCGTGACCTGCCAAGACTCTTACCGCCGACTTCAAATGGCACACTGCCTGAACGTAGGCCTAAAAGTAAGCTTCACCGGTGAATAATTAACACTATCAATAGACGAATTCTCTAATGGCATAAAATCAATCTCATCGTCACTTACATCACTTTCACTATCACTAAAACACCGGGAAAATGATGTGGCCACACTGGCCACCCCAGAGGTGATGGTCTGAGGGTCACTGGTAGACAGCAACCACCCAGGGAGGTACTACCGTCATCCCCCATCCCCCCATATAGGGTAAGATGGTTTTGAGAAGTCAAGAATTATGAAATCAGAAGATATAATAGCCTGCCTCATGCTTTATCTATCTGTTTAGAAGAGGTCATGTGACTTGAGAAAATGCGTTTCTCAGTAGATATTATATATATATATATATATATATATATATATATATATATATATATATATATATATATATATATGGATTGCTATTATTCTATGTAATCTTTATAATTAATAGATGAAAGGGAATGAAAGTGTTTTTTGTGTGTTTAAATGTCCTGTTCTGGTGTACTCTCAACCTCGGGGGTACTGAGGCGTATCTATTTATATTTTCCTAAATAGTGTCTATTATTCTTCACAGTATCGATTAATATGACTTGGGATTCTTCAATACCATTCCTATAATATTTCTATGGTTCAGATTTCTGCTTCTAACATCCTTTAATCCTACTTCCTATGTTAACAGGTGCTCTTGTGTACCCGTCAGTGTATGGTACATTCACAGCCAATTCGGTATATAACCATGCACTAACTGACGTATCATGGTGTTTTGGTGTGTAGACACTGGTCGAGCGTCACCAATTCATCATGAGGCCACCTGACATAATGAGCAATCATGTGATTTTGTATAGCACTGTTGTGTACAGTAGACTCTATTAAATAGCTATCGAGCTTGTATAGCCCATAATTTGAGTTCTATGCGGTATTCCTGCCATGTTTCAAATATATTGTACCAAACAGAACTGTTTGGTACAATAATTTGGGCAGCATCCCAAGAAAGGACACTGAGTACAAGGGACCTTGTAAACCCCACCAACTTTGTTGGAGAGTGTATTTTTAATCAGTCTTTGTTTCATTGTCACAGTGTTTTTGAAAGCAAGGTTCATATCAATCTTTTGTAATGCCTTACGCAGGCAAACCAGGCTCTCATTGTATGATAAAACTAGTATATTTCTCCAGGCCATCACATGCTTAGGTTCAGTCCTGTAGAGTCTTTTTTTGCTGACATTAGTGCCTTCTCGACAAAATCCCTTGAACCTCAGTTTTGTGGCTAAGTTGAATATCTTGCTGATTTCGTCCTCTAAATACTCTGGACTGCAGATGTGCAAGGCTCTCACGAGCATTGTGAGGAACACATCTGTTTTTACCCTAGTTTTGTGATTGGAATAGTAGTGGATGTATGACAACACATTGGTGGACTATATGTAAACTGTATATTTGAATTTTCTATCAACATAGTAGAATAAAATGTGTAGAAAAGGCAAAGTGTTGTTTATTTCATGTTCTGTAGTGACCTTAATGGAAGGTACTAGCCCACTGAATCTAAGTAGGAACTCATTAATGTTGTGATTTCTCGGCCATAGGCAAAGAACGTCGTCTACGTACCTGAACCAACTACCTTTATCTTGGAGAATGTCTTTAAGTAGTCTAGTCTCATAGAATTCTATATACCAGTGGCTAAGTAAGGGGCTAAGGGGATTTTCCATTGCCATACCTTGTTTTTGAGCATAGTATTTCCCTTCAAACACTAACTTACAATCAGTAGCACAACGTTTATCAACTTATAGTAGGACGAACTGGGTTCCCAGTTTATGAATCTTGATTACCCCATAAGGATATGGTAGTGTTGCCGACCTAGCTGACAGATGTTGAATAAGTTCATCATTCTCCTTCAATAGTGTTTTAAGTTGTTTATTGAAATGCCTGTTGACCTGGTCTGTAGGGCTCTTAATGAGTGGTTCATACGTTTCATTATCACTCAATAAATGGTTCACTTCTCTAAACATTCACTTTTGTCCAAAATAACAGCTACCTTCGATTTATCGCCTCTTTAGAGGTGCAGAGTCGATCATTATTGAGCTCCTTATAAGCATTTGTGAATCTTAATGAGCAGTTGAGAGGCACCAGCTTGAGTAATGTTCCTTATACCATACCTTTGCAAATATTAACAGTATCAGGGGTCAAGTCACCGTGTTTCTCCACCATGCAAAACGATTTTGCTAGGTTTACATAATTAACATTATTAGTTGAAGGCGCAAAGTTTAATCCAATCCCTAATGTGCCTTTTGGTCACTACTTAATTCTTTGCTAGACAGGTTCATAACTAACTCGGGATTCGCATGTGTTAACTTCCTAGGATGAGTGCGTTAGGTGTTCAGTCTGACTCTTCTAAGTTCCCTATAAATATAATCAAGCAAGTAGACACGCCACCCTTGGGGAATCTTATTAGAGAATACAGTCTTGGTAGAACCTGTTCACTTAGGCACTTATTTAGAAATATTAATTTGAGGGCAGCTTTATGGGCTTTGAGGAGTGAGCGTTTGTAGGAGGTAACAGCAAAAGTCAAAGAAGGAAAAAAGTGGGAGAATTAAGAACATAAGAGCATCAGAAAGAAGGAACTCTGCAACAGACCTACTGGCCTGAGCGAGGCAGCTCTATATCTCCCACCGGCTTAAGCCAATGCCTCGACATAGTGAGGTCAGACACGTCACTTAGGGGAGGAGCAGTACATCTGACCTAGTAGCACAAGCTAGTCAGGTCCAACTCACACCCACTCATGTATTCATCCAATCTATTTTTAAAACTACACAACGTCTTAGCGTCTATGACGGTACTCGGGAGTTTGTTCCACTCATCCACAACTCTATTACCAAACCAGTGCTTTCCTATATCCTTCCTGAATCTGAATTTTTCCAATTTAAAGCCATTGCTACGAGTCCTGTCTAGGTTAGATATTTTTAGCACGCTATTTACATCCCTTTATTAATTCCTGTTTTCCATTTATACACCTCAATCATGTCCCCCCTAATTCTACACCTTCCTAGAAAGTGCAGATTCAAGGCCCTCAGTCTATCCTCATAGGGAAGATTTCTGATACATGGGATCAACTTTGTCATCCTCCTTTGTACATTTTCCAGTGCATTTATGTCCATTCTGTAATATAAGAACATAAGAACGAAGGAACACTGCAGCAGGCCTACTGGCCCATGCGAGGCAGGTCCAAGTCTCCTACCGGCTTAAGCCAATGCACCCAACCTAGTCAGGTCAGGTCACCCTGACTTAAGGGAGGAACACGGCAACCGTCCTGGTAGCACAAGTTAATCAGGCCCAACTCACACCCACCCACACCCACTCATGTATCTATCCAACCTATTTTTAAAGCTACACAACGTTCTGGCCTCTATGACTGTACTTGGGAGTTTGTTCCACTCATCCACAACTCTATTACCAAACCAGTACTTTCCTATATCCTTCCTGAATCTGAATTTTTCTAACTTAAAACCATTGCTGCGAGTCCTGTCTAGGCTAGATATTTTCAGCACACTATTTACATCCCCTTTAATTATTCCTGTCTTCCATTTATACACCTCAATCATATCCCCCCTAATTCTACGTCTTTCTAGAGAGTGCAGATTCAGGGCTCTTAGTCAATCCTCATAGGGAAGGTTTCTGATACATGGGATCAACTTTGTCATCCTCCTTTGTACATTTTCCAGAGCATTTATATCCATTCTGTAATACGGTGACCAAAACTGTGCAGCATAATCTAAATGAGGCCTAACCAAGGATGTATAGAGTTGAAGAACAACCTGAGGACTCCTATTATTTATGCTTCTTGATATGAAGCCAAGGATTCTATTAGCTTTATTGCGAACACTTATGCACTGTTGTCTTGGTTTCAGATTACTGCTAGCCAGAACTCCTAAATCTTTTTCGCAATCAGTAATATTAAGATCTACATTATTTAGTTTATATGTGGCATGGTTATTGTCCTGTCCAACATTTAGAACTTTGCATTTGTCTATATTAAACTGCATCTGCCACCTCTCCGACCACTGCATCAGTCTACTCATATCTTCCTGGAGTGCTCTAATGTCCTCTTCAGAATGAATTCGACGGCCTATTTTGGTGTCATCGGCAAGCTTGCTGATGTCGCTCTTTATGCCCTCATCTATGTCGTTTATGTATATTGTGAACAGCAGGGGGCCCAACACTGACCCCTGTGGAACACCGCTCGTGACGCTTCCCCACTCTGATTTCTCCCCATTTATGCAAACTCTCTGCTGCCTATTTGTCAACCATGCCTCTATCCAGGAAAAAATTTCTCCTCGTATTCCATGTGCCTTAATTTTCCTCAATAGTCTCTGATGTGGGACCCTGTCAAAAGCCTTACTGAAGTCCATATACACAATATCATATTCATTACCATGATCTACCTCCTCAAATACCTTAGTGAAAAAAGTTAATAAATTCGTAAGGCAGGAACGCCCCTTTGTAAAACCATGCTGAGATTCGTTGATTAATTTATGCTTTTCATAAATTTTCCCACTATGGATGTTAGGCTTATTGGTATATAGTTCGAAGCTAAGGACCTGTCACCTGCTTTGAAAATAGGTATCACATTTGCCATTTTCCAATTATCTGGCACCATGCCAGTTTGTAGTGATATGTTGAAAAGATTAGCCAAAGGTTTGCTAAGCTCCTCTTTACATTCCTTTAGAACCCTTGCATACAGTTCATCAGGGCCTGGGGATTTGTTAGGTTTTAATTTATCTATTTGCCTAAGGACCATGTCAATTGTGACCCTAATCGTGCACAGTTTATTATCGTCCTGTTCTACATAATTTATCATTTCTTGAATATCGCTGGTATCCTCCTGTGTAAAAACTGAGAGGAAGTATGTGTTAAAAATTCTACACATTTCCTTATCACTGTCAGTGAGCTGACCCGAGGAACTTTTGAGTGGGCCTATCTTGTCCCTGATCTTACTCCTGCATACCTGAAAGAATCCTTTTGGGTTAGTCTTCGAATCTCTTGCAATCTTAACCTCATAATCTCTTTTTGCTTTTCTAATTCCTTTTTTTATTTCTCTCTTTAACTGAATATATCGATTTCTTAATTGCCCCTCTCCTCTTTTGAATTGCCTATATGTATATGCCTCTCTTTTGACCAATTAGATATTTTAATCTATTGTTCATCCATTTAGGATCATTTTTGTTTGATCTGATTTCCTTATTTGGAACATAATTTGACTGAGCAACTAGAACTATGCCCTGGAAAGCGTCATATCGGCAACCATCATCACCTACCTGACCCTTAGTCAGGTCATTCCAATTCAGCCCACCTAAGTAATTTTTCAGTCCTATGAAATCAGCCAAGCGGAAGTCAGGGACAGAGACTTGATTGCCATTATTAGGGGAATTCCATGATATATTAAAACTGAGTGATTTGTGATCACTTTCCCCAAGCTCATCATTAACCTAAAGATTATTAATTAGTGTTTCCCTACTGGCAAGAACCAAGTCAAGTAGGTTATTTCCCCTAGTTGGCTCTGTCACAAACTGTTTTAAAAAACAATCCTGGATCGTATCAAGAAAGTCACCTGACTCTAAATTTCCTGTCAAATTGCTCCAGTCAATCTGTCTATAGTTGAAATCTCCCATTAGCACAACATTTTCGTATGTAGATGCCTTACGAATTTCGTCCCATAGAAGTTTACTGCACTCCCTATCAAGATTTGGGGCCCTGTAAATCACACCCAAAATTAGTTTTTCTCGGCCCTCGAGAAGCTGTAACCAAACAGATTCAGTGGCTGACGCTTCTAATTTAATATCTTGTCTAACACAACAATTTAAATTGTCTCTAACGTACATCGTTACTCCACCACCTTTCCTGTTGATCCTGTCAGTGTGGAATAATTTATAGCCTTGTATGTGACATTCAGAGGGCATCTCTCTATCTTTCAGATTGAGCCAGGTCTCTGTTATAGCAATAATATCTATGTTTCCTGCACTTGCAATTAATCTTAGCTCATCTATCTTATTTCTTACACTTCTGCTATTAGTATAGTAAACCTTAAGGGTGCTAGTCCCTTGCTGCCCTCTGCTGTCCCCCTTTGTTTGCTGACCTGATCTATTGTTTTTATTTATAACTTCATGCTGAATGCCTTTTATACATTTACTGTTTCCAACCCTAGTGTTGCAACCTGCTTGTTTCCCACACACACCCATACCTCTATCTTCCATCAGTTTAAAATCATAGGCATTTCACCAATGGCCTTCTCAATCGAGTCTGCAAGTGCTTCCACCCCAGCTCCAGAGAGATGTACCCCATCCCTTGCATACATATCATGTTTGCCATAAAAGTTGTTCCAGTTGTCAATGAATGGGATTGCAAGTTCCTTGCAGTATCTGTCTAGCCAGCAATTTACACCAATTGCCCTAGACAACCATTCATTTCCTACTCCCCTTCTAGGCAAGATGCTACATATGATTGGGATCCCTCCCTTAAACTTAATGAAATCTATAGCTGACCTGTACTTATCTAGCAGCTCTTCTCTCCTACCCTTCCCAATATCATTTCCACCAGCAATGAGACAGATAATGGGCTTGTTCCCATTACCTGACATGATATTATCCAGCCTGTTAACTATGTCCCCAACACCAGCTCCAGGGAAGCACACTCTGTCTCTCATCTTCTTATTCCTATTAAAAAAGCACGGTCAATATATCTTACCTGAGAGTCACCAACCACAAGAATGCGCTTACCTCCATTAGCAGGGGCAGTAGTACCCTTACCTTCACTGGCCACTGAAGTACATTCATCCTGAAGAACAGAGAAGCTTCAGATCTTCACTCTTAACTTTCCTTACTCTGATGCGCCTCCCATTACTGTGAACCACTCGCCACTTGTAGCAGGTGCTGGGCTGCACCTCACTGCTGGTAGCCGTTGCTACCTCCCCACCTACAGCCTCCTCACAGCGAGAGACAGACTGCACCTCACTGCTAGAAGCCTCATTCCCCACAACTCCAGCCACCTCACACTCTCTCCCAGACCCATTGAGGTGGACCTTCAGCCTCCTAATCTCCTCCTGGAGAAGCAAGACCTCCTCCTTCAACTCTCCAACCTCAATTTTTAAAACACTGCAGAAGCAAGCCATGCTTTGTAACGTCCACGCTAATCCCCAAAGTAGCTCAGGGTCTGTGACCTCACGTGACGACTGAGTTGAAGAACAACCTGAGGACTTCTATTATTTATACTTCTTGCTATGAAGCCAAGGATTCTGTTAGCTTTATTGTGAACACTAATGCACTGTTGTCTTGGTTTTAGATTACTACTAACCAGAACTCCTAAATCCTTTTCGCAATCCATATTATTAAGATCTACATTATTTAGTTTATATGTGGCATGGTTATTTTCCTGTGCGACATTTAGAACTTTGTATTTGTCTATATTAAACTACATCTTCCATTTCTCCGACCACTGCATCAGTCTAGTCAAATCGTGCTGGAGTACTCTAATGTCCTCACTAGAATGAATTGGACGGCCTATTTTGGTGTCATCAGTAAATTTGCTTATGTCGCTATTTATTCCCTCATCTATGTCGTTTATGTAGATTGTGAGCAACAAGGGGCCCAACATTAACCCCTGTGGAACACCGCTTGTGATGTGCCGCCATTCTGATTTCTCCCCATTTATGCAAACTCTCTGCTGCCTATTTGTCAACCATGCCTCAACCCAGGAAAAAAATTCTTCTCCTATACCGTGTGCCTTAAGCTTCCTCAATAGCTTCTGATGTGGAACTCTATCGAAAGCCTTACTGAAGTCCATATACACAATATCATATTCAATACCATGATCTACCTCCTCAAATACCTTATTGAGGAAAGTTAGCAGCTAGAAGTATGGTGTGAAAAACGTCATATTGGCAATCAACACCAGCTACCTGACCAATAGTCAGATCATCCCAATTTAGCCACCCAGGTAATTTTTCAGCCCTTTGAAATCGGCCATTCGAAAGTCTGAGACATAAAGTTGATTGCAGTTATGTGGGTAATTCCATGACATACTGAAACTAAGTAATTTGTGATCACTTTTCCCAAGCTCACCATTAACCTCAAGATTATTAACTAGTGATTCTTTGTTGGCAAGAACCAAGTCAAGTAGACTGTTTCCTCTAGTTGGTTCTGTCACAAACTGTTTTAAATAGCAATCCTGAACCGTATCAAGAAAGTCACTAGACTCAAGATTTCCTGTCACATTGTTCCAATCAATTTGTTTAAAGTTAAAATCTCCCATTAACACTACTTTTCATGACCCTTGAGAATCTGTAGCCAAACAGATTCTGTGTCCGATGTTTCCAATCTTATATCTTGTCTAAGACAACAATTTAAATTATCTCTGACATACATCGCCACTCCACCACCCTTCCAGTCGACCCTATCATTATGGAATAGTTTATAACCCTGTATGTTGTATTCAGAGGGCATTTCTCTATCTTTCAAGCTGAACCAGGTCTTTGTTAATATCTATATTGTCTGCACTTGCAAGTAATCTTAGCTAATCTATCTTATTTCTTAGACTTCTACTGTTTGTATAGTAAACCTTAAGGGAGCTAGTCACTCGTTGCCCTCTACTATCTCTCTTTGTTTTGATTTGCCTTTACTAGCAACTTTATTTTGAATATTGTCTTTTAAACATATCCCTTAGTTATCCTGGTTATATCTGCTGTTTTTAACCCTAGTACTGCAGCCTGATTGTTTCCCACAAACACCCACACCTCCATAATCTATCAGTTTAAATTCCTATACAAGTCATCAATTACCCTCTCCATCGAATTGGCTAATGCAACCACTCCATCCCCAGAGAGATGAATCCCATCCCTTGCATACATATCATGCTTGCCATAGAATATGTCCAAGTTATCAATGAATGGGATTGCAAGTTTCTTGCAGTACCTATCTAGCCAGCAATTTATACCAGTTGCTCTAGACATCCATTCATTGCCCACTCCCCTTCTAGGCAAGATGCAACATATGATTGGGATCCCTCCTTTAGACCTGACTACATCTATGGCTGACCTATATTTATCCAGCAGCTTCTTTCTTCTTCCATTCCAAATGTCATTTCCATCAGCACTAAGACAGATAATGTGCTTGTTCCCATTGCCTGACATAATATTATCCAACCTGCT
>NC_091361.1:8190495-8270495 GCF_038502225.1 Cherax quadricarinatus | reverse complement strand
GCAAAAACAGTGATTATGTGTGAGGGAGGTGAAAGTGTTGAATGATGATGAAAGTATTTTCTTTTTGGTGATTTTCTTTCTTTTTGGATCACCCAGCTTGCCATTCCTCCAAGGATAGATGGTGATCTCGTCGGGGCGGTTTGCTGGTTTGTGTGTATTGTTGGCTGCTAGTGATCGGGGGTCCCTCTCGGCTGGGAATCCAGCTGGAACAGTTAAGACCATGTAGACCGCATTGGTCTGCTGGCGCTTCGCCGCAAACACATGTATATTCTGTGAGAATTGGGGCAGCAAGGTTCAGAGCCACTGCAATACGGAGGGTCTAAGGGTCGAGTCGCATTCCCATTGCCTATATGGGAACTGTTTGGAGGAAGTCCCCGGAGTGAAGTGCTCTCATAGCCTGGAGACGGGCAGTCTCCCTATCCGATGTTGCATCCCTGAGCATGTTGACAAGCACCTTTTCAGCGATCGGGCCATCCCAGCTTGACTGTTTGTGAGCCAGTGTTGTACTAGGGTTTGGTGCTGGAACAGCAAGAATCTCCCATTCAGTGATGGCACTGGCATAGCAAGGGTCCTGTATTCCTGCTGAGTCACTGAGGTTATCAGGAAGACTGTCTTATCTACTTGTTTAATGCTATGGAAGAAGATAGAAAAGCAGGTAGAGCAATCTGGGAGGATCTGCGCACTCCCAGCGCCCCAAGCCTGACCGGAAGTGAAGCTTGCAACCACTGTCCATCTTCAAAGGAAGGATTCAATACACTCTCTAGCATGGTCTTAAGGAGAGAGTCATATTCCTTGAGCTTTGGACTGCTGAAGGCTGGGGAGCATCCCAGAAAGTAGGTAAGTTTTGGGATTGACAGGCACCTGGTGAGTAGGTAGAAGGCATCATGTGTGTCAATGTCTTTCATCCTGCTTTCCATCGTCCGGAGGTCTGAGACTTTCTTTTCTAAGATCAGATCGATGGCATTGGACCCAAGAGGAGCACCAAGGAGAGTGCTATTGGCTGGATCAATGGCTCGTGCTCCTGGAAAAACGGCGCTAATATTCTGGATTATCTGTCGATTGGTAGAAACTATTTCACATTTGGTGGGGTTTAAAGAAAGGACCAGGCTTTCTCCCATGTCTTTCATTTTACTGATGTCCTCTAGGAGAAATTCTGTTGTGCCAGCTAGAGTACCATCATCCAGGAGCCAGATATTGAGCTCACTGGAGAGTGCTTCTGTGATTTCCTTGATGACCAAACAGAATAAAAAGGGGGCGAGAGGGTTCCCCTGTTGCACGCTCTCACATGAGTCAACTTCATGGTCCCCAAACAATAGTTTGGAAGTCACACTATAAAAAGATTCTATGAAGGGATAAAGGGAAGGGAAGTTTCTATAAACTGCTTGGAGAGCAGCATCCCTTCTGAATGAGTTGAAAGCGTTGGCAAAGTCCAATTTGACAAAGGCTTTTTCATCGGACATATTTTTGATATAGCCTCGTGCTGCGTGGGCAGCTGCTTCACAGCCCTGCTGAACGCCATGAAAATATATATATGGCATATATATATATATATATATATATATATATATATATATATATATATATATATATATATATATATATATATATATATATATATATATATATATATATATATATATATATATATATATATATATATATATATATATATATATATATATGTATATATATATATATATATATATATATATATATATATATATATATATATATATATATATATATATATATATATATATATATATATATATATATATATGCAATAAGATCACAGTAAACAGGTGATTTCAAAATATGCAAAACAACCACTCTGAAAGAAATAGAGAAATTCCAAGCGTTTTCGTGACTACTCACATTATCAAGGAACTATCTTGATAATGTGAGTAGTCACGAAAGCGCTTGGAATTTCTCTATTTCTTTCAGAGTGGTTGTTTTGTATATATATATATATATATATATATATATATATATATATATACATATATATACATATATATACATATATATACATATATAGAAGACCCTAGCTATGTCAGTGCCATCACCGAATGGGAGACTCTTGCTGCTCCAGCACCAAACCCTAGTGCAGCACTGGCTCACAAACAGTCAAACTGGGATAGCCCAATTGCTGAAAAGGTGCTTGCCAACATGCTCAGGGCTGCAACATCAGATAGGGAGATTGCCCGTCTCCAGGCTGTGAGTGCATATCACTCTGGGGACTTCCTCCAAACAGTTCCCATATCGGCAATGGGAACGCGACTCGACCCTAAGACCCTCCGTATTGCAGTGGCTCTGCGCCTTGCTGCCCCAGTTCACACAGAATATATGTGTATTTGCGGCGAAGTGCAAGCAGACCAATACGGTCTACATGGTCTTAACTGTTCCAAAACCAAGGGCTGGCATGCAAGACACAATGAGGTCAACGACATCATTAAGAGAACCCTTGCTACAGCTGGATGCCCTGCCGAGAGGGAGCCACGATCACTTGCAGCAAACAATACCCACAACCCAGCAAACCTCCCCGACGGGATCACCATCTATCCTTGGAAGAATGGCAAGCTCTTAGCATGGGACTATACCTGTGTGTCCACACTGGCTGACACCTATATCCATCACAGTGTGGGGCGACAGGGAGGAGCTGCTGACCACATGGAGGAGTACAAGATCAGCAAGTACAGGGACATTAGCCAACAGTATCAATTTGTCCCAGTGGGATCAGAGACCTTGGGATCATGGGGAAAAAAATGCCACACGTTTCCTTAAAGAATTGGGTTCCAGACTCATCGACACCACCAGGGACCCAAGGGCAGCCACTTTCATGTTCCAGCGCCTCAGCGTCGCCATCCAGAGGGGAAATGCTTGCTGCATACTTGGCTCACGTCCAGCCTCGGAGGAGCTGGAGGAAATTCATCATCTTTGATACATTGTGCCATTGTAGTCATGTTTATGTTTTTTCCTGTAAATGTATTTTGTTTATTAATAAATGTTCACATAGAATAAAAAATATATAGGGGGTGGTAGGAGAAGAAAATATTCAAACAGCTCCGGGGAGAACCTTGAGTTTTCTCTGTGGTACGTTTATTGTCTTCTCTGAGGATGAGGGTCCCCATTCCAGCTATAGAGGTGGTACCTCCCTATATATCATTAAATATATATATATATATATATATATATATATATATATATATATATATATATATATATAGATATATATATATATATATAGTGGGTGCAGGAGGGAAGATGAGCGATTGGTGGAATGATAATGTAAAGAGAGTAGTAAGGGAGAAAAAGTTAGCATATGACAGATTTTTACAAAGTGAAAGTGATGCAAGGAGGGAAGAGTATATGGAGAGAAAAAGACAGGTTAAGAGAGTGGTGAAGCAATGTAAAAAGAGAGCAAATAAAAAAAAGTTTTGGAGTGAGATTAATAAGTTGAGGAAGTATAGCGAACAAGTGGATTTGACAGTTAAAAAATAGGAGAGGAGAGTTAATAAATGGAGAGTTAGAGGTATCGTAAAAATAGAGGGAATATTTCGAGGAATTGTTAAATGTTGATGAAGATAGGGAAGCTTTGATTTCGTGTATAGGGCAAGGAGGAATAACATCTTGTAGGAGTGAGGAAGAGCCAGTTGTGAGTGTGGGGGAAGTTTGTGAGGCAGTGGGAAGAATGAAAAGGGGTAAGGCAGTTGGGACTGATGGGATAAAAATAGTAATGCTGAAAGTAGGTGGGAAAATAGTTTTGGAGTGGTTGGTACTATTATTTAATAAATGTATAGAAGAAGGTAAAGTATCTAGGGATTGGCAGAGAGCATGTATAGTTCCTTTGTATAAAGGCAAAGGGAATAAAAGAGAGTGCAAAAATTATAGGGGAATAAGTCTGCTGAGAATACTTGGTAAAGTGTATGGTAGTGTTATTATTGAAAGAATTAAGAGTAAGACAGAGAGTAGGATAGCAGATGAACAAGGAGGCGTTAGGAAAGGTAGGAGGTGAGTTGACCAAGTGTTTACAGAGAAGCATATAGGTGAACAGTATTAAGATAAGGCTAAAGAGGTTTTTGTGGCATTTATGGATTTGGAAAAGGCATATGACAAGGTAGATAGGAGGGCAATGTGGCAGATGTTGCAGGTGTATGGTATAGGAGGTAGGTTACCGAAAGCAGTGAAGAGTTTTTACGAGGATAGTGAGGTTCAGGTTAGAGTATGAAGGAGAGGGAGATTATTTCCCAGTAAAAGTAGGCCTTAGACAAGGATGTGTGATGTCAACGTGGCTGTTCAATATATTTATAGATGGAGTTGTAAGAGAAGTAAATGCTAGGGTCTTGGCAAGAGGCGTGGAGTTAAAAATAAAGAATCACTCATAAAGTGGGAGTTGTCAGAGTTGCTCTTTGCTGATGACACTGTGCTCTTGGGAGATTCTGAAGAGATGTTGCAAAGGTTGGTGGATGAATTTGGTAGGTTATGTAAAAGAAGAAAATTAAAAGTGAATATAGGAAAGAGTAAGGTCATGAGGATAACAAAAGGATTAGGTGACGAAAGATTGGATACCAGATTGGAGGGAGAGAGTGTGGAGAAGGTGAATGTATTCAGATATTTAGGAGTGGACTTGTCAGCAGATGTGTCTATGAAGGATGAGGTGAATCACAGAAGTGATGAGGGGAAAAGGGTGAGTGGTGCACTTAGGAGTCTGTGGAGACAAAGAACTTTGTCCATGGAAGCAAAGAGGGGAATATATGACTCACGAAATCGTTATGACACGATTGCAAACAAACCATACCACCGGCGGGTTTGAACCCGCGGTCAGAGAGAGACTCTCTGGCCGCGGGTTCAATCCCGCCGGTGGTATGGAGAGGAATGTATGTGAGTATAGTTATACCAACACTCCTATAAGTGTGTGAAGCATAGGTGACGAATGTTGCAACAAGGAGAAGGCTGGAGGCCATAGAGATGTCATGTCTGAGGGCAATGCATAGTGTGAATATAGTGCAGAGAATTCGTAGCTTGGAAATTAAGAGAAGGTGCAGGATAACCAAAACTATTATTCTGAGGGCCGAGAAGGAGTTGTTGAGGTGGGTCAGACAGGTAGAGAGACTGGAACAAAACAGAATTACTTCGAGAGTGTATAAATCTGTAGTGGAGGGAAGGCAGGGTAGGGGTCGGCCTATTAAAGGTTGGAGAGAGGGGGTAAAGGTTTTGTGTGCGAGGGGCTTGGACTTCCAGCAAGCATGCGTGAGCGTATTTGATAGGAGTGAATTTAGGCAAATGGCTTTTAATACTTGACATGTTGTTGGAGTGTGAATAAAGTAACATTTATGAAGGGATTCAGGGAAACCGGCAGGCCGGACTTGAGTCCTGGAGATGGGAAGTACAGTGTCTGCACTCTGAAGGAGGGGTGTTAATGTGGCAGTTTTATAAACTGCAGCATAAAGCATGCCTCTGGCAAGACAGTGATGGAGTGAATGATGATGAAAGTTTTTATTTTTCGGGCCACTCTGCCTTGGTGGTAATCAGGCCGATGTGTTAATATATATATATATGTATATATATATTATATATATATATATGTATATATATATTATATATATATATGTATATATATATTATATATATATATATGTATATATATATTATATATATATATATGCAAAACAACCACTCTGAAAGAATAGAGAAATTCCAAGCGCTTTCGTGACTACTCACTACTATCAGTTCCTTGATAATGTGAGTAGTCACGAAAGCGCTTGGAATTTCTCTATTCTTTCAGAGTGGTTGTTTTGCATATTCTGAAATCACCTGTTTACTGTGATCTGATTGCATATATATATATATATATATATATATATATATATATATATATATATATATATATATATATATATATATATATATATATATATATATATATATATATATATATATATATGTATGTATGTATATATATATATGTAGATATATATATGTAGATATATATGTAGATATATATATATATATATATATATATATATATATATATATATATATATATATATATATATATATATATATATATATAGATATATATATATATATATATATATATATATATATATATATATATATATATATATATATATATATATATATATATATATATATATATATATATATATATATATATATATATATATATATATATATATATATATATATATATATATATATATATATATATATATATATATATATATATATATATATAATGTATGTACGAATCTTGTAGACGCCCTTCTTGTTACAATCAACACATCTCCAGGAGCTTGCAATTCTGCAAAAATGAGTAAGACATCTCAGGAGATTCATTCAGAGGGACACTCTTGCTAAGAATGCGGTTAGAAGTCAGGAAACACTCAGTACCCCAAGCACAGGAGTGCCTAGTGCAGAAAAGTTTGAGCATTTTAGGAATAGAGGACAGTTAGCCCACAAGCAAAGGTAATGCAGTAGTTACCTAGTACAATTAATATTGGTAACATGACAATTATCAAACTTATCAATGAGTTTTCACAACAATATAAAGGACTACAATATAGTTATATATG
Organism: Cherax quadricarinatus; assembly: GCF_038502225.1. Lineage (NCBI taxonomy): Eukaryota > Metazoa > Arthropoda > Malacostraca > Decapoda > Parastacidae > Cherax > Cherax quadricarinatus. The sequence continues at coordinate 8,263,899 of NC_091361.1, read as the reverse complement.
TTTCTGGCATTTATCATATTAAATTTCTACACAATTAATTAACAAGAAAAGTAGGTCTAAGGCAAACTTAAACCTAAAGGGGACCTTTTAACGGGCAGGACCGCTTATAAACGGTCTTAAAGGCATGTTTTTTGCACGTCTTCCTACTCCCACTGTGCATCTGGGTTCCATTCTCTGTTTCTGACCAATCACACGCCTTTTGTGAGTCGCTCCAGCTAAGCGGCGATGGCATCTGCTCGCTTTCCACTGGGTGAGAGACCAAAATGCTAATACTTCTAGCTTGGCGTCACCGAAAGCCGTTTTTTTTCTAAAGTGACGATTATATATTTTTTATTTTACCCTCTGCAATGTCAGTAAGTACTCATTTTTGTGTCTAGTGTATAAATGAATAGTTTAGGCATATTTTGATATATAAGTAAAGTCTGTGTGAAGCATAATAACAATGCACCATGCAATTGAAAAAAGTGCATTTAAAAAGGACAGCTCATACATGGTCCTGCGCTATTAGCAATTTCAGTAAATAAATATTTATAAAAAAAAAATCTAATGCATATATGAATTCTGTAGTGGTTTGGGTGTGTACAGAACATTTTTATTTTCCTTCCAGATCAATGAGAAATTGTTTTATGGTGATTCCTCCAAAGAGAAGTCCAAATATCTTTGCATTTTGGAGGAAAGTGACTCAGATCCAGAGCAATATGACCTGGAATTGCTTGACAGTGGTCATGAATACATGTCACCGAATGCAGAGGTGTCAAGTGATGAGGAGCAGGAAGATAGGCCATCCAAAACGCCTAAATTAGCTCAGGAAAAGAAAGGCATTATGATCGAGGAGTACCCTGACAAAGAAAAATCATGTCACATCCTCATTTTCCTGTACGGTATGCAAAGTAAATTTATGAATCAAGCGGGGAAAGAATTACTTCATAGCCTTTCATTCTAGCAATTAGTGATCTATACTGATTGCTCTTTCTCAGGAAATTCCTGAAAATTACTTAAAAATGTTTGGAAACAAGCTTCATTTATGTTTATGATATTGTGTATTTACATAATAAATTAGAAAAATGCATATTTGGTGTTTTACTAATAATTGCAACTTTGCAACATTCAAAATTTGGCACCCTTTACCGGGCGGGACCACTTATGCATGTGCATCAAATATTGGCAATTGAACGAAAACTTATTTTTAGAAATCCATTTATACAGGCTTATTTTCCTTACATTGAGTTATAAGGGCAGACAGCTATAGTTTGCTTATCCCACCACACTCCTGGACACATGCTGGTCGAACCCAGTATTGCAGAAAAAAAATATGCAGTAATTCCCAGCCACTTAAGACAGTCCAGAGCATTGGTATATGAATCCAGTTTCAGATTATGCACAGTAGTCTCAATTATATTTTTTTTTATGATTGCAATGTTAGTAGACGAAAAGCAGGTAGTGGGAAATTGGGTAGGATTATGGGAAGTAGGAAATCAGATATTTATGAAGTCGGGTAGAAGGAATGTGGATATTTGAAAAGTACGCAGAAAAAATAGTTGGTAGAATGAGTAGGAGAGTGGGTAGCAGGAGAGTGGGTAGCAGGAGAGTGGGCGAAAAAGTGAGTAGAAGAAAAATGGAAACAAAAAACTCACTGATCAGATGAAGAGCGTCACTGAAGCTGATGTGATCGTAAACAGTGTTATTAGACTGAGTATGTCGTTAAACTGGCAGCTCCTCCGCCGTTACACTTCTTGTACTAATGTAATATTAATACTGGCATCACTTCAAGTCTTATAATAGGGACACTAAATTAGTGAATTGGTAATTCTTCTGCTGTCACAAATGTTATTCTAAACATATTGTTAAAGAGGTAACTTACCTGTTGATGCAGCTGTCACAGTGTATATGTGTAACAATAGAACTCCCCTTCCTACAGCCCTTACACTGAATATGTACGTAAACTGGTTACTCATCCAGTATTATATTAAATAAGTCTTGAATTGTTAACGTTTCCGTTTTAAGATTATTACACTGAATAGGTCTTTTTTCTGGTATTTCCTCCCTTACGGGGAATGTAGCTCCAGAATGTAAGTATCCATTTTTCACGCATCTGTATAAGATCGATGAAGCCTGTTGTGCAAGACAAACCTTACTCAGATGAATAGTCAGGTGCTGCACATGTGCCTTCTTCATAAAGTTGTCGATACTGATGTTATGGTTTTTGTCTAATACTGTAACATCATGGAATCTAGCTAAAGAGGAAATCGTCGGCAACTATATTGCTAACCTCTGGGTCACATAATGATCATGACTTACTTCCACTATTGACTCCCCATACCACGAAACCCTATCAATATCGACAACCCTATTATGGTCCTGACCTACTTCCACTGTTGTGCCGTGCCCACATATACTGACGTTTACATCTGCTTTATTTATTCTCTGGCTCTGGTGTATATGTTTCCATCGTCATGCCTCCGATAATGCCTGCCGAGGAGAGAACACGTTTCTCCAACTAGATGTAATTCAGTCACTCGCGGTTTGAAAAAGGTATCCCCGTATTTCATAACTCAGTCTCCTTTGTCTCAGTGAATAAGATTGGAATAGTGTAGAGTGTAACAATAAGTTGAAAATGCAGTTAAATATGAGCATTGAAGACATGAGGAGAATCAGGAAAAGACATTCACAAGTCATCTTCTGTAAATTAATATCCAAATGTCTTCATTAAATATGGTAAATCAGGAATTACGGGAAACAGCCTAAATCAAATACAAAGCATTCAAAGAAGCGAATATCCTAAAATCCGCAAGCACATTGAGCTTCAAGCCGCTCAGATATTGCGCTATTAAGTAACTGACATGTGACGGTTAAGGGTAATCATATACGAAAATCAAATTATAATTTTCGAATGAAGAGCAGTTTTAAAATTTAGCCAATTTCTTAACAAAAAAAAAATAATGAAACTTAGAACTTAATCTTTCCAAAATCAGTCCAAAGTTTTCTGGAAGAAACATTCTCCAGCATTTATGAAAGTAATAAGAAAGTAAACAAGTAAATAAATTTTTATATAAGCTTTGTATACACAAATATTTCTTTAAGAATGGCGTTGAGGACACACATGTTATAGGCACATGAAAGGGCATGAAATTTATTTAACTAAGGATTATCAAATTAAGACAAACACTGTGACTTATTTCTGATCAGAACAGACATTCTCCATTAACATTACAGATATGTTTCATTAATAAAAATTGCACATGATAACTTTAATAACCTAACATTAAGATATTACTTCCTTTTAGGAAAACATATCAGCATTAAAAGCTTAAAGATAACCAGATGATGCACTTTCCAGTTAACTCACAGAAACCAAAAAATTGGGCCTACACAGCCTAAACTTATGAAACTTTACATCAATTCCATGCAATGCATTATCCATTCAAAACTGATGCCGATCACAAATGATAAATAATCCTGCGGGAAAAGAGTTAAATAAGTAGGGGTCATAAAGCGCATGAGTAGTGTGAGGCTTTTAAAGTGGATCCAGGAAAGGGAAAGATTAAGTCAGATTCCTTGTATCAAATGCGGCTAGCTAGTATCAAGGCAATATAGTGCAATAAGGTAAAACAATAGTAAAATATTTCGAAAGGAAGAGTTGCATCTGCACACTCCATTAAATATACCAACATTCTTCTTAGTAGGATAAACGAGGGGTGAAATTTTAAAACGAATGAGAGGAGCCTGTCTCCTCTTATCACACGGAAACGAAATTTTGAAAAATGCCTGTGTATCTGATTCCAACGACTCCAACTTTTATCTATTTCTGTTAAATTTCAAATTTGCACCTATCTGAATTATGAGAGTATCATCGTTTTGATTACAGCGTCTTCAATAATATTTTGAAGTCAATCAGAAGCATTTTCTAGTAATTGATAAAAAATGAATATCGCAATTTCTTCAGTGCTACTAGCAAAATGGGACTTATGCCATAATAATAATAATAATATCAAGAAATCAAACCAGTGGTGAAAATTTGAAGCTGATCAAGAAATTAATTTTCCAGTTATGACACTGATTTTAACTATCTTTTACTATTTTATTGCTTGAACAAATTTAACAGCTTGCACGCTGAGGATATGTTAGATAAAAGGACACAAATGTAACTAATGTAACATTTCATTGTAGCTCTCCAGGAGCTTCGTCAATATAGATACACAGGGTATATATGCAGTTATCACGTGAGGTGAAAGAGGATAAACACTGCAGTCAGCATATTGGACCGTGCATGTTGTAGGTATTATTATTATTATTAATGATAATAATAATAATAATAATAATAATAATAATAATAATAATAATATTATTATTATTATTATTATTATTATTATTATTATTAGTAGTAGTAGTAGTAGTAGTAGTAGTATTACTAGTAGTAGCAGTATTAGCAGTAGTAGCAGTGGTAGCAGTAGCTTTGTGATGATAACAAACCTACCTTTATTTTGCTTTATGCTGAGTGAAATGGCGATTAACGATCACTCAAGGCATTTACGTCTGCAGAAATTTGCTTCTTTGATCACTTGGCAGGCGTCACTGAATCTCATCACGTCGTTTCTCTGTGCATTGATGTGTTTACTGCGCCGTGATGTTAGGATACGTGCAGTTTCATCGATGCAATCATTCTCACAGTCTTCGCTAGGGATTGTATAAAGACGTGCAGTGACCTGTTTAAGGTGTTTCACTTTAGTTCTGGTCAGGCCTTCTATGGATTTGTTGAATGTGGTGGCGAGTCTAGTGTTGGCTTGTGTAAGTACTTTGGAGATCTTCAAGGCAACTTGGCGGTTGGGAATGATTTGTTTGAAATGGTGTTAGTTCATGGGGAATTGATAATTTGTAGGGCTCTGTCTCATAATTCTTGACGGAAAAGTTAAGAATTGTAGCTCAGTGAAGGTTAGATGTACATATATTCCCGGTCATGAAAATCTGGGCTGCAAATTCAGTAAGCTATTTGGAAAAATCGGATGAGGATCTCTCATTTGGTCTTATTATCCTGACTATATTAAAGGTGTGTGAGATAGTTTTTGTTTGCAGGTTTTTTGTAAATCTGGAATTTAATGGCGTCAAATACTTTATAAATAGCGACGTCGTGAAATAGTAACCAAATTGGACTTTTCTTCAAGTGTGAATTGGATAACCTGTTCAACTGCGCTGAGTCTTCTCTGTAGGTCGTCTATGTTAAAATGTTTGTGAGTTATTATGTGGACGTCGTCCACGTAACGTAACCACGTAACTTTGGTGGTGATGTTGTTGGCGAAGAGTTCAGTTTCTATGTGTTTCATGTATAAGTTAGCTAAGACGGCGCTTATGGGAGATCCTATTTCCATACCACATGCTTGTTTGTAGAGCATGTTGTTGAAAAAGACACAGTTGAAGTTACTGCAGAGTTTAGTGATGTGAGCAAGGCCTTCGGGAGGAAGTGGAAGATTTAGGTCCTGATTGATTTTACGTTGGGCAAGGTTAATGGCTTGCGTGGTGGGTACCTAAGTGAAGAGGGTAGTGACGTCCAAACTGCCTAGTTTCTTATACTGGACAGAGAGGTCTCTGATGTGGTTAAGGAGGTCGCCTGAGTGCTTCAAATGAGAGACGCTGGTAGTATCCAGGAGGCATGGAATGTATTTGGCGAGAACTCCTGCTGGACACACACACACACACACACACACACAAACACACACACACACACACACACACACACACACACACACACACACACACACACACACACACACACACATGGTGACAGCAGTAAGACAAGAGAGAGAGGGGTGGGTGGATTGCATTTTCTTGGACTGCAAGAAGGCGTTTGACACAGTTCCACACAAGAGATTAGTGCAAAAACTGGAGGACCAAGCAGGGATAACAGGGAAGGCACTACAATGGATCAGGGAATACTTGTCAGGAAGACAGCAGCGAGTCATGGTACGTGGCGAGGTGTCAGAGTGGGTACCTGTGACCAGCGGGGTCCCGCAGGGGTCAGTCCTAGGACCAGTGCTGTTTCTGGTATTTGTGAACGACATGACGGAAGGAATAGACTCTGAGGTGTCCCTGTTTGCAGATGACGTGAAGTTGATGAGAAGAATTCACTCGATCGAAGACCAGGCAGAACTACAAAGGGATCTGGACAGGCTGCAGACCTGGTCCAGCAATTGGCTCCTGGAGTTCAATCCCACCAAGTGCAAAGTCATGAAGATTGGGGAAGGGCAAAGAAGGCCGCAGACGGAGTACAGTCTAGGGGGTCAGAGACTACATACCTCACTCAAGGAAAAAGATCTTGGGGTGAGTATAACACCAGGCACATCTCCTGAAGCGCACATCAACCAAATAACTGCTGCAGCATATGGGCGCCTAGCAAACCTCAGAACAGCATTCCGACATCTTAATAAGGAATCATTCAGGACCCTGTACACCGTGTATGTTAGGCCCATATTGGAGTATGCGGCACCAGTTTGGAACCCACACCTAGCCAAGCACGTGAAGAAACTAGAGAAAGTGCAAAGGTTTGCAACAAGACTAGTCCCAGAGCTAAGAGGTATGTCCTACGAGGAGAGGTTAAGGGAAATCAACCTGACGACACTGGAGGACAGGAGAGATAGGGGGGACATGATAACGACATACAAAATACTGAGAGGAATTGACAAGGTGGACAAAGACAGGATGTTCCAGAGATTGGACACAGTAACAAGGGGACACAGTTGGAAGCTAAAGACACAGATGAATCACAGGGATGTTAGGAAGTATTTCTTCAGCCACAGAGTAGTCAGTAAGTGGAATAGTTTGGGAAGCGATGTAGTGGAGGCAGGATCCATACATAGCTTTAAGCAGAGGTATGATAAAGCTCACGGCTCAGGGAGAGTGACCTAGTAGCGATCAGTGAAGAGGCGGGGCCAGGAGCTCAACTAGGTGAGTAACTAGGTGAGTACACACACACACACACACACACACACACACACACACACACACACACACACACAAACACACATGCACTCATGCACATACACAGAGACAGAATGTTCCAGAGATGGGACACAGCATCAAAGGGATACAGTTGGAAGTTGAAGACTCAGATGACTCATAGGGATGTTAGGAAGTATTTCTTTAGTCACAGGGAAGTCAGGAAGTGGAATAGTTTGGGAAGCGATGCATTGGAGGCAGGATCCATTCACAGCTTTAAGCAGAGGTATGATAAAGCTCATAGAGCAGGGAGAGTGATCCAGTAGTGGGCAGTTAAGAAACGGGGCAAGGAGCTATGACTCGATCTAAGCATCTCAAAGGCTATAGGGCCGGATAACATCTCTTAATGGATCCAGAAAGAAGAAGCAGAGGCGCTGTGTAGCACTAACAACAGTCTTCAGAACATCTATCGAAACAGCCCCAATACCTGAGATATGGAAGACAGCAAATGTAGTCTCTATTTATAAAGAAAGAGCACAGATATGCAACATTAAACTACATACTAGTGTCACTTATATGTATTGTATGCAAAAACATGGATAAGAATATCATGAGGAGAGTGGTGGACCACCTAGAAATGAATAAACATAGAAACGACAACCAGCACGGATTCAGAGACGGGAATTCCTGTGTCATAAACTTACTAGAGTTCTATGACAAGGTGACAGCAGTAAGATAAGAGAGAGAGAGGAGTGCGTAGATTGCGTTTTCGTGGAGTATAAGAAGGCTTTTCACACAATTCCAAACAAGAGATTAGTGCAAACCTTGAGGACAAGGCAGGTATAATGGGGAAGACACTGCAGTGGATCAGAAAATACCTGACAGAAATGCATCAGCAAGTCATGGTATGTGGTGAGGTGTCAACAAAGGCGCCTGTGACGAGTGGGGTTCCATAGGGGTCAGTCCTAGAACTGGTGCTGTTACTGGTATAACAATAACATGACGGAAGGAATAGACTCAGAAGTATTCCTTTATGTAGACGATGTCAAGTTAATGAGTAGAATTCAGTCGCAGGAGGAAATGGCAGGTCTATAGAGAGATCTGGACAGGTTGTAGGTATGGTCCAGTAACTATCTCCTGGAGTTCAAACCCACCAAGTGCAAAGTTACGAAGATCAGGAAGGGCAAAGAAGACCGCAGAGAGAGTGCAGTCTAGGGGGCTAAAGAGTATAATCCAACATGAAGGAAAAGGATCTTGGAGTGTATATAATACTGAGCACATCTCCAGAGGTGCACATCGACCAAATAATTGCCGTAGTATATGGGCGACTAGCAAACCTATGATTAACTGTTCGGCATCTCAGTAAGGAATTGTTCCAGACCTTGTACACTGTGTATGTCAGGCTCTTATATCCCTGTGACTAATCTGAGTGACAGGGATGTTAAGAAGCATTTCTTTAACCACAGAGTTGTTAGGCATTGGAATAGTCTGGAAAGTGAGGTAGTGGAGGCAGGTACCATACATGGCTTTATGAAGAGGTATGATAAAGCTTATGGAGCAGGGTGAGAATGGACCTAGAAGCGACTAGCGAAGAGGCAGGGCCAGGAGCTATGATTTGATCCCTGCAATCACAATTAGCTGAGTACAGTTGATTGAGTACACACACACACACACACACACACACACACACACACACACACACACACACACGCATACACACACATACACACAGAACACACAGTGTTCTGGGAATGAATAATGGAGTGCAAAACTCAGGATAAGGGAACAAGAGGGGAAAATAAGGCTAGATGAATTTAACAGCAAAATGGAGGAGAGGATGGCTGAAGAAAGGAAGAAGTGGGAGCTACAAGCCACAGCTGCACAAGCTAGGATACACAGCCTAGAAGAGGAATTAAAGATCCTGAAACAGGATACAGAGCCTAAGAGGAGAATTAGCATGACATCAGGAACAGGAACATCAGCAACAAGCGATGGGGGGGATGAAGGAAGGTAAGGAGATGAGCCATACGCAGTGGCCCTATCAGACCACCAGGAGGAACAGGAAGAATCAAGGAACAAAAATGGCATGCCACTGGGTGCAGGGACAGCTGACAAGGAGGGGACTGAAGGAAGGGTAAAAGACAGGTCAACTGCTATCAAGCAATCAAGAGATCCAGGAAATGTTAAATAATGCAGCAATGGAGATACTTAAAGTGGATCAGGAGATATGAAGAGAAATGCTATAAGAGGAAGAAATGGAGATTTTTCTCTTTGTTCATGGGGTTTAGGATGCGGAAATGACAGCTCACCAAGAAAAACGAAAGAGGGAGGAAAAAGAGGTTGAACATATTTTGAGAAAGGAGAGGATGACATGACCCAGCTGACAAATTTTCAGAGAATAAGGGGATTCTCAAGGGAAAGAAACCGTCCAGTCAAACAGATTTTTAAGTAAGAAACAGTGTGAAACGGAATTCTGCAGCAGAAATCACGACCAATGGGCTTATCAAATTACCAATGTGTGTACTTCGACTGCTACAATACATGAGAAGAATGTGATGAATGGTTTTGAAACCGACAAGTTGAAGAATTAAGACACTTGTGCAACATATGGGAATCTTTATTGAGGAAACGTTTCGCCACACAGTGGCTTCATCAGTCCAATACAAATCAGAAGGGTGTAAGGAGAGGAGGAGTTTGAGGTAATCAGTACCTCAGCCTCGAGTTGATGTGTTCAGTCCATCAATCTTGTAGAAAGTACAGCATAGGGTCGTAGAAGTGGTATATACTGTAGTCAGGTGAGGCGAAGCAGGAGCAGGCGAGGTCATAGTGGTACCATCCACTAGTCGAAGTAGGTTTTCGTCCAAAGGTTGGACAAGTTTTGAAGAAATCTTTGTATCAAGATCCCATGATGTACTTTCTACAAGATTGATGGACTGAACACATCAACTCCAGGCTGAGGGACTGATTACCTCAAACTCCTCCTCTCCATACACCCTTCTGCTTTGTATTGGACTGATGAAGCTACTGTGTGGCGATACATTTCCTCAATAAAGATTCCCATATGTTGCATAAGTGTCTCAATTCTTCAACATGAGAAGAATGACCGAGAGAGCGGACACAAAGACACAACGGGCAGGAGAGTCAAGGATAGAGATGGGCAGAAAAGCCCAGACTCAAGAGGACTCACAAACTCAATCTACCTCAGAACCACCAACAGAGAACCCTCACTCCCAACAACCCCACCACAACCAAACAAACCCGAAACCACCCACACTCCATGCCCACAGCTCCCACTCTAGTATCACAAACTCCATCTTCACAGCAGCCTCCCATATATCCTACCACATCTCCCATAAGCCCCACAGAACACAGAATTCGAAAAGAAGGTGAAGATATGGTACATCAGTACAGAAGGAATAACAATAAATGTGAGGGGTAGCATGAAGGAATCATGGAGCATCCCCAAACATCATAGTGCTCATGGCAACAAAACCCATGGAGATGATAACAGATGCAATCTTTCCATCCAGATATCAGATCCTGAGTAAAGATAGAGGGAGTTGCACTGCTCATCAAAAAAGCAGAGGATATTCGAGAAGATGGAAGGAATAGACAGAAGGGAAGAGAGGGACTACATAGTAGAAACACATTAGACTCGGGGTCCCAGAGTGGTGATTGCAGTCATGTACAACCCTCCACAGAATAGCATGAGGGCAAGACAAGAGTATGATAGGAGCAACAGGGCAATTATGGACACACTTGCTGAGGTGGTCAGAAGGGCTCATACGGGTAGGGCAAAGTTACTAGTTGTGGGTGATTACAATCACAAGGAGACTTACTGGTAAAACCTGGAGAGTACTAAGATAGAGGTGGTATTCTAGAGGGATAAGATGATGAAGGTGGTATTGTAGAGGGATAAGATGAGGGAGGTGGTATTGTAGAGGGATAAGATGATGGAGGTGGTATTAGAAAACTTCACGTATCAACATGATAAGGACACTACCAGAGAGAGAGAGGAGAGTGAACCAACAAAGCTGGACCTCATATTTACCTTGAGTTGATCATACATTGAGGACATCACGTACGAAAGGCCCCTAGAAGCTTGTGATCATGTGGTCCAGAGCTTCGAATTCATTGTAGAGTTAAAAGTGGAGAGTGAAGTAGCACGTATAGGACAGGAGAAGCCAAACTACAAAAGAGGGGAATACATAGGCATGAGAAATTTCCTGTATGAGGTACAGTGGTAAAGAGACCTAGTGGGAGAAACAGTAAATTAAATTATGGAATAGGTGACAACAAAATGCTAGGATGCAGATGAGTGGTTAGTGTTAAGGACAATAGAATCAATGGGAACACCTTAACGAACCCTGGTTCGCCGAGAGGTGTAGAGAGGCCAAAACTAAGTTTACCAGAAAATAAAAAAAAATATAAAGAAACAAAGAGGGGAATGAATGAGAGTATAGTTATACTAACTCTATTATATGGGTGTGAAGCATGGGTGGTGAATTTTTGCAACAAGGAGAAGGCTGGAGGCAGTGGAGATGTCATGTCTGAGGGCAATGTGTGGTGTGAATATAATGCAGAGAGTTCGTAGTTTGGAAATTAGGAGGAGGTGTGGGATTACCAAAACTTTTATCAAGAGGGCTGAGGAGGGGTTGTTGAGGTAGTTTGGACATGTATAGAGGCTGGAACAAAATCTATAGCAGAGGGAAGACAGAGTAGGGGTCGGCCTAGGAAAGGTTCTAGGGAGGGGCTTTGATTTTCAGGAGGTATGCGTGAGCGTGTTTGATAGTAGTGAATGGTTCCTAGTGATAAACAGCCTGTCTAGGAGCATTTAAAATACTGAACCACATTAACCAACTTAGGACCAAGCTTGTTCCCTCACACAAATTATAGTGTTAATTAAATGGCCTGGTCTCTCATTTGTCACACCAACTACCAGCATGAAGTCACTCCACTTCGTGCACTCCCTTGCTCATAATAATGCTTCCTTGTGCCTGCTTGAACGACAAAATAATGTGGGACTTCAATCTGTCGCTCTAAAATTCAGCACTCACTCTCCTTCATTAGTTTCTCCTTGATTGCAGCAGGTGAAGAAGGCACTGTTTCTACACCTTGTCCTTGGTCATGGGCACGCTGAAAGTCTGAACGAGGGAAATAGCTCTTTCTGCTGCGGCGTTCACGACCTTCAAAGAACCCACAGACTTCTTCATTGCCAGGATTGGCGTGTTCGTCTCCAGCGTTTCGGGGTCTTCATTCAAGACACCTTGCATGCAACGGAGGCTCCCTGGTTTCTTTTTCCGCTCGAGGTTGGTCACCATTATGCGCTTTGTCGCAAGGTCGAGTCTCTCGTTGAAGAACGCCAATCGAATCAGGTGCTCCGCCAGATACCAGAGACGGCGTGCAAAGGTGATGGCAGCAGAGTTCACGATCTCTTTGTCCAGATACGATCGAATGGTTTGGAGGAAGTAAAAGTTATTGCGAAGGGGTTGCATGTCATGCTTCTACTTATACTTCGTTCATTCTGAACATGCATGAGTATACATACCCATTTGAATTTTCTTCCATTATCTTAATAGTTTTTATTCTCATATTCTTTTCTTTCATCTGCATTGGGAAGTGGAGATGAATCCTTCCTCTATCTGCCATGAGTATCGTAAAAAGCCACTAAAATGCCGGAAGCAAGGAACTAGCTACCCTTTCTCCTCTATTAATTAATTAATAAATTTAAAGAGATTAACATTTTAAAGTTTGGATGTTTGAATGTGCATAGATGTGGTACAGATAATAAGAAAGTTCATTATGAATGCTATGAATGACAAGAAACTGAAAAGGTTAGAAGATGCTCAGTGGGGAGAATTAAATGGGATTACGTCAGATTTATCTAAGAGAATTAAAGCTTAGGAACGAGTAGGTTTGATACTGATTTATCAGTTATGGCAGATAAAGAAGGAATATAAATGTAAAAATTATGAATGCAGTGTTAGAATGTGCAGCAGAAGTATGTGGATACAGGAAGGTTGGTGCGGGAGGGAAGAGAAGCAATTATTTAATAGTTAAGTAGAATGGTAAGGGAGAAAAGGCTATCACTGAGAGTTATTTTCAGAAAGCCGAATTAATATAAGGAGGGTGGAGTATGTGAAGAGGTAGAGTGGCGGGAGTATAAAAGGAGATCAAATAAGAGAGTGGGGGCAGTTCTGTCAACAAATTTTGCTGAGAATGAGAAAAAGTTTTGGAGTGAGATTAGTAAATTTAGAAAGCCTAAGGAACAAGTGGAATTTGCAGGTCAAAACAGAACAGGGATGTTACTAAATAGGGAGCAGGAAGTATTGAGAAGATGGAGGGAATATTCTGAGGAGGAGCAATTAAATGTTGATGAAGAATGCAAGGTAAGCCAGGGATGTAAAATATCTTATATGAGTGAGGAAGAGTGTGAGGAAGGTGATTGAAGCAGTAGATAAATTGAAAGAGAGCAAAGCAGCTTGGATTGATGGGATTAAGTTCGAAATTTTAAAAGCAGTTGAAGATATAGTTTTGGATTGGTTTATGCTTTTGTTAAATAAATGTATGAAAACGGGAAAGGTGCCCAGGAATTGGCAGAAAGAGTGGATGGTTCCTCTGAATACAGGAAAAGGTAACAAAAAAAGAGGGTAAGAATTTTAGAGCTGTTTTTGAAGGAGTTAAGGTATGACGGAGATCAGAATCACAGATGAATAAGGAGAGCTTTAGGAAGGGTAGGGGATGAGTAGACCAAATATTTACATTAATGCATTTAAGTGATCAGTATTTACGTAAAAGTATGGAAGTTTTCGTTATATTTATGCGTTTAGAAAAGGCATATGATAGAGTGAATATACGAGCAATGTGGTAAATGTTGCAAGTGTATGTCATAGGTGATAAGTTACTGAAAGAAGTTGAGTTTTTATGAGGAAAGTGAACTTTAGGTTAGGGTAAGAGGGAGTTAGGGAGATTATTTTCCAGTAAAAGTAGGCTTTAGACAGGGATGCGTGATATCACCAGGGATGTTTAACATATTTGTAGATGGAGTTGTAAAATAAGCTAATGCTAGCGTGTTGAGGAGAGATGTGGCATTAAAAGAAAAGAATGTATTGCGAAGTGGGAGTTATCACAATGTTTTTGGGAGAATCTGAAGAGAAGTTGCAAGGTTGGTTAAATGAATTTGCATAGTGTGTAAAAGATGGAAATTAAAAGTAAAGATACGAAAGAGCAACGTGATGAAAGTAACAATAAACGTAGGTAATCAAAAAATGCATATCTTATTGAAAGGAGAGAGTATGAAGGAAGTGAATGCATTCAGATATTGGGGAGTGGAACTTTCGGTGGACTGGTCAATGAATGACGAGGTGAACCATAGAATCGACAAGGGAAACCGTAGGTGGTGCATTGAGATATCTGTGGATATTAACAATGGCATAAATGGAAGCAAAAATGAGAATGTATCTAAGTGAAGAGTTACCAACACTCTTATAAGTGTGAGTGGCATGGGTTTTAAATGTTCCAACGAGGAGGGCAAGATGTGTGAATATTATGCAGAGAATTCTTAATTTCATGATTAGAAGGAGGTGTGGGGGTTACTGAAAATATTATCTTGAAGTTTTAGGAGAGGTTATTGAAGTGATTTGAACATTTAGGAAGGATAGATCAAAAAAGGATGAACCTGAAACTGTATTAGTCTATATTGAAGGGAAGAAGGGGTACGGGTCGTCCTAGGAAAGGGGGTTTGAACATCCATTGTGTTAGGAGTGAGTGGAGGCAAGCGGTTTTATGACTTTAGGTGGTTTTGGAGTGTAAGCAAGATAATATTTATAAAGGGATTTGGGGAAACCGGTTAGCCGGACTTGAGTAATGAAAATGGAAATTATACTGCCTGCTCTCTGAAAAATGAGTGGGAATATTGCTGTTTGCAGGTTAATCTGAGCTGTTATGCTCGTGCATATTTAGGAAGAGAATGATGCTGTGAGTGTTTATTTTGTTAAGGTCACCCTTCCAACCAACACAGATGTACTCCTGTTAACCCTCTTAAGGCCTAGTTCCTAGGCCTATTGTGTATCCATATGTTCTTGCTCTACCATCCACAGGATGGATATGAACCTACTGAACCACCCAACACTACCACGTCCACCAACAGCAACACACCACCAGCAGGATCAACAACTTGCTCATATTACATCTCGACGCGGCAGTAATGACTTCTGTCTCAAGTTGCAACTATAAACAGTTTCCTGACAAATTACTTCAAGACTCTGTTGCGGCCAAGTGAAAAAATATTGCGTGTTTGTGTTGCTTCTTGGTACACTGCAGAGAGCAAATTATTAGAGAAGGGAAAAGAAGTAATGTTTAGCACTTCTGTGAGAACATAGGCTTCTTGTTAAGAAAAACTCACAATGCCTTTAAAAATACATGAAAATATTAGTGAAGTGAAGCTAAACTTTAAGGATGTGTTAACCATTGGCAGTTTTATCAAGTAATGAGATCATAAGGGACTGACTGCTAAACGTATCAGTAGTAGCTGTTGTCTGAGTTATAGGAATGACAACAACTACGATAACAAAAACCAACATCAAGAACGAAAGCAACAACAATAACACTTACAATTAAAAACAAATTTGTTTACAATATAATAATTATATTGGTCAATGTGCTCCCAATAGAGAGATATATCTCCACTTTCTCATCAACACAGCCCCTTGTTACTGGCTGAGCATAGGCTTATGCCCAAGAGCTAGCCTTAAAAGTTTTACAGAGACAAACTATCTGAACTCAACATACATATATATATATATATATATATATATATATATATATATATATATATATATATATATATATATATATATATATATATATATAAACCACGAAGGAGTGGTATTGATCAATAACAACACTGCGCTAGCCAAGGATCTGAACCTATGTTGTCCTGGCCCGCCACTGTGAGCGAGAACCACATGACACCTTAACCCACAGCACCACCCAGTCCTACAAGAGCCAAACCCACAGCAGAGCTATGTGATTTACCTTGGTCCGAGGATATACTGAGGTGTGGGAGTTTTCAAGCTAATTAACTTGGTTCGAATCCCTGGCTAGCACAGTGTTGTAATTGATCAATACCCCTAGTTCGTGAATACAATAATATATATATGCTGGTCATAGGCTAGTACACCAAAACAGGGATGAGAATGAAATCAGCTTGAAATCTCCCACACCTCCGTATGTCCTCGGACCAAGAGTAACACACCTAGCATGGCTGAGTGCTTGGTTCTTGTAGGATTGGGTGGTCCTGTGGGTTAAGGCGTCATGTGGTTCTCACTCACAATGGCGGGCCAGTACAAAATGGGTTCGAATCCTTGGCTAGCACAGTGCTGTTATTGATCAATACCACTCGTCCTTGGTTACAGTAATAAATAAATACTGCTCGTGAGGCAATTACACCAAACAGGGATGAGAATGAAATTAGCTTAGAAGCTCCCACACCTCCGTATGCCCTCGGATGGCGGCCCAACAGCTAGCTCTTCTGGCTGCGCCATTCTTGTAGGGTTGGGTTGTCATGTGGTTTAAAGCGTCAAGTGGTTCTCGCTTACCATGAGGCAGGCCAGTACAACATGGGTTCGAATCCTTGGATAGCGCATCGTTGTTATTGATCAATACCACTCGTCTGTGATTACAATAATATATATATATATATATATATATATATATATATATATATATATATATATATATATATATATATATATATAAACACACCGGCCGTTTCCCACCAAAGTAGGATGGCCTGAAAAAGAAAATTTTCACAATCATTCACTTCACCACTTCCTTGCCAGAGGCACGCTCACACTACAGTTATAAAACTGCAACATTAACACCCCTCCTTCAGAGTGCAGGCTCTGTGTTTTCCGTCTTCAGGACTCAAGTCCGGCCTGCTGGTTTCCCTAAATCCCTTCATAAATATTACCTTGCTTACACTTCAACAGCACTTCAAGTCCTAAAAATCATTTGTCTCCATTCTCTCTTTTCTAAGACACTCATGCATGCTTGCTGAAAGTCCAAGCCCCTCTCACACAAAACCTCCTTTTCTCCCACCCTCCAACTTTTCCTAGGCCGACCTCCACCCCGCCTTTCCTCCATTACAGATTTATACACTTTCAAGGTCAATCTTTTTTTGCTCCACCCTCTCTAAATGTCTGAACCATCTCAACAACCCCTCCTCAGCCCTATTGATAATACTTTTGGAAATCCCACACCTCCTCCTAATTTTCAAACTTCGAATTCTCTGCATTATATTCACACTATACATTGTCCTCTGTCACAACACCTCCACTGCCTCCGGCCTTATCCTTGTTGAAAAATTCACCTCCCATAATTGACAGCCATATGGCAGCGTTGGTATAACTATACTCTCATACATTCCCCTTTTTGTATCCATGGACAAAATTCGTCGTCTTCACAGATTCCTCAGTGCACCACTCACCTTTCTCCTCTCGTCAATTCTATGATTCACTTCATCCTTCATAGACCCATCTGCTGACACGTCCACACATAAATATCTGAATACATTCACCTCCTCCATACTCTCTCCCTCCAATCGGATATCCAATCTTTCGTTACCTAAGTTTTTTGTTATCCCCATCACCTTTCTTTTTCCTATATTTACTTTTAATTTTCTTCTTTTACATACCCTACCAAACTCATCCACCAACCTTTGCAACTTCTCTTCAGAATTTCCCAAAAGCAGTGTGTCATCAGCAAAGAACAACTGTGACAACTACCATTTTGTGTTAGATTCTTTATCTTTTAACCCAACATCTCTTGCCAAGACCTGCACATTCACTTCTTTTACATCCCCATCTATAATTATATTGAACAACCGTGGTGACATCACATATCCTTATCTAAGGCCTACTTTTACTGGGAAATAATCTCCCTCTCTCTTCTACATACTCTAACCTGAGCCTCACTATCCTCTTAAAAACTCTTCACTGCTTTCAGCAACGTACCTCCTGTTCCTTACACCTGGAACATCTGCCACATTGCTCTTCTATCCACCCTGTCATACGCCTTTTCCAAATCCATAAATGCCACAAAAACCTCTTTACCCTTATCTAAATACTGTTCACCTATATGTTTCACTGTAAACACTTGGTCTATACACCCTCTACCTTTCCTAAAGCCTGCTTGTTCATCTGCTATCTTATTTTCCTTCTTACTCTTAATTCTTTCAGTAATAAATCATCCATACACTTTACCAGGTATACTCAAGAGACTTATTCCCCTATAATTTTTGCAATCTGTTTTGTCCCCTTTGCTGTTATACAAATGAACTATGCATGCTCTCTGCTAATCCCTAGGTACCTTACCCTCCTCCATACCTTTATTAAATAAAAGCACAAACCACTCCAAAACTATATCCTCACCTGCTTTTAACATTTCTATCTTTATCCCATCAATCCCAGCTGCCTTACCCCCTTTCATTCTACCCACTGCCTCAGGCACTTCCCCCACACTCATTGGCTCTTCCTCAGTCCTACAAGATGTCATTCCTCCTGGCACTATACACGAAATCACAGCTTCCCTATCTTCATCAACATTTAACAATTCCTCAAAATATTCCTTCCATCTTCCTGTTACCTCTAACTCTCCATTTAGTAACTCTCCTCTCCAATTTTTAACTTCAAATCTATTCGTTCTCTAGCATCCCTTACAGACCCTGGCTTGCCATTGGACCGTTCTTCGGATCACTCCTTTCCGGGTAACATTTTATGTTGCCCACCTCTGTTATCGCGATTCCGACTGACCCTTCTGACACCTCTGACATCCGCCCTTCTTTAACTATGATTCCAGGTTTTCCCCAACCAATGCATCGATTTTCTGATCGTACACGCAGCTGTTCTACCTGTTTCCTCTTACATTTCTAAGAAACAAGCAGCTAGACAATCCCTCCTCTAACACTCTGTGTTTCAAATTCCTTCACGGGCCAAATTCGCCATTTTCTAACCAACTTCTACTGACTATTTTTTTGACCATAGCACCAGTAAGGCACCTCTTCGCCATGTTTGGCAAATCATTTCCTTCCATGTCCGTAAAAGTGGCTCACACGTTGTCTCAGCACAAAATGCGGAACAAGCATATAATCTTTCAATTCTTACTCACAATGAAGACACACTTGAGCACATTTCCCTTAATTCTTGCTGCTCAACGCGGCTTCCTTACGAGTGATGCAGACATTCTGGAGCAACTCGAGCTGCAGAATCTTCCAATTGTAAAAGTAGACACTTACTTGCTTCCTCTCAGCTGGTAGTACAATATAAGGAAGTACATTAGTGGTAGTACATTAGCAAAGTACAATAGTATAGTGCAATATAGCGTACCACGATACTATATTGCAGTACACTACTATATTGCAGTACACTACTATATTGCAGTACACTACTATATTGTAGTACAATAACGAAATTCAATAGTGGTAATACAATATATGCTTTGCTATATTGTACTACCACTACTTTCACTACCAACCTTACCTCTGATACTACCACTCCTCGTACTACTCTTGTCCCGTCCCTGGTAACTGGCCTATATATACTGTCGTAAGTTCCTCTCTGTATGTGCAGGTTATTTGTGTATTCTCCTAGTTGTACTCTTTTGTGTCTATTTACAAGAGTCAAATTTGCGCTCCACTGTTATTCATCCCGTCTCGAGCAATATTTTATTACAGTCATGTCATAATTTTCCAGATGGGACTTTTAATGTAAGTACACTTTTTGTGTATACTGGTATACCACATTCCCAGATCTTTGTCCGTACCTCGCTGCATTGCAATGCTGCCTGCATCTGCTTGAGCATGTGGTATACAGTCTTGTATCTATCTCCTTCTCGAACTTTATCTATTCCTGATGATGAATTTCTGGTTTCTTCCTTACCTCCACCCCTCTTTATAGGTGATTATAATGCTCTTTATTTTATATGGAGAGGGTCTCACCGTGACTCTCACAGAGATCAGTGAGAGGCTTTTCTTACTTCTCTTCCCGTCCATGTTTTAAATACAGGTACTCTCACTCATTTTGACCTTCGCATTCAAACTGTCTCTTGCATAGATCTCTCAATTTGCTGCTTTAAACTGCACTCAACTTTACGTGGTCTATGCTCCTAGATTTCCGTGACAGCGATCATTTTCCTATACTCATTACTTCCCACTTCAGCAGTCTGAAACGGCGAATTTACCCATTTATCGCGCTAAACCCATTTTTAGTGAGCAACTTTCTCATTTGTCCTCCATTGATTACAACTATTTTTGACCTCTGCTTCACCCGCAGCTTCAAATACAATCCCTCAAGGCTCGAGTAGGCAGTCTCACATATGCGTGCCTTGGTGCCTGTGCTGTGCTGTGTGCTGTGTGCAGCTGTTATTGATACACTAGGACCACAGAGAGGCTTCTTTCCTTTAAGCGAGTGAGGACAGTTGCCCGACGTATAATCCATCAAACAAAATGCACTTCTTTACGGGATTGTTTCTACCGTTACTTCCGCTTCCTCTGAGTGCAGCTTGGGAAAATGTACGGATATTGAGTGATAAGTACTCTCCAGACCCTGATTCCGTTCGTAGGGTTGCCAGTGTCAGTATTGCTAACCCTGTTAAAGTTGCCACAGCAGGTGGATATCATTTTGTCTGTATGTCGTTGAGACTCAATCTATGCCCGTCGTTTCTTTCCTCCAAATATGCCAGAGAATTATTGCCTTTAAACTTTTCTTTCCCATCAAGGGAGGTTCTTCATGCTGGTAAGAGGCTCATGATCTAGGAAACTGGATCTGTGCTGTAATTCCCTGAACTGAGCCTGAATCTCTTCCATCATCCCCCCCTCACAGGGGCTGTGTAATCCCTACGGGTTTAGCGTACCCCCAGAATGATGTTAATAGACTTTTCAGCTTTTAGAACTTGGGTCAGCACTTTCTGCTTAACAATCGTAAGCAGCTGGACCTGATGCCAGTCGGTTGCCGTGTTCCTCCCTTAAGTCAATGTGACCTGACCTGACTAGGTTGGGTGCATTGGCTTAAGCCGGTAGGAGACTTGGACCTGCCTCGCATGGGCCAGTAGGCCTTCTGCAGTGTTCCTTCGTTCTTATGTTCTTATGTTCTTATTAGTATGCTTCGTCACCTATATCAGTCAATCCTCGTAGTCCTCTTATGTCTTTTTAATCTTGTTTGGTCAGAGGAGGCTCTTTCCCATCTGTGGAAAACTGCCATTGTTGTGCCTTTTTCTGAACCGGGTACTTCAGGCCATGATGCCTCATACTATGGACCCATTGCTCTTAAGTGCGTAGTTAACAAGTTGTTGGAGCGTCTAATAATACATGTTAAGTGTGGTATTTAGAAACGCACAATAGTCTTTCCGCTCGTTAATTTGGCTTTCGAAAGGGCCGCTCCATTTTCGACTCTTTTACTCTGCTTAGATACCTATGTTCGTAATGCCTTTGCTAGTAACCATTTGGTTATCGCAGTTTTTTTCGATCTTAAAAAGCTTATAACACTAAATGGAGATATAGCATCCTGGCCCAAGCTTATTCCTTAGGTTTCCGGGTCAACCTGCCAATTTTCCTTAAAAATTTCTTGTCTGAGAGACATGTCCGTGTACGGGCTAATAATATGCTTTAACCTGACTATAACCAAGCTGAAGATGTTTCTCAGGGATGTCCTTAGCACCATTCTTTTTCTACTAGCTATTAATGATCTGGCCTCTGTTCTCCCATCTAATATTTAGTCATCACTTTATGTTGATGAGTTTGATATAGCTTGTGCAGGCGCTGACTGTTACCTCGTGGTAGCCTCACTCCAGAATGCTGTCGACCATGTTTCCCTTTGGGCCACTACTCATGGGTTTAAATTTTCTGGTACTGAAAAGCACCAGATTACTTTTACGAGACGTTTTGTTGTCTCTCAAATTCTATTATACCTGCATTGTTCACATATCCCTGAACGTGATATGGTTAGATTTCCTGGAAGCCCCACATTACTTCCCTGAAATCAACTTGACATAGGCGGCTGAACCTCCTTAAAACCCTCGTTCATATTTTATTGGAGGGGATGGGGGGATGGACGAACTCTCCTTCGACTTCATTTTTCCCTCATCTTATCAAAGCTTGATTATGGCTACCAGATATACTCTGCGGCCTCTCCTCCTTTCTAAACTTTATCCCATTCATCATCAATAAAACGTTTGAGTCTAGGTGTTTTTCGTTCCTTCCCTGTTGAGAGCCTATTTGCAGAGGCGAATGTTACACCTTCGAACGATCAGCGTCATGCTCATTGTCTCCACGATTTTGTCTGCTCTCATAACCTCCCCGATCCTTCTGCATACAAGATAATAACGAACGATGGTAGAGGTCCATTGATTGATCTCCGCCCCTGTTTACTCCGTCCCTTTTCTCTCTGCATTCACTCTCTCTTGTCTTCTCTTCATTTACCCCCTCCCCCCACCTCTTTATATGCTCATCAGGAATATAACCTTTTCCTTTCCTCTTTGGAGGTTCCGAAAATTCGAATCTGTTCTTCGCTATTGCCGTGAGCGAACGCTCAAATATCAACAACTGCTTCTCGCTCCCTTTTTCTTCCCCATTTCCGATCTCATTCTTATGCCATTGCAGTTTGCACTGATGGTTCTAAGTCCTCTGATGGTGCCTGGTTTACAGCAATGTTCCCGGGCAGTGTTGTGCGAGGTCATTTATTAAATTTAGCTAGCAATTTCATAGCTGAACTGTATGCAGTTCTCATCGCGATTATACGTGTTGCATCTATGCCAACATCAACAGTTGTGGTATTTTCAGATTCCTTTAGTGCCTTGCAGATTATCAAAAAAGTTTAATTCGCCTTATCTCCCAGTTCTTTGTATACAACTTTTATTGCGCTGCATTTCTAGCAAACACAAAGAAATCGTTTTCTGCTGGGTCCCTCATCAGTTGGATGTTCTCGGCAACGAGCAGGCGGACTCTACTGCGTGGTCAGCTGTACTTGACCACGTTTCATTTAGGAGTATCCCATTCTCAGACTGTTTTTCTGTAATATCTAGCCACCATCGCAACCATTGGCAATAACGTTGGTCTAAGTTGATTCATAACAAAATATATTCTATGAAGCCATATTTAGGTTTCTGGTCTTCTTATAAATGTCGTGGTTGGGAGACTAAGATCTCCTGCCTTCACGCTGGTCACACGCATCTTACTCATGGGTATCTTATGGAGAGGCACCTAGTGCCGCTCTGTGAGAACTGTCAGTTCCAATATCAGTTTGTCGTATTCTATTAGACTGTCCTGTCTGCCAGCGGGCACGCAGAATTTATCTCCGATGTCATCAACGCTCTAACAACCTTACTTTATCTTCCCTCCTCGTTGACGGTTCCACCTTTGGCAAAGACTTCCGGTTTGATTTTTTTGCCAGTAACAGCAACTTTGGTTACATACACTTACTTTTCCACTCCTCACCGCCCATTCTAAATCTACCTTTGTTATTCTCGTCACTCTCACTGATCTGATCAGTTACATTACACTTGGTTATGGTTATATTAATAATGGGAGTATATTGGTACCGACACTCTTAAATGAGTGTGGAGCATGGGTTGTGAATGTTGCAGC
Organism: Cherax quadricarinatus; assembly: GCF_038502225.1. Classification (NCBI taxonomy): domain Eukaryota; kingdom Metazoa; phylum Arthropoda; class Malacostraca; order Decapoda; family Parastacidae; genus Cherax; species Cherax quadricarinatus. Next base: position 8,240,333 of record NC_091361.1, on the reverse strand, counting down.
GAGAAGGAGTACAAGAATGGTTAACAATACCGACAAGATGAAATTAAGACACATGTGCCACTTCTGAGTATATTTATTGTAGACATTACGCCATCCAGTGGCTTTATCAATACAAATTCCAGGACATAATTTGAAGACAGTAGAACTTTATACAGAGGATGAGGTAATCAGTCCCCCAACCTTGGAAATGGTGCAAAGAGCACCGTAGTCGTGGAACACGACTACATGTGTCTTAATTTCAGCGAGAAGGAGGCTGGGGGGAAATGGAGATGTCTTGTATGAGGGCAATATGTGAAATTCATAATATGTAGAGAATTCGTTGTTTGGAAATTGCAAATAGGTGTGGAATTACTTATTTTTCAGAGGGCTGAGGAGGGGTTGTTGAAGTGGTGTGGCCGTTTAGAGAGGATTGAGCAAAATAAGATGACTTGGAGGGTGTATAAATCTCTAGTAGAGGGAAGGCGAGTAGGGGTCTTCCTTGGATTGGATGGAGGGAGGGGGTTTACCTGGAGTTTACCTGGAGAGAGTTCCGGGGGTCAACGCCCCCGCGGCCCGGTCTGTGACCAGGCCTCCTTAGGTCAGTGTCCCAGGATGCGACCCACACCAGTCGACTAACACCCAGGTACCCATTTTACTGATGGGGAACATAGACAACAGGTGGAAAGAAACACGTCCAATGTTTCTACTCTGGCTGGGAATCGAACCCAGGCCCTCACCGTGTGAAGCGAGAGCGTTAACCACCAGTAAAGGAGGTTTTGTGTGCAAGGGGCTTGGACATAAAGTAGGCATGTGTGATTGTGTTAGATAGGAGTGAGTGGAGATAATTGGATTTTAGGACTTGGAGAGTTGTTGGAGTGTGGGCAGGGTATTTGTGAAGGGATTCAGGGAGACCGGTTAGCCGCACTTGAGTTTCGAGGTGGGAAGTACAGTGCCTGCACTCTTAAGGAGAGGTTTGGAATATTTACTGTTTAGAGTGACATCTAAACTGTCGTATCTGCGAATCAACTTTCTTCGGTGGGAAACAGCCAGCGTGTTAAAAAAATATGTTCAGAATTACCACAGTGAAAATATGGCGAAATTTCTAGATTAGGGTGACTTGTCAGAAAAAATATATATTTTGGTTTTCTTTATATTTATAATTTTGTTCATAATATTTCCGTACCTAATTGTCATAATCAGAAACAGATTTTTATCAGACCGGCTGTAGCTCAAATCTGCGATTTGCCACGTAATGTTTACCTGGAGTTTATCTGGAGGGAGTTCCGGGGGTCAACGCCCTCGCGGCCCGGTCTGTGACCAGTCCTCCTGGTGGATCAGAGCCTGATCAACCAGGCTGTTACTGCTGGCTGCACGCAATCCAACGTACGAGCCACAGCCCGGCTGGTCAGGAACCGACTTTAGGTGCTTGTCCAGTGCCAGCTTGAAGACTGCCAGGGGTGTATTGGTAATCCCCCTTATGTATGCTGGGAGGCAGTTGAATAGTCTCGGGCGCCTGACACTTATTGTATTGTCTCTTAACATGCTAGTGACACCCCTGCTTTTCATTGGGGGGATGTTGCATCGTCTGCCGAGTCTTTTGCTTTCGTTGTGAGTGATTTTCGTGTGCAAGTTCGGTACTAGTCCCTCTTGGATTTTCCAGGTGTATATAATCATGTACTCTCCCGCCTGCGTTCCAGGGAGTACAGGTTTAAGAATTTCAAGCGCTCCTAGTAATTGAGGTGTTTTATTTCCATTATGCGTGCCGTGAAGGTTCTCTGTACATTTTCTAGGTCAGCAATTTCACCTGCCATGAAAGGTGCTGTTAGTGTGCAGCTATATTCCAGCCTGGATAGAACAAGCGACCTGAAGAGTGTCATCATGGGCTTGGCATCACTAGTTCTGAAGGTTCTCATTATCCATCCTGTCATTTTTCTAGCAGATACAATTGATACAATGTTATGGTCCTTGAAGGTGAGATCCTCCGACATGATCACTCCCAGATCTTTGACGTTGGTTTTTCGCTCTATTTTGTGGCCGGAATGTGTTTTGTATTCTGATGAAGTTTTAATTTCCTCATATTTACCGTATCTGAGTAATTGAAATTTCTCATCGTTGAATTTCATATTGTTTTCTGCAGCCCACTGAAAGATTTGGTTGATATCTGCCTGGAGCCTTGCAGTGTCTGCAATGGAAGACACTGTCATGCAGATTCGGTGTCATCTGCAAAGGAAGACACGGTGCTGTGGCTGACATCCTTGTCTATGTCAGATATGAGGATGAGAAACAAGATGGGAGCGAGTACTGTGCCTTGTGGACCAGAGCTTTTCACCGTACCCGCCTCAACTTTACTCTGTTGACTATTACTCTTTGTGTTCTGTTTTTGAGGAAATTATAGATTCATCTACCAAATTTTCCTGTTATTCCTTTAGCATGCATTTTGTGCGCTATTTCGCCATAGTCACACTTGTCGAAGGCTTTTGCAAAGTCTGTATATATTACATCTGCATTCTTTTTGTCTTCTAGTGCATCTAGGACCTTGTCGTAGTGATCCAGTAGTTGAGACAGACAGGAGCGACCTGCTCTAAACCCATGTTGCCCTGGGTTGTGTAATTGATGGGTATCTAGGTGGGTGGTGATCTTGCTTCTTAGGACCCTTTCAAAAATTTTTATGATATGGGATGTCAGTGCTATCGGTCTGTAGTTCTTTGCTAATGCTTTACTGCCCCCTTTGTGGAGTGGGACTATGTCTGTTGTTTTCAGTAACTGTGGGACGACCCCCGTGTCCATGCTCCCTCTCCATAGGATGGTAAAAGCTCGTGATAGGGGCTTCTTGCAGTTCTTGATGAACACGGAGTTCCATGAGTCTGGCCCTGGGGCAGAGTGCATGGGCATGTCATTTATCGCTTGTCCGAAGTCATTTGGCATCAAGATAACATCAGATAGGATTTTGTTTACCAAACTCTGTGGCTCTCTCATGCCGCGAACCAGACTCTCAGTCTGGTTCGCGGCTTGCTAAAAACTGAGTCATATTGGGACTTGAGTAGCTCACTCATTTCCTTGCTGTCATCTGTGTAGGACCCATCTTGTTTAAATAGGGGCCCAGTACTGGATATTGTTCTCGACTTCGATTTGGCATAAGAAAAGAAATACTTTGGGTTTCTTTCGATTTCATTTATGGCTTTTAGTTCTTCCCGCGATTCCTGACTCCTATAGGATTCCTTTAGCTTAAGTTCGATGTTTGCTATTTCTCTGACCAGTGACTCCCTACGCATTTCAGATATATTGGCCTCTTTTAGCCACTCTGTTATGCTTTTCCGTCGCCTGTAAAGGGAGCGCCTGTCTCTTTCTATTTTACATCTACTCCTTTTTCTTAAAGGAATAAGCCTTGAGCATACATCGAGTGCCACAGAGTTAATCTGTTCCAGGCATAAGTTGGGGTCTGTGTTGCTTAGTCTATCTTCCCAGCTTATATCATTTAGGACTTGGTTTATTTGGTCCCACTTTATGTTCTTGTTATTGAAGATGAATTTGGTGAAGGCTCTCTTGTGACTAATCTCATTTTGTCGGTCTGGGGCTCCGTACATACATGTCTGAACCTAGATTATGTTGTGATCTGAGTATATTGTTTTTATATGGTGACATTTCGATCAGATCATCATTGTTAGTGAAGATGAGGTCTAGTGTATTCTCCAGCCTAGCAGGCTCTATTATTTGCTGGTTTAAGTTGAATTTTGTGCAGAGATTTAAAAGCTCGTGTGTGTGTGAGTTCTCGTCAGAGCTGCCTCCTGGTGCTATCACTTCAACAACATTGCTATATTTGCTATATTCCTCCATTTTAGGTACCTCAAGTTGAAATCCCCCAGGAGCAAGATGTTGGGAGCAGGAGCTGGAAGATTTTCCAGACAGTGGTCAATTTTTAACAGCTGTTCCTGGAATTGCTGGGACGTTGCATCTGGAGGCTTGTAGACTACCACAATGACTAGGTTTTGGTTCTCGATCTTTACTGCTAAAACTTCCACTACATCATTTGAGGCATTAAGCAGTTCTGTGCAAATAAGTGACTCTGCGATATGCAGGCCAACATCCCCCCCCTTTTGCCTGTTCACTCTGTCGCATCTGTATAGGTTGTAACCTGGGATCCATATTTCGTTGTCCAAGTGATCCTTTATGTGGGTCTCTGTGAAAGCCGCGAACATTGCATTTGCCTCTGCAAGCAGTCCAAGGATGAAAGGTATTTTGTTGTTTGTTGCTGTCTTTAGACCCTGTATATTTGCAAAGAAGAATGTCATCGGACTGGTGGTATTGGTGGTACTGGGGGGACTTTTTTTTCTGGCTCTAGTATCTGTATCTGTTGGTTTGGAGTGGAGGCCATAGAATGTGATTCCACTCCAGAAATGACTGGATTTGGCGTACGATTTCTGTCATTTCCTGCCAGTTTTTTTTTTCTTCCTGGCACTAAAAAAAACCTCTCCCTCGTGAGTGGCTGTGGCTACCCAGGTTTTCCCATGGCCTGGATGTTTTGTATCTTTTTGTTCCCTTTAGATGGAGTGCCTGGCAATTTAAGTTATAGCAATGTCTTTCCTGTACTGAAGAGGGACACATTTCAGGGTGAAGAAGCTTACAGGAAGGGAGTTTGCATTTTCCTGTTGTCATATGGGCACGGCATTTTCTAGGGTGGTCAAAGTCGCACGTCCCATCTGTTTTTCCAGATTTCCCATGCCTGCAGATACCAAGTGCATAGTATATGCACAGGCTTGGTTTCCGTTTCCCTTGAGTTTTTGTGACTGTATTCCCTGTTGGTGCATGTTTACCTGTCTCATTCCTATCCTCACTAGTACAATGGAGCACTCACCAGTTGTTTCTGGTAATATATCCTCACTATTGCTAGTGGAGTTCCGTTGTTTGCTATCTCCTGTGGTATTACTAGTTTGTAATATTGGTTTTATCTTGACCTTGACTACACTTGTTTCCCAGCTACAGCTCCTGTCTCCCTCGAGGTCATTTATATACATTCCCTCATGCGTACATTTACTGTCAACCTGGACAGCACCTCCATCCTCAACATTACTGTCTCCCAGGACATCACCATTACTGTCTCCCAGGACAGCACCTCCAGCTTCACCATTACTGTCTACCAAGACAGCACTTCCAGCCTCATATTTACTGTCTACCAGGGCAGCACCTCCAGCCTTACAGTTTCTGACTACATGGCCAGCACCAAGGGCAATACCATCCAGCCCAGACTTTTTATTTTCCCATCTGTTATAGAATGCTTCCAGGTTTTCTATGAAGGCTGCTTTGATGTTATCCTCTTTTAATACCAGTGTGATTTTAGTCCACAGATTGATCTCATTTGGGCATACCCAAAAACACTTCCCTGATTTAATACTGCTTGTAGTGTGATATTTAAACAATTTGTTCCCATGACCGGTCTCACTCGATCAGAAAATAAATTATTTGATCAAAATGCACCAGACCAGAGCTAACAAGTATTATAATTGGTTTAAAAAAACTCATTGACAAAAATATTAAGAACACCATTGAACTGATGGATATTGACCAGAGATAGGTAGAAATACTTGATTTGTTGACTTAAGAGTTATTCAGGATCACATATATACCTGTACATAATCCAGTATCACTTAATGTCAGTACCCGATCAGCCGGGCTGTGGTTCGCAGGTTGGACTATATGCAGCCAGCAGTAATAGCCTGGATGATCAGGCCCCGATCCAACGGGAGGCCTGGTCAAGGACTGGGCCACGACAGCACTGACTGCCGGAACACTCTCCATGTAGACGCCAGGTAGACCTGCAAGATGAAAGTCAATGTCTGCCTTACAGAAAGTAATTCACTCTTAACAGGTCCTCTGATTCATTTGCTCTGCAGGATGAGTGAATAATTTTTTTTTCACTCGCTGTGTCTTTGCTTCTAGCATAAAATTGGTATATCTGTGTTAGTCTACTGGTGTGAGTAACTCTCAGGTGTGAGTAACTCTCTGGTGTAACTCTCTGGTGTGAATAACTCTCTGGTGTGAGTAACTCTCTGGTGTGAGTAACTCTCAGGTGTGAGTAACTCTCTGGTGTAACTCTCTGGTGTGAATAACTCTCTGGTGTGAGTAACTCTCTGGTGTGAGTAACTCTCAGGTGTGAGTAACTCTCTGGTGTAACTCTCTGGTGTGAATAACTCTCTGGTGTGAGTAACTCTCTGGTGTGAGTAACTCTCAGGTGTGAGTAACTCTCTGGTGTAACTCTCTGGTGTAACTCTCTGGTGTGAATAACTCTCTGGTGTGAGTAACTCTCTGGTGTGAGTAACTCTCAGGTGTGAGTAACTCTCTGGTGTAACTCTCTGGTGTGAATAACTCTCTGGTGTGAGTAACTCTCTGGTGTGAGTAACTCTCAGGTGTGAGTAACTCTCTGGTGTGAGTAACTCTCTGGTTTGAGTAACTCTCAGGTGTGAGTAACTCTCTGGTGTAACTCTCTGGTGTGAATAACTCTCTGGTGTGAGTAACTCTCTGGTGTGAGTAACTCTCTGGTTTGAGTAACTCTCAGGTGTGAGTAACTCTCTGGTGTAACTCTCTGGTGTGAATAACTCTCTGGTGTGAGTAACTCTCTGGTGTGAGTAACTCTCTGGTTTGAGTAACTCTCAGGAGTGAGTAACTCTGGTGTAACTCTCTGGTGTGAATAACTCTCTGGTGTGAGTAACTCTCTGGTGTAACTCTCTGGTGTGAATAACTCTCTGGTGTGAGTAACTCTCTGGTGTGAGTAACTCTCTGGTGTAACTCTCTGGTGTGAATAACTCTCTGGTGTGAGTAACTCTCTGGTGTGAGTAACTCTCTGGTGTAACTCTCTGGTGTGAGTAACTCTCTGGTGTGAGTAACTCTCTGGTGTGAGTAACTCTCTGGTGTGAGTAACTCTCTGGTGTAACTCTCTGGTGTGAATAACTCTCTGGTGTGAGTAACTCTCTGGTGTGAGTAACTCTCTGGTGTAACTCTCTGGTGTGAGTAACTCTCTGGTGTGAGTAACTCTCAGGTGTGAGTAACTCTCTGGTGTGAGTAACTCTCTGGTGTGAGTAACTCTCTGGTGTGAGTAACTCTCTGGTGTAAGTAACTCTCTGGTGTGAGTAACTCTCAGGTGTGAGTAACTCTCTGGTGTGAGTAACTCTCAGGTGTAAATAACTCTCAGGTGTGAGTAACTCTCAGGAGTGAGTAACTATCTGGTGTGAGTAACTCTCTGGTGTGAGTAACTCTCAGGTGTGAGTAACTCTCTGGTGTGAGTAACAGGAGTGAGTAACTCTCAGGAGTGAGTAACTATCTGGTGTGAGTAACTCTCTGGTGTGAGTAACTCTCAGGTGTGAGTAACTCTCTGGTGTGAGTAACTCTCTGGTGTGAGTAACTCTCAGGTGTGAGTAACTCTCAGGTGTGAGTAACAGGAGTGAGTAACACTCAGGTGTGAGTAACTCTCTGGGTAATGGTTTAACATACAATAGAGAAAAACTGCTTGAACCAATCACTGAAACAAGTTGAGGTTGGATAACAAGCAACGTTTACCTTGACCCAAAAAAAAAAAAAAAAAAAAAAAAAAAAAAGAAAACGTGACCAAGACATTATGCAGAGGAAGTTTACATTGCATGTTTGATAAATTCCCGCATTTAAGACAGTGCCATGATTTATGGCGACAATTTAGAGCGCGAGCGGCTTTTATTGTATTGTTTATATGGACATACAAGGCTGGCGCCTCCATTATCTGATTTCACAGCTGGTTGCTCTGACTATTTGTTACAGACGAAGATTTAATGCTCAGTAAAGCAACACGATTTGTTAGTTGTATGTTCCAACAACTGAGCTTTAGTTGTGTGACAAACTTTGAAAGTTCATCTACACCATAAGACCACCACTAGCACATTGATTCTTTTATCGAACAAGACCGTTAGTACCAAAATGAACTTCTAGTCACCTCACCATACCGCTGAGAGTGTTACCAACCACTGTTGATAGTCCTATGAAGTAGCGAGTACACCTTCCACTAGATAGAAAATAATATTAGAATTACCAACCACTGTTGATAGTCCTATGAAGTAGCGAGTACATCTTCCACTAGATAGAAAATATTAGAATTACCAACCACTGTTGATAGTCCTATGAAGTAGCGAGTACACCTTCCACTAGATAGAAAATAATATTAGAATTTCAAAAGCTTTCTCCGCAGGCGAAGATATCTGAATAAAATTTCTAATTACAGTTTTTTTGTGTATTTTTATCGTCTACATCTCGTTTGTGTTTCCATACCATCTACTGATCACCTCAGATTTCACAAAGAAATGCAAAAGGTGATGCCAAGGCCATTTGCATCATAACCAGAGCAGAGATGACGCCTCCTCTGCTTCACTGTTCACCCTATGTATATGTAATATTTTCTGCCATTACCTCTTGAACGACCTGACAAAACATCAACAAAAGAAACCCAATCTGTAATGTAGGTATCCGATGAGCCAATAGTTACCGTATTTCGCGGCATATAAAACGCGGGCTATAAGACTTGTTTTAGTTTCAGTGGCTCAGCATCGGACGTAACTGGGAGAGATTCAGCCTATCCAACACCCCAAAGTTATAGTCCCCCTCACTGACCTTCAGTTTATAGAACGCATTATGGTTTTTGGAGACATTTTATGGAAAAAATGCATCTAATAAGCCGCGAAATACGATATCTGTTCTTTACTATGGAACTGATTTAAAGCTAGTAATTTTCCTTGTCTACTGTTTGCTACGGCCCCGCGATCTCCAAAATATACTATTTTTTCTGAAACTACGGAGTAATCATTGAAATGTTTAAATATTGTATCGCTGATTGTAAATTTGTCTTCGGTGACAAGTTCAGTAATCCTGAACTTTGTCGTGTTGTTAGAATATTTTTAGTCGCCTGTAACTCCTAACATGTACAAGAAATGTTTTGTTTTACATCAAATTTAAAAAAAAATCTTTCTTTTACTTAACATAATAATTATTGATGGAAGTTGATGTTCTATGCATGAGGCAAGGAAAGGTGTGATGAATTCTCCTTACAAATACAAATACAAACGTTCATTTGTCTGTAAAGATTACAATGTGGGGTTTACACATAATAAGATATAGGTTACAATATCTTATAATGGTTACTAAGTACCAAGAAGGCCACTATCACGCCTAGCATGATTAGGCATTTCGGGAAGACCTAGAATAATTCTTACTCTATATTGCTACAGGTTATGGGATATTGATATTAAAGCTAGGTGACTGTATTACAGTTTGTAAATTTAGTAATGAGACTGGTTCTGTCTTGACATGATACACAGTTTCTATTAAAGCTCTTATACTGGAGTATCTCGGCCAAACTTATGATTTATTAGGCAATAACTTCATTCGAAATTTGATGTTAATAGTCATTTGGGTGAGTGTAAGTGTAAATTGGGGGGAATTACAGATATCGAGAGTAGGTCTAGTTTGTTTTTTATGTGTGCATGATACAATTAAGAGAATAGGTGATTTTCATGTAGTTAGCTGATGGTGGGGTGTGTCAAAGAGATAAAATGCTTTTTAATGGTAGTTTTGAAAGTGGTGGTTGTGTCTGCAGTTCTAGTGTTGTCAGGCAAGGAGTTCCAGATTTTAGGCTCTTTAATGTACATTGAATTCTTATACAGATTTAGCCGGACACGGGGAATGTCATAAAGATTTTTGTGCCTGGTGTTGTGCCTGTGGGTTCTGTCATAACTATCGACAAGGTGGTGTTTTAGTTCAGGGTTAATATTGGAATTTATGGTTCTGTAAATGTAATTCATACTGCTTCTTTTTGTTGGGTTGTTATTGGCTTTAGGTGTGTTGCTGTTGTTGATCCCCAAGCACAAATAGCATAGGTGAGGTAGGGATAGATGCATGAAAAGTATAGCGTGAGAAGGGCTGATTGCTGCACGTAATAACATATTTTACAGAGGGTCCCAACCATTTTGGATACTTCTTTTATTATGTGTTGGATAGTGGTGCTGAATTTCAGGTTGCTGTCAGGGTGTTGGCCCAGGAATTTGCCCTCATTATGTTTAGCAATAAGAGCGTTGTCGATCTTAATGTTCAGTTGTGCAACACCTGCTCTGTTATCAAACATAATATAGAAGGTTTTGTCAGTGTTCAGTGTAAGTTTGTTGGCTGTCATCCAAGTAGATATTTTTCGTATCTCCTAGTTAACAATGGTGTTGAGTGTGGCAAGACTTGGGTGGGAGATTACATAAGTCATGTCGTCAGCAAAGAGAATTGGTTTCAGGTGTTGTAATACGTTGGGAAGATCATTGATATATAAGAGGAAGAGCAGGGGACCAAGGACACTTCCCTGTGGCACGCCAGTATCAAGTGGTCGTGTTGATGAGGTTGTGCCTTTAATGGTAACGTACTGATACATGTTAGTAAGGAAGGATTTGAAATATACAAGTGCATGGCCTCTTATACCATAATGGTCAAGTTTGTGGAGTAGGATGCCATGGTCTACTGTATCAAAAGCTTTCCGTTGATCAATTAAAAGTCCTAATGGATATTCGTTATTTTCCAGTGTTGCGTAAAGCAGGTCTAGCATTTTTACAATTGCAATGTTTGTGCTTTTATTTTTTTCTGAAGCCAAATTAGCATGGGTTGAGTATGCTTTGTGCTGTTATATACGAATATAATCTCTTGTGTACGAGTTTCTCGAAGATTTTGGATAGCAACGGTAAGTCTGATATTAGCCTGTAGTTGTTTACATCTGTGGGGTCACCACCTTTGTGTATTAGTGTAACCCTTGCTGTCTTGAAAAGTGTAGGGAAAGTGCTAGCTTCAGTGATTTGTTAAAAAGTAATGCAATAGCCCGCGTAAGGACATGGGCCGCTCGCTTGTGCAATAATGGTGGGACTTAAGACAGATTCCCTGATTTATTTTTAGGTGACATTATAATCGTGGTGACTTCAGTGGGCTCGGTAGGTGCAAGATAGAAGGAGGTTGGGAAATTTCCATCTAAGTAATCACATGCTCGAGCGTTGGTACCTGGGATTTTACAGGCGAGATTTGATCCTATGGTTAAGAAGAAGTCATTTAACTTGTTAACTGTATCAGTAGGCTGTAGATGTGTTTCCTTCTGTTTAGTTAGGAAAATATCCCTAGTTTTTTTTCAGTTTGTGTGTGTTTTCCAGTTTTTTTTTTTAAATCTTCTCTCGTTTCAGTGAATCTGCTAAAGTAGTACAATAGTTTGGAGAGAACTGATGCATATTGTTTAATAATATCCTTGTGTATTAAACCCTGCCGATATTGCTTTTCATATTGATGTTTCTTGTCAATGGATCTTAGTATGCTGCTAGTTAGCCATGGGCAACCTAGCCGTTTATTCGTAATCTGTTTCGTTTTTATAGAACAATGTTTGTTGTATAGTCTAAGTAATTTATTAAGATATATGTCTGCCCACTCATCGATACCATTGTCATTGGAGAATTCTGCAGGCCAGTCAACCGTCTCTAGCTCTGGTAGGTAAGACACATAGGCAACAGTTAGGCAACTTTATTCCGAAACGTTTCGCCTACACAGTAGGCTTCTTCACTCGAATACAGAAAGTAGGCAGGAACAGTAGAGATGTGAAGGCGATGTAATCAGTCCATCACCCTTGAAGTCGTAGAATTTGAGGTTGTCAGTCCCTCAGCCTGGAGAAGTTCAGTTCCATAGTCAGGACCTATCTGAAGATCAAGCGACAGTGCGGAGACTTAAATACTGTCGGAAGGAGAGGTGCAGAGTAGTAGTAGTAGTGAGAATGTAGCCACTGAGAGGTCATGTCCCTCTCAGATCCAACAATTCTCACTTGAAAAAGTTGTCCAAGGTATTTTCTGTACCAAGATGCCATGTGTTGCAGTGTCTGACAAGATGAACATCCAAATGGTATACAATACCGCCAGGTTGGTAGGTAAGACACATAGGCAACAGTTAGGCAACTTTATTCCGAAACGTTTCGCCTACACAGTAGGCTTCTTCAGTCGAATACAGAGAGGGACATGACCTCTCAGTGGCTACATTCTCACTACTACTACTCTGCACCTCTCCTTCCGACAGTATTTAAGTCTCCGCACTGTCGCTTGATCTTCAGATAGTTCCTGACTATGGAACTGAACTTCTCCAGGCTGAGGGACTGACAACCTCAAATTCTACGACTTCAAGGGTGATGGACTGATTACATCGTCTTCACATCTCTACTGTTCCTGCCAGCTTTCTGTATTCGACTGAAGAAGCCTACTGTGTGAAGGCGAAACGTTTCGGAATAAAGTTGCCTAACTGTTGCCTATGTGTCTTACCTACGAACCTGTCGGTATTGTATACCATTTGGATGTTCGTCTCTAGCTCTGCTGTGAAGTTATTGATTGAGGCCTCATCATGGAGTCTTAAATGAAACTTTCTGTAATAAACCCCTGGCTGCCTTCAAGAGAGAGCTGGACAGATACCTAAAGTCGGTGCCGGATCAGCCGGGCTGTGGCTCGTACGTCGGACTGCGTGCGGCCAGCAGTAACAGCCTAGTTGATCAGGCCCTGATCCATCGGGAGGCCTGGTCGTGGACCGGGCCGCGGGGGCGTTGATCCCCGGAATAACCTCCAGGTAACCCTCCAGGTATTACACTGGTGGTTTACTAATGTTTGTTAAGAGGAAGGTTGGGTAGTGGTCAGTAGTGCTGTCTGCGATTATCCCTGATTTAAGAGGGGCTAGTATAATATGGTCAATTATGGTCGCACTTGTCTCAGTCAGCCTGGTTGGTTTAGTTATTGTTGGTATGAGAAGTGTGTTGTTCATATTGTTGATGAAATCTGTTACTGGTTGGTCATCTGGTAGGTCAAGGTTGATGTTGAAGTCTCCGGCAAAGAGAAGGTGGTGCTTGTTCATTTGGTTGTTTGTTATTAGTGTTTTTAATTTATCGCTAAAATTTGGGATGTTTATATGAGGTATCCGGCAAATGGCACCGATTGTTATAGGAATCTGAGGGGTTTTTTACAGTAAGATTAGCGAAAATATATTCTGCATATTCATCACTATAGCAAGTGTTGTTATAACATGACAGATTATTAGAGTATTAGAGTAGTATGGTGTGCAGTTGTGGATTGCTGTGTATCCTGGTAGTGAGTAGATATCTACTGTGTTCTGCTTAAGCCATGTTTGAATGAAAATAATACAGAAGGAGGTTGTCTTTAGGTAATCAAGCAGAGCCAGGAGGTCATCATAGTGTTTGCTCAAGGACCTGATATTGCAATTAAGAACTGTAATATTTTTGGAAGTATTTAGAACATTGTTGACTTGTGATGCTCTGTAATAGTGGCAGGTACTTTCCATTAAATTTTGATTGGGAGTTAGATTATATAAGTTTAGATCCGGGTCGACGTGATCATTCATCATTCAGCTTAAATAGTATTTACTTATATCATATATAGTGTGGTGAGTACTAGTACTGATATCTGTAATAGAGGGATGTTTGGACAAGTATATAGCTAATTCATGTTGGTTAAATAGAGTCTAGTATCAAATAAACATAATGAATTTGGTGTTGACTATGTATTAAGCTAGAATGAACTAAAGTATTAACTAGACACATGTTTAAAGAAATCCGATCATCATACAATCGTACGAATACTCTTAATACAACCACAAAATGCAAAGAATTTAAAGGCATAATACCATGACTGGAGCAATACACAAATAACCAGCACTTAAGAGAGTGAATCTTATGACGTCATTAGTGGTCCAAGTCAGACTGAAATGTAGTCATAAGTTTCAACCTCGTATGTCCGGGTTATTTGTGCACAAAATGTAAATTGGACGGAGTAAATTAACATCTTTGTTTTCAGAGTTCTGAGGACATGTAGCAGTAAGTTATTTGTTAGGTATGTGCGAAGTCTATTAAACCGAATTATGCTGGTAATATACACCTATATTCAACAAATCATTTAGTAAAGACAAATGAAATATTCTGCAAAAATGAGCAAGATGTAGAATATTCACTTGAGACTACGTAGGGACTCCATTAAACTCTCGGGGATAATGAAAGTTGCAGTTTAAAGCGAAATAAAAATTACACAAAACCATAGTAAAATATTTATCACGAAATATTAACAATTCACTACAGTCTACTCCATAAAGGCAAAGGGGATAAAAGAGAGTGCAAAAATTATAGGGGGATAAGTCTGCTGAGTATACCTGGTAAAGTGTATGGTAGAGTTATTATTGAAAGAATTAAGAGTAAGACGGAGAATAGGATGGCAGATGAACAAGGAGGCTTTAGGAAAGGTAGGAGGTGTGTGGACCAGGTGTTTACAGTGAAACATATAAGTGAACAGTATTTAGATAAGGCTAAAGAGGTCTTTGTGGCATTTATGGATTTGGAAAAGGCGTATGACAGGGTGGATAGGGGGGCAATGTGGCAGATGTTGCAAGTGTATGGTGTAGGAGGTAGGTTACTGAAAGCAGTGAAGAGTTTTTACGAGGATAGTGAGGCTCAAGTTAGAGTATGTAGGAAAGAGGGAAATTATTTCCCAGTAAAAGTAGGCCTTAGACAAGGATGTGTGATGTCACCGTGGTTGTTTAATATTTTTATAGATGGAGTTGTAAGAGAAGTAAATGCGAGGGTCTTGGCAAGAGGCGTGGAGTTAAAAGATAAAGAATCACACATAAAGTGGGAGTTGTCACAGTTGCTCTTTGCTGATGACACTGTGCTCTTGGGAGATTCTGAAGAGAAGTTGCAGAGATTGGTGGATGAATTTGGAAGGGTGTGCAAAAGAAGAAAATTAAAGGTGAATACAGGAAAGAGTAAGGTTATTAGGATAACAAAAAGATTAGGTGATGAAAGATTGAATATCAGATTGGAGGAAGAGAGTATGGAGGAGGTGAATGTATTCAGATATTTGGGAGTGGACGTGTCAGCGGATGGGTCTATGAAAGATGAGGTGAATCATAGAATTGATGAGGGGAAAAGAGTGAGTGGTGCACTTAGGAGTCTGTGGAGACAAAGAACTTTGTCCTTGGAGGCAAAGAGGGGAATGTATGAGAGTATAGTTTTACCAACGCTCTTATATGGGTGTGAAGCATGGGTGATGAATGTTGCAGCGAGCAGAAGGCTGGAGGCAGTGGAGATGTCATGTCTGAGGGCAATGTGTGGTGTGAATATAATGCAGAGAATTCGTAGTTTGGAAGTTAAGAGGAGGTGCGGGATTACCAAAACTGTTGTCCAGAGGGCTGAGGAAGGGTTGTTGAGGTGGTTCGGACATGTAGAGAGAATGGAGCGAAACAGAATGACTTCAAGAGTGTATCAGTCTGTAGTGGAAGAAAGGCGGGGTAGGGGTCGGCCTAGGAAAGGTTGGAGAGAGGGAGTAAAGGAGGTTTTGTGTGCGAGGGGCTTGGACTTCCAGCAGGCATGCGTGAGCGTGTTTGATAGGAGTGAATGGAGACAAATGGTTTTTAATACTTGACGTGCTGTTGGAGTGTGAGCAAAGTAACATTTATGAAAGGGTTCAGGGAAACCAGCAGGCCGGACTTGAGTCCTGGAGATGGGAAGTACAGTGCCTGCACTCTGAAGGAGGGGTGTTAATGTTGCAGTTTAAAAACTGTAGTGTAAAGCACCCTTCTGGCAAGACAGTGATGGAGTGAATGATGGTGAAAGTTTTTCTTTTTCGGGCCACCCTGCCTTGGTGGGAATCGGCCAGTGTGATAATAAAATATATATATATATATATATATATATATATATATATATATATATATATATATATATATATATATATATATATATATATTTATGTACATATGCAACATATATTGTAAGTCATATTATCGTCTTAAACAATAAACAAGTTATTGCCTAACTTGAGACTTACTGGAGGGAAGAACAATATTTGTTGTATACTGGAGGAAAGTAGTGGAGGATGAAGCTGAATGTCAGCTGGTGTGTGCAGAGTGTCAGGTGGAATGTGAACAACAACAGCTGGTGGGTGAAAGGTGGCCACTGGTGTGTAAACGATGTCAGCTGGTGTGTGAACTCTGGTGGCTGATGTGTGAATGATAGTAGCAGGTGGGTGAACGGTGTCAGCTGGTGTGTGAACTCTGGTGGCTGATGTGTGAATGATAGCAGCAGGTTGGTGAAAGGTGTCAGCTGGTGTGTGAACATAGTCAGCTGGTGTGCGAACTATGGCAGCTGGAGCGTTAACAGTGTATAAAACATATTCCAACCACACACTAGAGAGAAAAACAAATGTAAAAGACCTGGGAGTGATAATGTCAGAGTATTTCACTTTCAAAGATCACAACATTGTATCAAACGCATCTGATAGAAAAATGACAAGATGGGGTATGAGAACCTTCAAAGCTAGGGATGCCAAGCCCATGACGACACTCATCAAGTCACTTGTTCTATCTAGGCTGGAATATTGCTGGACACTAACAGCACCTTTCTAGGCAGGTGAAATTGCTGACCTAGAAAATGTACAGTTACTGGGAACACTTGAAGTTCCTCAACCTGTACTCCCTAGAACGCAGGCGGGAGAGGTACATGATTATATACACTTGGAAAATCTTAGAGACATTAGTACCAAACATGCATACAAAAATCACTCCCTATGAAAGAAAAGATTCGGCAGACGATACAACAATCCTTCAATGAAAAGCAGGGGCGCCATTAGCATGATATGAGACACAATAAGTGTCAGAGGCTTAAGACTGCTCAACCTCCTCCCAGCATACATAAGGGGGATTACCAATAGACCCTTGGCTGTCTTAAGAAGGCGCTGGACAGGCATCTAGAGTCAGTCAGTACCTATCCAGCCGGGCTGTGGTTCGTATGTCGGTTTGCGTGCGGCCAACAGTAACTGCCTGGTTGATCAGGTCCTGATCCTACCATCATGTAAAACAATTACAGGATTCCGCTTTACACTCACATAGCAGGACTGTAGTACCTCCCTGGGTGGTTGCTCTCTACCAACCTACTACCTACAATATATATATATATATATATATATATATATATATATATATATATATATTTTCAACAAGTCGGCCGTCTCCCACCGAGGCAGGGTGACCCAAAGAGAAAGAAAATCCCCAAAAAGAAAATACTTTCATCATCATTCAATACTTTCACCTCACTCACATATAATCACTGTTTTTGCAGAGGTGCCCAGAATACAGCAGTTTAGAAGTATATACGTATAAAAATACACAATATACATCTCCAAACTGCCAATATCCCAA
Organism: Cherax quadricarinatus; assembly: GCF_038502225.1. Taxonomy (NCBI): domain Eukaryota; kingdom Metazoa; phylum Arthropoda; class Malacostraca; order Decapoda; family Parastacidae; genus Cherax; species Cherax quadricarinatus. The sequence continues at coordinate 8,223,101 of NC_091361.1, read as the reverse complement.
ACCCCTCCTTTAGAGAGCAGGTACTGGACTTCTCATTTCCAGGACTCAAGTCCAGTTATATAAAATAACCGGTTTCCCTTAATCCCGTCACTAAATATTACCCTGCAAACACTCCAACAGATCGTCAGGTCCCAAATACCATTTGTCTCCATTCACTCCTATCTAACACGCTCACGCACGCTTGCTGGAAGTCCAAACCCCTCGCCCACAACACTTTCTTTACCCCCTCCCTCCAACCTTTTCGAGGACGACCCCTACCCCGCCTTCTTTCCCCTAAAGATTTATACGCTCTCCATGTCATTCTACTTTGATCCATTCTCTCTAAATGACCAAACCACCTCAACAAACCCTGTTCAGCCCTCTGACTAATACTTTCATTAACTCCACACCTTCTCCTAATTTCCACACTCCGAATTTTCTGCCTAATATTTACATCACATATTGCTCTTAGACAGGACATCTCCACTGCCTCCAACCGCCTCATTTCTGCAGCATTTACAACCCAAGGTTCACACCCATATAAGAGTGTTGGTACTACTATACTTTCATACATTCCCTTCTTTGCCTCCATAGATAACATTTTTTGCCTCCACATATACCTCAATGCACCACTCACCTTTTTTCCTTCATCAATTCTATGATTAACCTCATCCTTCATAAATCCATCTGCTGACACGTCAACTTCCAAATATCTGAAAACATTCACTTCTTCCATGCTCCTCCTCCCCAATTTGATATCCAATTTTTCTTTATCTAAATCACTTGATACTCTCATCACCTTACTCTTTTCCATGTTCACTTTCAACTTTCTACCTTTACACACATTCCCCTAACATTTACAATTTTTCTTTAGAATCTCCCATAAGCACAGTATCATCATCAAAAAGTAACTGTGTCACTTCCCATTTTGTATTTAATTCCCCATAATTTAATCCCACCCCTCTCTCGAACACCCTAGCATTTACTTCTTTTACAACCCATCTATAAATATATTAAACAACCATGGTGACATTACACATCCCTGTCTAAGACCTACTTTTACCGGGAAGTAGTCTCCCTCTCTTCTACACACCCTAACCTGAGCCTCACTATCCTCATAAAAGCTCTTTACAGCGTTTAATAACTTACCACCTATTCCATATACTTGCAACATCTGCCACATTGCTCCCCTATCCACTCTATCATATGCCTTTTCTAAATCTATAAATTCAATAAAAACTCCCATACCTTTGTCTAAATACTGCTCACATATATGCTTCAATGTAAACACTTGATCTACACATCCCCTACCCACTCTAAAACCTGCTTTCTCATCTGCAATTCTACATTCTTTCTTACCTCTAATTCTTTCAATAATAACCCTACTGTACACTTTTCCTGGTATACTCAGTAAACTTATTCCTCTATAATTTTTACAATCTCCTTTGTCCCGCTTCCCTTTATATAAAGGGACTATACACCCTCTCCGCCAATCCCTAGGTACCTTCCCCTCTTTCATACATTTATTAAACAAAAATACCAACCACTCCAACACACTGTCCCCCCCTGCTTTTAACATTTCTTTCATGATCCCATCAGTTCCAGCTGTTTTACTCCCCTTCATTCTACGTAATGCCTCACGCACCTCTCCAACACTAATATCCAGCTCTTCTTCATTCCTAAAAGATGACATACGTCCCTGGCCATTGCATGAAATTACCGCTTCGTCGACATTTAAAAGTTCCTCAAAATATTCTCGCCATCTACCCAAAACCTCCATCTCACCATCACTAACTCCCCTACTCTGTTTTTAACTGGCAAATCCATTTGTTCTCTAGGCTTTCTTAACTTGTTTAACTCACTCCAAATTTTTTTCTTATATTCATTAAAATTCCTTGACAGTACCTCTCCCACTCTATCATCTGCTCTCCTTTTGCACTCTTTCACCACTCTCTTCACCTTTCTTTTACTCTCCATATACTCTACTCTTCTTATAACACTTCAACTTTGTAAATACCTCTCATAAGCTACCTTTTTCTCTTTTATCACACCCTTTACTTCATCATTCCATCAACCACTCCTCTTTCCTCCTGCACCCACCCTCCTATAACCACAAACTTCTGCCCCACATTCTAATACTGCATTTTTAAAACTGCTCCAACCCTCTTCAACCCCCCCCCCACTACTCATACCCACCTTTTTGTCAATAGTTATATTTCACTCAAACTTTCTCCTCCCTTAGTTTATACACTTTCACCTCCCTCTTACATGTTGTTGCCATTTTCCTCTTGTCCCATCAACCTCTTACTCTAACTGTAGCTACAACTAGATAATGATCCGATATATCAGTTGCCCCTCTAAAAACGTGTACATCCTGGAGCCTACCCATCAACCTTTTATCCACCAATACATAATCTAACAAACTACTTTCATTACATGCTACATCATACCTTGTATATTTATTTATCCTCTTTTTCATAAAATATATATTACTTATTACCAAACCTCTTTCTACACATAGCTCAATTAAAGGCTCCCCATTTTCATTTACCCCTGGCACCCCAAATTTACCTACTACTCCCTCCACAACATTTTTTCCAACTTTAGCATTAAAATCACCAACCACAAGTACTCTCACACTTTGTTCAAAACTCCCCACGCAATTACTCAACATTTCCCAAAATCTCTCTCTCTCCTCTATACTTCTCTCTTCCCTAGGTGCATATACACTTACTAGAACCCACTTCTCATATCCAACCTTTATTTTACTCCACATAATCCTTGAATTATTACATTTATAGTCCCTCTTTTCCTGCCATAGGTTATCCTTCAACATTATTGCTACTCCTTCTTTAGCTCTAACTCTATTAGAAACACCTGACCTAATCCCATTTATTCCTCTCCACTGAAACTCACCCATCCCCTTCAGCTTTGTTTCACTAAAGCCAGGATATCCAGCTTCTTCTCATTCATAACATCCACAATCATTTCTTTCTTATCATTCGCACAACATCCACGCACATTCAGACTTCCCACTTTGACAATTTTCTTATTATTATTCTTTTTAGTATTTATTACAGGGAAAAGGGTTACTAGCCCATTGTTCCCGGCATTTTAGTTGACTTTTTCAACACGCATGGCTTACGGAGGAAAGATTCTCATTCCACTTCCCCATGGATATAAAAGGAAAAGTAATTAGAACAAGAACTAAGATAAAATCAAAGAAAACTCAGATGAGTGTGTATAAATAAGCGTGTACATGTATGTTTAGTGTGACCTAAGTGTAAGTAGAAGTAGCAAGACGTACCTGTAATCTTGCATATTTATGAGACAGACAAAAGACACCAGCAATCCTACCATCATGTAAAACAATTACAGGCTTTCGTTTTACACTCACTTGGCAGAACGGTAGTACTACCTTCCACGCATCCTACCCACCCAGTATGTGATACTCCTCTCCTACAGTCTATTCTAGGAAAGATGGATGCCAACCAGGAGGAAGCGAGCAGCCAGGGAAATGGTACGGCTGGCAATACTAGGAGAGGCAAGTGCCGGTCGTGCTTAGAGCTTCGTTGTCTCAACTCTAATGGTTTCCTCTGCAAACTCTATAGCTGCCCTGGTTCAGGATGTCCTCCTGTGGCAAGTGATGATCCAGATCCACCTCAGGCATCTGAACCCACTCAAACAGACCTCATCTCATCAGATGATATCTTGGAAGCAATTAAAGCAACAAGTACCAGGACACTCACACATTCCCAAAGCAGCCGGTCCACATGCAGCTGGGAAACTTTTAGTCCTCTTAAAATAAGTAAACGATGGTTCCACTATCCTAAATGCTCCACCATTATAACTCAGGATCAACGAGTCTGACCAGGTTAAGACTCAACAGGACTTATTGTGAATACTCTGGGAAGATTCCAGTGAAGCGAGAAGACATTTCTGTGCACCGTTTCAAGGTAAATTGTGGAAGTGTTGTGCAGTTTGTGAATGTTGGTGAGTGATGGTAGTGAGGAAGACGGCCAGTGGAGGGGTGGGGGAGTACAAGGCCTACACTGTGTATGAGTACCGGCCAAGATTATCGTACATACAAACCTCGAAAAGCTCTTATAAAAACATCTATATCCAGCACCATGCACCATGCTTCCAGTTAACTTGGAAATGATTGTGTCGATGCATGGACTATTTAGAGGCATATGTTATGGAAAAACAATGTGAAATTAATGTTAACTAGGGAGTGACCAGTCAGTGCATCCACCCCCACGTCACAGGGGTGGGTGGAAGAGGTGGGATGTGTAACTAGATGGTGAGTGAACACATTGGTTCAGCAGTGCCCATACCCACATTGTTCATAGTGTACATGGGAAACAAATAAAGTTATGTGTATTGTAAGACAGTGTGAACAATATATAGTGTGCAAGTCCATGTGTATTGTACTCCCCGGGATAACCCCACTCAACAACCTGCGCCTCCCCCACCTAATTCCCAGGGGAAGTTTTCCCCATCCCCTCCCAGCCCCTCACCAGCCCCTCACCAGCTTCTCAAACTCCACCAGGCCACCACCGTCAAGTTCACTACCTTCCACGCACCATACCCACCCAGCATGTCATATTCCACTCCTAGTGTCTAGTCTAGCAGATGGATGCCAACCAGGAGGAAGCAAGCAGCCAGGAAAATGGCACGGCTGGCAATACTAGGAGAGGCAAGTGTCGGTCATGCTTACAGCTTCGTTGTCTCAACTCTAATGGTTTCCTCCGCAAACACGGTAGTTGCCCTGGTTCAGGATGTCCTCCTGTGGAATGTGATGATCCAGAGCCACCTCAGGCACTCCAACAGATTTCATCTCATCAGACAATCTCTTGGAAGCAATTAAAGCATCAGGTACGAGGACACTCACACATATTCCCAAAGCAGCCTGTCCACACGCTGCTGGAAAACTTACAGACCTCCTGAAAAAAATAAACGATGGTTCCACTATCTTAAATCCTCCTCCAACCATCAAGACATGGCACAACTTGCTTCTTTTTGGCAATGTCTGCTTAGCTGTGCCGGAAAGAAAGGGAAAGAGGCTACCCTCAATGATAATTAAATCCTTAAGATATTTTCCTAGAGTTAATAACCTCATTCGCCTTCCCCATCAACACAAAAAAGGGAGATGCAGAACCCCCACTCACTTTACTGACAGTGAAAAAGTCAGAGTCCAGTTGAGCAAGAAAATTGAAAAGGGCAACACAGTGGGGACAATCAGAATTATTACCAGTGAAGATACAGTTGCTCCCAGGGATGCTGACACGGCTGAAGCACTTAGAGGAGAGCACCCTGCCAGGGAAACCAGTGGCACCAACATTTCCAACACCTCTGTCCCCACTATGGAACCATTGATTGTGGAAGACTCAGACATTTACAAAGCAATAATGTCGTTCCCATCTGGCTCTCCTGGGGGTTACACTGGAATAAGGCCACAGCATTTAAAGGAAATGGTTAATCCAGTTATTGGGGAAATTGCAGAGACACTGCTTTCAGAGATCACAAGGTTCGTCAAAAATTCCTTGGCTGGTCTGATTCCTGATGAAATTAGACCTTTCTTTTTTGGTGCAACACTTTGTGCACTTAAAAAGAAGGATGGAGGAATTCGGCCAATTGCAGTAGGCAACACGTTACGCCGCCTCGTATCCAAAGCTGCTGTCCGAAGTATTCGTGCACAGGCAGCCATGATGCTTCAACCAAACCAGCTTGGCTTTGGGGTCTCTCAAGGAAGTGAAGCAGCGGTTCATGCAACAAGGGCGTATATCAACAACCTGCCTGAGGACAATGCAGTGGCAAAATTAGATTTCAAGAATGCGTTCAATCTCCTGAAAAGAGACGTGGTATTAGCAGCAGTACAAGAACATTTCCCTAGTCTCTTCCCTTTTGTTTCAGCTGGGTATAGCAAGGAATCAATGCTTCTCTTTGGAGAGCATGAAATTACATCATCGGAGGGTGTCCAACAAGGAGATCCTCTTGCACCATTTCTCTTCTGTATAGCAGTTAGCGAAATCACAGTCAGACTGACCAGCGAGCTAAACATCTGGTTCCTAGATGATGGCACACTAGCAGGTAGAAAGGAGTCCCTCCTACATGACCTTACACAGGTAATGAAACGGGGACAGGAAATGGGTCTCATCCTGAATCCATCCAAATGTGAAATTATCTCAGTCAGTCAACAAGTGATAAATGCAGTGAGATCAAAACTACCAGGAGCAGCAGTCATTGCCCCCACAAATAGTGTCTTGCTAGGAGCACCTCTGGGAAGCAATGCCATTGACACAATTCTCAGGAAGAAATTGGAAGAGTTAAGGAGAATGGAACAACGAATAGGCAATCTGGACACCCACGATGTGCCTTGTACCTTCTCACAAAGTGCTTGAGTCTGCCCAGGTTGACATATTTCTTAAGATGTGCACCTTCATATGATAACCCTATACTGCACGAATATGACAGTATTCTGAGGCAGATTTTCACGAAAGTACTTAACCTTACTCTAGAAGACGGGCAGTGGAACCAAGCTACACTTCCAGTCAGACTAGGAGGCATTGGTGTCCGCAAGTCATCACAGATTGCGTTACCTGCTTTTCTGTCCTCGTGTATTGCATCCAGAGGGCTTGTAGCAGCGATTCTCCCTGAACATCTTAGGGACAAGATTGGAGTCCAGGACCAAAAATTCATTGACGGAGCAATGATCTGGGATAATCTAACGGGCTCTGAAACCAGACCTGCTCCCCCCAACAACTACAAACAATCGCACTGGGATGGTCCAATAGTGGAAAATATAGCTTCAACAATGCTTCAGAGTGTGTTAGGATAGAGCCCGCCTCCTGGCAGTGAGAGACCCTCATGCTGGTGACTTTCTGTTGGCTGTTCCCAACTCCAGCCTATGCACACTCCTCGACCCACAGACCATCCGCATCGGTGTTGCCCTTCGACTTGACGCCCCTATTCTCGCCGAACACAGGTGTATTTGTGGCAGTGAAGCAGCAGACCGATTCGGGTACCATGGTCTTGTCTGCCGTAAATCCGAGGGAAAGATTGCAAGACATGAGGAGGTTAATAACATTATCAAGAGGAGCCTCACAACAGCTGGATGCCCAGCAGTAAGAGAGCCACCCCAACTATGCAGATCTGATGGCAGCCAGAAGCGTCCAGATGGTATCACCCTTCAAGCCTGGACAGATGGGAAGCAGGTGGTGTGGGACTATACATGTGCATCTACCTTGCCTGATACCTATCTCCAATACACCAGGGAGGAAGGAGGGGCAGCTTCAGGGAGTCCCAAAAGTCTAGAAAATATGGAGAACTTGCCCATCATTATATGTTTGTTCCCATAGGCTCAGAGACCCTTGGCTCATGGGGAAAGAGTGCATCTAAATTCCTTAAGGAGCTGGGTAAAAGACTCATCAGGGTAACTAGGGATCCCAGGGCAGCTAGTTTTCTGTTCCAGCGGCTCAGTGCGGCTGTTCAAAGCGGTAATGCCTGCTGTATTTTGGGCACACGCCCCAGCTCTGAGAAGCTGGATGAGATTTTCTCCTTATAATCGGTGATACACACGTAACAACATGTACCTTATATGCCACCTTCATATCAACAATGTATCCCTTAAATCTTCTGTACCATATTATGTAATAAAATACTCCTATTGGTAAAAAAAATTTTTAATCTAAATTAACATTCCTTGATTTTTCTATCATTTATATAAATGCCAACAGGAAATCAAAATTTTATCAAGAATTATTTTTATTTACTTCAATTATAAATATCTTATGTTTAGATAGGTAGAATATATATATATATATATATATATATATATATATATATATATATATATATATATATATATATATATATATATATATATATATATATATATACATACATATATATATATATATATATATATATATATATATATATATATATATATATATATATATATATATATATATATATATATATATATATATATTATATATATATATATATATATATATGTCGTGCCGAATATGTAAAACTGGTCAATCAGCAAGAACTCATTTAAAATTAAGTCCTTTCCGAAAATTTCTCTTATACGTTTAAAGATATATTTTTTACATTAATGTTAATATAAAAAAATTTAATTTTGCACCGAAAGGAACTTAGAAAACTTACCTAACCTTATTATAACAAGAACAATTTATTTTAGCCTAAACCAACTAAATATATTTTAGATTTGTTTACAATAATTTAATACTAAACAAACACAGTGAAATATATTTTTCTCGTTAGGTTCAGAATGATTTTGGCGAAATTATTGCATACACAAATTTTCACTTGTCCTATATGGCAAGATGAGCATTGCTATTTAAGCCAAGATGGCAAGTTCTGCCTATTCGGCACGACATATATATATATATAATATATGTGTATATATGTGTATATATATATATATATATATATATATATATATATATATATATATATATATATATATATATATATATATATATATATATATATATGTCGTGCCGAATATGTAAAACTGGTCAATTAGCAAGAACTGATTTAAAATTAAGTCCTTTCTGAAATTTTCTCTTATGCGTTTAAAGATATATTTTTTTCATTAATGTTGATGTAAAAATTTATAATTTTTCACCAAAATGAACTTAGAAAACTTACCTAACCTTATCACAACAAGAACAATTAATTTTAGCCTAACCTAACTAAATATATTTTAGATTTGTTTACAATAATTTAATACTAAATAAATACAGTGAAATATATTTTTTTCGTTACGTGCAGAATGATTTTGGAGAAATTATTGCATACACAAATTTTCACTTGTCCTATATGGCAAGATGAGCGTTGCTATTTAAACCAAGATCGCAAGTTCTGCCTATTCGGCACGACATATACATATATATATATATACATATAATATATACATATATATATATATATATATATATATATATATATATATATATATATATATATATATATATATATGTCGTGCCGAATATGTAAAACTGGTCAATTAGCAAGAACTCATTTAAAAAAGGCCTTTCTAAAATTTTCTCTTATACGTTTAAAGATATATATTTTTCATTAAAGTTAATATAAAAAAATTTAATTTTGCATTAAAAGAATCTTAGAAAACTTACCTAACCTTATTATAACTTGAGTAATTTATTTTAGCCTAACCCAACTATATATATTTTAGATTTGTTTGCAACAATTTAATATTAAACAAACACAGTGAAACATATTTTTTTCGTTAGTTTCAGAATGCTTTTTGGCGAAATTATTGCATAAACAAATTTTCGCTTGTCCTATATGGCAAGATGAACGTTGCTATTTAAGCCAAGATCGCAAGTTCTGCCTATTCGGCAAGACATATATATATATATATATATATATATATATATATATATATATATATATATATATATATATATATATATATATATATATATATATATATATATATATATATATATATATATATATATATATATATATATATATATATATATATATATATATATGAGTAGTGAACTTTTCTACAGGGGGGCTCCTTCCGGTTTAGGGCACAGGGGGGCTCCTTCCGGTTTAGGGCCTTCTACAGGGAGGCTCCTTCCGGTTTAGGCCTTCCACTGGGCGGTGTATCCGGTCTAGGACCAGCAGCTGGAGGGTCACCTTTTCACACCTAGGTGTTACTTCCGGTTTTGACCATGACCTCGCCCTCGAGACTACCTCACCCTTGACCCCCCCACCCATAACCCCCCCCCTTCGCGACCCCGCCGTCGCGCCGCGCGCCCGCGCGCCCGCGCGCCCCGCCCCGCCCGCGCGCCCCGCCCCGCCCGCGCGCCCGCCCGCTCCCTTCGCGAGCCCCGCCCGCGCGTCCGCCCGCGCCCTTCGCCACCCCCGCCCGCGCCTTCTGCTGCGCCTTCTGCAGCGTCATCCGGATCGCCCCCACGCCCCGATTTTTTTCCGATTTTTTTCGAATTTTTTTTGAATTTCATTTTCTTGTGCTCTCCATCTCCTCGGATCAAGTTTTTAAGGTTCCCCCTCCCACTTTCACCCCAAAATTTCTCGATATTACCAAGTTTTTGGATTCCCCCCTATGGGGGGTTTCGAAAGTCTCCATCTCCTCGGATCCCCCTCCCACTTTCACCCCCCAACCCCAAAAATTTCTCGATAATACAAGTTTTGGATTCCCCCCTATGGGGGTTTTGAATTTCTTATGATCACCTTGGATCAAATTTTTGGATTACCCCTCCTTTCACCCCCCATCCCCCCCAAAAAATTCTCAATATCAAAGTCTCCACTTCCTCGGATCCCCCTCCCACTTTCACCCCCAACCCCAAAAATTTCTCGACAATACAAGTTTTGGATTCCCCCCTATGGGGGTTTCGAAATTCTTATGATCTCCTCGGATCAAGTTTTTTGGATCCCCCCTATGGGGTTTTCGAAATTCTCCATCTCCTTGGATCAAGGTTTTTTTGGGTACCCCTCCTTTCACCCCCCATCCCCCCCAAAAATTCTCAATATCAAAGTCTCCACTTCCTCGGATCCCCCTCCCACTTTCACCCCCAACCCCAAAAATTTCTCGATAATACAAGTTTTGGATTCCCCCCTATGGGGGTTTCGAAATTCTTATGATCTCCTCGGATCAAATTTTTCTCGAAATCAAAGAATCCAACTCCTTGGATCAAGTTTTTCTCAATAATACCAAGTCTCCATCTCCTTGGATCAAGTTTTTGGATTCTCCCCTCTGGGGGTAAGCATTCAAATGAACTCCTCCTATGGGGCATGCTTACTACAGGTCTAAACAAGTGTGACGTCACCCCACCTGTGTTTACTCGGCGGTCAGTGACGTCACGCGATGACCCCCACACACACAGGCTGAATCTTGTCGACTTCCCCCTATGTCAGTGACGTCAGTATTCCTCTCATTAAGTTAAATGAACTAAAAAGGACCACGCACACACAGGCTGAATCTTGTCGTTCAGACAATAACTTAAAATGCAGGATAACACTATTTATTATACAACCAATGCATTTCATATACAACATAGGGAAAACATTTTCACTCTTAACCCAGGATAACCCAAATAATTCCACATTTTTTCGTTAATACCCACAACAATCCACAATTTCTTTACAAAATACAACACAAGTCTAGACATTTTTTTAACTATTTCATCTCAGGTCACTCCCCACGAAGTAACCTCCTCCCCACCCTCCCAAACCCTCACACTCCCACCAACACCTCACAATTTTCACTCATAACCCCCAATTTTTTATCGTTTTAACCCTTTTAGTTCATTAAAGTTAATAAGGGGACACAGTGCATCAGAAAGTCACCACATCGCTTATAACCACTTTTCGATAAATTCACTAGTCACAATTTTACATATTACGAAGTTAATACGCACACACACCTCACTTTACTTTGAACACCTTCAAAACACTCTCATAATCATTTGTACACCTTCAAAAAACACCTTTGAATACTCACATAAACACCCTTGAACACCTTCAAAACACCTTTGAATAACCTCAAAACACCTTTGAACATTTCCAAACAACACTGAAACACTTCCAAAATATCATTTTGACTACTCCCAAATACACTACTGAATACTACTAAAACACCACTGAATACAGTCAAAACACCACCAAAATCACCATAAACTAAGATCAACATAACAGACTAACACCCATTTTCACACAAATCCCCTCAAATCAATATAACCAAGACGATTACCAATTTCTATGAGTACACTCACCTCCAACTAAGATATAACATGAGTGCAAAAAACATGAACACAATCCAAACACACACGAACACTTATAACAGAATCACTTCTTTTTCGGTATCTCTAGTTCGTCAACAACACTCACATCCCACATTTTTTTTTCGTTTTTACCCTTTTAGTTCATTAAAGTTAATAAGGGGACACAGTACATCAGAAAAAAAGTCACAAAAACTAACTCAAACACTTTACTTTGAACACCCCCAAAACACTCTCATAATCATTTGTACACCTTCAAAAAACACCTTTGAATACTCACATAAACACCCTTGAACACCTTCAAAACACCTTTGAATAACCTCAAAACACCTTTGAATAACCTCAAAACACCTTTGAACACCTTCAAAACTCCCTTGAACACCTTCAAAACACCCTTGAACACCTTCAAAAAACAACATTTGAACACACTCAAAACACCTTTGAACATTTCCAAAACACTATTTGAGTACTCCCTATTACACCACTGAATACTACTAAAACACCGCTGAATTCAATCAAAACACCCTTCAACACCTTCAAAACACCTTTGAACACCTTCAAAACACTCTCATAATCATTCGAACACACTCAAAACACCTTTGAATAACCTCAAAACACCTTTGAACACCTTCAAAACACCCTTGATCACCTTCAAAAAAAACAACATTTGAACACACTCAAAACACCTTTGAACACCTTTGAACACTTCCAAAAACACAATTTGAGTACTCCCAATTACACACTGAATTCAATCAAAACACCCTTCAACACCTTCAAAACACCTTTGAACACCTTTGAACATTTCCAAAACACCTTTGAACACCTTTGAACATTTCCAAACAACACTGAAACACTTCCAAAAACACCATTTGAGTACTCCCAAATACACCACTGAATACTAAAACACCACTGAATTCAATCAAAACACCCTTCAACACCTTCAAACACCCTTGAACACACTCAAAACACCCTTCAACACCTTCAAAACACCTTTGAACACCTTCAAAAAAAAACAACATTTTGAACACACTCAAAACACCTTTGAACACCTTTGAACATTTCCAAACAACACTGAAACACTTCCAAAAACACCATTTGAGTACTCCCAAATACACCACTGAATACTAAAACACCACTGAATACTCTCAAAACACCACCAAAATCACCATAAACTAAGATCAACACCCACATCCCACATCACCCACAACCCACAACACCCACAATTTTTTCTCGTTTTATCTAATTTCATCAGAAAGTCGCAACACCCACACATCCCATTTTTTCTCGTTTTAACCCTTTTAGTTCATTAAGGTTAATAAGGGGACACACTACATAAGAAAAAGTCACAAAAACAACCCACTTATAACGTCTTTTCGGTATCTCTAGTTCGACAACAACACCCACATCCCACATCACCCACATCCCACATCCCACACACACGCACACACAGACACACACACACACACACATCCCTAGCCTAACCTAACCTAACTTATCCTAACCTAACCTAACCTAACCTAACCTAACCTAACTTATCCTAACCTAGCCTAACCTAACCTAACCTTACCTAACTTATCCTAACCTAACCTAACCTAGCCTAACCTAACTTAACCTAACCTAACCTAACCTTACCGAACCTACCCTAACCTAACCTTACCTAACATAACCTAACCTAGCCTAACCTAACCTAACCTAACTTAACCTAACCCAACCTAACCTAACCTAACCTAGCCTAACCTAACTTAACCTAACCTAACCTAACCTAACCTAACTTATCCTAACCTAGCCTAACCTAACCTAACCTAACCTTACCTAACTTATCCTAACCTAACCTAACCTAACTTAACCTAACCTAACCTAACCTAACCGAACCTACCCTAACCTAACCTTACCTAACATAACCTAACCTAGCCTAACCTAACCTAACCTAACTTAACCTAACCCAACCTAACCTAACCTAACCTAATTCCTAACCTAACCTAACCTCACCTAACCGAACCTAACCTAACTCCATCAATCACCTCTATCCTAACCTAACCTAACCTAACCTAACCCAACCTAACTCCATCAAACACCTCTATCCTAACCTAACCTAACCTATCCTAACCTAACCTAACTCCATCAAACACCTCGAATACTACCTAACTTTAACCTAACCTAACCTAACCTACCCTAACCTAACTTATCCTAACATAACCTAACCTATCTTAACCTTACCTAACCTAACCTAGCCGTACCTATCCTAACCTAACCTAAAATATATTAGAACACTTCCAAAATACATTAGAGTACTCCAGAATTACTTTGAACGACTCCATTTTTTGGATATTTCCAAATTAGTTTTGAAAACTTTATCGTAAAATCGAACATTATTTTCTTGTTGGTAAACACACTCAATGGTAGAAATATTTACTCGATTTCCGAATAGAAACACTTTCCTCGCTCTGAGAGACTCATTGTGGGTCACCCCTTCCCCCCTCCCCCCTCCCCCCCCCCCCCAACACCACTGGGGTAATGCGGTTCACACCCAAGGTAGATTTAAGATAATCATGAACACCTGCGCCAACTCAGGACAGACAGACGCCATGAAATGCGGGTAACATCCAAGGTAGAAAATCATCTCTTTCCAGACCAACTGTCTATCCTAACCTAACCTAACCTAACCTAACCTAATTCCTAACCTAACCTAACCTCACCTAACCGAACCTAACCTAACTCCATCAATCACCTCTATCCTAACCTAACCTAACCTAACCTAACCCAACCTAACTCCATCAAACACCTCTATCCTAACCTAACCTAACCTATCCTAACCTAACCTAACTCCATCAAACACCTCGAATACTACCTAACTTAACCTAACCTAACCTTACCTAACCTACCGAACCTAACCTAACCTAACCTAACCTATCCTAACCTGTCCGAACCTAACCTAACCTATCCTAACTTATCCTAACCTAACCTAACTTATCCTAAGCTAACCTAACCTAACTTATCTTAACCTAACCTATCCTAACCTAACCTAAACACTGACTAACTTTGAACCAACTCTGAACACCACTGATCTTCTTCAAAAAATGCTCTGCACATCATTTGAACACCTTCAAAAAACACCATCAAACACCTCCGAATACTCCCAAAAAAACACTACTGATTACTACCAAATCACCACTGAATACTACCAATCACCGTCAAAATCACCAGAAACTAAGTTTAACATCACCATCTAACATCCTTTTTATAGAAATCCCCTCAAATCACTATAACCAAGAACTCCCTCCCCATTTGGCGCATAAAAAAAAAAAAGCATGAACACAAACCTAATACGCAAACACTTAGTACATGATCACCATCAACTGAAAAACATATCTTGTACACACACATAATATAAGACAATCACCAACTACAATCACCCATGTTCACTTACCTCAAAACCACTAATATCACAGAAAACAATCATTTTTATAAACATTTCACACACACACACACAAAAAAAATCATATTTGACAATATCTAAGCGCACTCACCTCACTACCACCAACACACGATGTCTCACCTCACAGGACCGACGAGCTCACCTCCAGTGACGTCACACTCCCATTCTGTTACTTGGTGGTTGGCAACATCACACCTAACCCCCCTTGTTTCAACCTGTTGTACCCTACATTATCTAAGAACACTATATCCAAGACGATTACCAGATTTTATGATCCCCAACACCAAGATCACAGAAAACACACATTTTTTATAATTATTCACACAAAATCACGATCACCAATTCCATATCATGTTTACCGTCATCTATCAACACTAATCACCAAGATCACCAAAAAATCTAAGATCATGCATCTCAAAACTACTATGATCACTGAAAACACTTATTTTTTAAACATTCGCACAAAAATAAGACATACACAAAAATACCACAACACTTCCACCAACATCTATAACATAACATGAGCACTATAACATATCACTATCACAAAAAAAAAAAAATAATACACAGACACCCACATATTATACATTTCAATTGCAAATTTAAGACATGAGACATACACACCAAATCTAAGACATTCACCTCCAACTAAGACATACACATCACCCCTAAAACTTCCTTCCTTATTCATTCCGTATATCTCCTAGAGCTGTTTTAACCCCGAAGGATCCATCACGGCGTAGGAGCCAGAGTGTAGTAGGTGGTGTTGGAGTGGTGATGGTTCCTCTGGCTCCTACGTCGTGATGGATCCGTCGGGGTTAAAACAGCTCTAGGAGATATACGGAATGAATAAGGAAGGAAGTTTTAGGGGTGATGTGTATGTCTTAGTTGGAGGTGAATGTCTTAGATTTGGTGTGTATGTCTCATGTCTTAAATTTGCAATTGAAATGTATAATATGTGGGTGTCTGTGTATTATTTTTTTTTTTTTGTGATAGTGATATGTTATAGTGCTCATGTTATGTTATAGATGTTGGTGGAAGTGTTGTGGTATTTTTGTGTATGTCTTATTTTTGTGCGAATGTTTAAAAAATAAGTGTTTTCAGTGATCATAGTAGTTTTGAGATGCATGATCTTAGATTTTTTGGTGATCTTGGTGATTAGTGTTGATAGATGACGGTAAACATGATATGGAATTGGTGATCGTGATTTTTGTGTGAATAATTATAAAAATGTGTGTTTTCTGTGATCTTGGTGTTGGGGATCATAAAATCTGGTAATCGTCTTGGATATAGTGTTCTTAGATAATGTAGGGTACAACAGGTTGAAACAAGGGGGGTTAGGTGTGATGTTGCCAACCACCAAGTAACAGAATGGGAGTGTGACGTCACTGGAGGTGAGCTCGTCGGTCCTGTGAGGTGAGACATCGTGTGTTGGTGGTAGTGAGGTGAGTGCGCTTAGATATTGTCAAATATGATTTTTTTTGTGTGTGTGTGTGTGAAATGTTTATAAAAATGATTGTTTTCTGTGATATTAGTGGTTTTGAGGTAAGTGAACATGGGTGATTGTAGTTGGTGATTGTCTTATATTATGTGTGTGTACAAGATATGTTTTTCAGTTGATGGTGATCATGTACTAAGTGTTTGCGTATTAGGTTTGTGTTCATGCTTTTTTTTTTTATGCGCCAAATGGGGAGGGAGTTCTTGGTTATAGTGATTTGAGGGGATTTCTATAAAAAGGATGTTAGATGGTGATGTTAAACTTAGTTTCTGGTGATTTTGACGGTGATTGGTAGTATTCAGTGGTGATTTGGTAGTAATCAGTAGTGTTTTTTTGGGAGTATTCGGAGGTGTTTGATGGTGTTTTTTGAAGGTGTTCAAATGATGTGCAGAGCATTTTTTGAAGAAGATCAGTGGTGTTCAGAGTTGGTTCAAAGTTAGTCAGTGTTTAGGTTAGGTTAGGATAGGTTAGGTTAAGATAAGTTAGGTTAGGTTAGCTTAGGATAAGTTAGGTTAGGTTAGGATAAGTTAGGATAGGTTAGGTTAGGTTCGGACAGGTTAGGATAGGTTAGGTTAGGTTAGGTTAGGTTCGGTAGGTTAGGTAAGGTTAGGTTAGGTTAAGTTAGGTAGTATTCGAGGTGTTTGATGGAGTTAGGTTAGGTTAGGATAGGTTAGGTTAGGTTAGGATAGAGGTGTTTGATGGAGTTAGGTTGGGTTAGGTTAGGTTAGGTTAGGTTAGGATAGAGGTGATTGATGGAGTTAGGTTAGGTTCGGTTAGGTGAGGTTAGGTTAGGTTAGGAATTAGGTTAGGTTAGGTTAGGTTAGGTTAGGATAGACAGTTGGTCTGGAAAGAGATGATTTTCTACCTTGGATGTTACCCGCATTTCATGGCGTCTGTCTGTCCTGAGTTGGCGCAGGTGTTCATGATTATCTTAAATCTACCTTGGGTGTGAACCGCATTACCCCAGTGGTGTTGGGGGGGGGGGGGAGGGGGGAGGGGGGAAGGGGTGACCCACAATGAGTCTCTCAGAGCGAGGAAAGTGTTTCTATTCGGAAATCGAGTAAATATTTCTACCATTGAATGTGTTTACCAACAAGAAAATAATGTTCGATTTTACGATAAAGTTTTCAAAACTAATTTGGAAATATCCAAAAAATGGAGTCGTTCAAAGTAATTCTGGAGTACTCTAATGTATTTTGGAAGTGTTCTAATATATTTTAGGTTAGGTTAGGATAGGTACGGCTAGGTTAGGTTAGGTAAGGTTAAGATAGGTTAGGTTAGGTTAGGATAAGTTAGGTTAGGGTAGGTTAGGTTAGGTTAGGTTAAAGTTAGGTAGTATTCGAGGTGTTTGATGGAGTTAGGTTAGGTTAGGATAGGTTAGGTTAGGTTAGGATAGAGGTGTTTGATGGAGTTAGGTTGGGTTAGGTTAGGTTAGGTTAGGTTAGGATAGAGGTGATTGATGGAGTTAGGTTAGGTTCGGTTAGGTGAGGTTAGGTTAGGTTAGGAATTAGGTTAGGTTAGGTTAGGTTGGGTTAGGTTAAGTTAGGTTAGGTTAGGTTAGGCTAGGTTAGGTTATGTTAGGTAAGGTTAGGTTAGGGTAGGTTCGGTTAGGTTAGGTTAGGTTAGGTTAAGTTAGGTTAGGTTAGGTTAGGATAAGTTAGGTAAGGTTAGGTTAGGTTAGGTTAGGCTAGGTTAGGATAAGTTAGGTTAGGTTAGGTTAGGTTAGGTTAAGTTAGGTTAGGCTAGGTTAGGTTAGGTTAGGTTGGGTTAGGTTAAGTTAGGTTAGGTTAGGTTAGGCTAGGTTAGGTTATGTTAGGTAAGGTTAGGTTAGGGTAGGTTCGGTAAGGTTAGGTTAGGTTAGGTTAAGTTAGGTTAGGCTAGGTTAGGTTAGGTTAGGATAAGTTAGGTAAGGTTAGGTTAGGTTAGGCTAGGTTAGGATAAGTTAGGTTAGGTTAGGTTAGGTTAGGTTAGGTTAGGATAAGTTAGGTTAGGTTAGGCTAGGGATGTGTGTGTGTGTGTCTGTGTGTGCGTGTGTGTGGGATGTGGGATGTGGGTGATGTGGGATGTGGGTGTTGTTGTCGAACTAGAGATACCGAAAAGACGTTATAAGTGGGTTGTTTTTGTGACTTTTTCTTATGTAGTGTGTCCCCTTATTAACCTTAATGAACTAAAAGGGTTAAAACGAGAAAAAATGGGATGTGTGGGTGTTGCGACTTTCTGATGAAATTAGATAAAACGAGAAAAAATTGTGGGTGTTGTGGGTTGTGGGTGATGTGGGATGTGGGTGTTGATCTTAGTTTATGGTGATTTTGGTGGTGTTTTGAGAGTATTCAGTGGTGTTTTAGTATTCAGTGGTGTATTTGGGAGTACTCAAATGGTGTTTTTGGAAGTGTTTCAGTGTTGTTTGGAAATGTTCAAAGGTGTTCAAAGGTGTTTTGAGTGTGTTCAAAATGTTGTTTTTTTTTGAAGGTGTTCAAAGGTGTTTTGAAGGTGTTGAAGGGTGTTTTGAGTGTGTTCAAGGGTGTTTGAAGGTGTTGAAGGGTGTTTTGATTGAATTCAGTGGTGTTTTAGTATTCAGTGGTGTATTTGGGAGTACTCAAATGGTGTTTTTGGAAGTGTTTCAGTGTTGTTTGGAAATGTTCAAAGGTGTTCAAAGGTGTTTTGGAAATGTTCAAAGGTGTTCAAAGGTGTTTTGAAGGTGTTGAAGGGTGTTTTGATTGAATTCAGTGTGTAATTGGGAGTACTCAAATTGTGTTTTTGGAAGTGTTCAAAGGTGTTCAAAGGTGTTTTGAGTGTGTTCAAATGTTGTTTTTTTTGAAGGTGATCAAGGGTGTTTTGAAGGTGTTCAAAGGTGTTTTGAGGTTATTCAAAGGTGTTTTGAGTGTGTTCGAATGATTATGAGAGTGTTTTGAAGGTGTTCAAAGGTGTTTTGAAGGTGTTGAAGGGTGTTTTGATTGAATTCAGCGGTGTTTTAGTAGTATTCAGTGGTGTAATAGGGAGTACTCAAATAGTGTTTTGGAAATGTTCAAAGGTGTTTTGAGTGTGTTCAAATGTTGTTTTTTGAAGGTGTTCAAGGGTGTTTTGAAGTTGTTAAAGTGAGTTCAAATAGTGAAGGTGTTCAAAGGTGTTTTGAGGTTATTCAAAGGTGTTTTGAGGTTATTCAAAGGTGTTTTGAAGGTGTTCAAGGGTGTTTATGTGAGTATTCAAAGGTGTTTTTTGAAGGTGTACAAATGATTATGAGAGTGTTTTGGGGGTGTTCAAAGTAAAGTGTTTGAGTTAGTTTTTGTGACTTTTTTTCTGATGTACTGTGTCCCCTTATTAACTTTAATGAACTAAAAGGGTTAAAACGAAAAAAAAATGTGGGATGTGAGTGTTGTTGACGAACTAGAGATACCGAAAAAGAAGTGATTCTGTTATAAGTGTTCGTGTGTGTTTGGATTGTGTTCATGTTTTTTGCACTCATGTTATATCTTAGTTGGAGGTGAGTGTACTCATAGAAATTGGTAATCGTCTTGGTTATATTGATTTGAGGGGATTTGTGTGAAAATGGGTGTTAGTCTGTTATGTTGATCTTAGTTTATGGTGATTTTGGTGGTGTTTTGACTGTATTCAGTGGTGTTTTAGTAGTATTCAGTAGTGTATTTGGGAGTAGTCAAAATGATATTTTGGAAGTGTTTCAGTGTTGTTTGGAAATGTTCAAAGGTGTTCTGAGGTTATTCAAAGGTGTTTTGAAGGTGTTCAAGGGTGTTTATGTGAGTATTCAAAGGTGTTTTTTGAAGGTGTACAAATGATTATGAGAGTGTTTTGAAGGTGTTCAAAGTAAAGTGAGGTGTGTGTGCGTATTAACTTCGTAATATGTAAAATTGTGACTAGTGAATTTATCGAAAAGTGGTTATAAGCGATGTGGTGACTTTCTGATGCACTGTGTCCCCTTATTAACTTTAATGAACTAAAAGGGTTAAAACGATAAAAAATTGGGGGTTATGAGTGAAAATTGTGAGGTGTTGGTGGGAGTGTGAGGGTTTGGGAGGGTGGGGAGGAGGTTACTTCGTGGGGAGTGACCTGAGATGAAATAGTTAAAAAAATGTCTAGACTTGTGTTGTATTTTGTAAAGAAATTGTGGATTGTTGTGGGTATTAACGAAAAAATGTGGAATTATTTGGGTTATCCTGGGTTAAGAGTGAAAATGTTTTCCCTATGTTGTATATGAAATGCATTGGTTGTATAATAAATAGTGTTATCCTGCATTTTAAGTTATTGTCTGAACGACAAGATTCAGCCTGTGTGTGCGTGGTCCTTTTTAGTTCATTTAACTTAATGAGAGGAATACTGACGTCACTGACATAGGGGGAAGTCGACAAGATTCAGCCTGTGTGTGGGGGGGTCATCGCGTGACGTCACTGACCGCCGAGTAAACACAGGTGGGGTGACGTCACACTTGTTTAGACCTGTAGTAAGCATGCCCCATAGGAGGAGTTCATTTGAATGCTTACCCCCAGAGGGGAGAATCCAAAAACTTGATCCAAGGAGATGGAGACTTGGTATTATTGAGAAAAACTTGATCCAAGGAGTTGGATTCTTTGATTTCGAGAAAAATTTGATCCGAGGAGATCATAAGAATTTCGAAACCCCCATAGGGGGGAATCCAAAACTTGTATTATCGAGAAATTTTTGGGGTTGGGGGTGAAAGTGGGAGGGGGATCCGAGGAAGTGGAGACTTTGATATTGAGAATTTTTGGGGGGGATGGGGGGTGAAAGGAGGGGTACCCAAAAAAACCTTGATCCAAGGAGATGGAGAATTTCGAAAACCCCATAGGGGGGAATCCAAAAAACTTGATCCGAGGAGATCATAAGAATTTCGAAACCCCCATAGGGGGGAATCCAAAACTTGTATTATCGAGAAATTTTTGGGGTTGGGGGTGAAAGTGGGAGGGGGATCCGAGGAAGTGGAGACTTTGATATTGAGAATTTTTTGGGGGGGATGGGGGGTGAAAGGAGGGGTAATCCAAAAATTTGATCCAAGGTGATCATAAGAAATTCAAAACCCCCATAGGGGGGAATCCAAAACTTGTATTATCGAGAAATTTTTGGGGTTGGGGGGTGAAAGTGGGAGGGGGATCCGAGGAGATGGAGACTTTCGAAACCCCCCATAGGGGGGAATCCAAAAACTTGGTAATATCGAGAAATTTTGGGGTGAAAGTGGGAGGGGGAACCTTAAAAACTTGATCCGAGGAGATGGAGAGCACAAGAAAATGAAATTCAAAAAAAATTCGAAAAAAATCGGAAAAAAATCGGGGCGTGGGGGCGATCCGGATGACGCTGCAGAAGGCGCAGCAGAAGGCGCGGGCGGGGGGTGGCGAAGGGCGCGGGCGGACGCGCGGGCGGGGCTCGCGAAGGGCGCGGGCGGGCGCGCGGGCGGGGCGGGGCGCGCGGGCGCGCGGGCGCGCGGGCGCGCGGGCGCGCGGCGCGACGGCGGGGTCGCGAAGGGGGTGGGGGGGTTATGGGTGGAGGGGTCAAGGGTGAGGTAGTCTCGAGGGCGAGGTCATGGTCAAAACCGGAAGTAACACCTAGGTGTGAAAAGGTGACCCTCCAGCTGCTGGTCCTAGACCGGATACACCGCCCAGTGGAAGGCCTAAACCGGAAGGAGCCTCCCTGTAGAAGGCCCTAAACCGGAAGGAGCCCCCCTGTAGAAGGCCCTAAACCGGAAGGAGCCTCCCTGTAGAAGGCCCTAAACCGGAAGGAGCCCCCCTGTAGAAGGCCCTAAACCGGAAGGAGCCCCCCTGTAGAAAAGTTCACTACGTATATGTATATATATATATATATATATATATATATATATATATATATATATATATATATATATATATATATATATATATATATATATATATTCTACCTATCTAAATATAAGATATTTATAATTTAATTAAATTAAAATAATTCTTGATAAAATTTTTATTTCCTGTTGGCATTTATATAAATGATAGAAAAATCAAGGAATGTTAATTTAGATTAAAAATTCTACTAGTAAATAACAATGCACTCCTCAAGCTCGTAATATTAATCCTTTCATTTACTTCAAAATCCTCGTTTGTTCCTGGTGTGCTCCTCATCTTTTTCAGGGCTCCATGGTGGTGTGATAGGGCCTCGGCATACAGTGTAACTCCTGTATTCCCTACAGTCCCCTCGTTTTTGACTGATGTAGCAGTTCCTGATGTCATGCCTGTGCTGCTCTTTGGTTCCTTGGACTGTTTCAGATTTTTGTTCCTCTTCTAAACTCTGTACCTTAGCTTCTGCTTTTGTGGCTTGTACCTCCCATTTCCTAATCTCTGTAGCTATCCTCTCCTCCATTTTCTTGCGAAGCTCTTCTAGGTTCCATCCCTACCCTTCCTCCCTATTCGTGAGCTATGCCACCCAATCTTCCTTCCTTGCTCCTCCACCAGTCCCCTGGCCTCCGTCCTGCTCTTTGGCAATCCATTTTTTATGTGTGTGTGTGTGTGTGTGTGTGTGTGTGTGTGTGTGTGTGTGTGTGTGTGTGTGTGTGTGTGTGTGTGTGTGTGTGTGTGTGTGTGTGTGTGTGTTTGTGTGTGTGTGTGTGTACTCACCTATTTGTGGCAGCAGGGGTCGACATTCAGCTCCTGGTCCCGCCTCTTTACTGATCGCTATTATTTCCTCTCTCTTCATGCTCCATGAGCTTTATCACACCTCGTCTTAGAGCTATGTATGGTTCCTGCCTCCACTACATCACTTGCTAGACTATTCCACTTCTTAACAACTCTGTGACTGAAGAAATATTTCCCAACATCCCTTTGACTCATCTGAGTCTTCAGATTCCAATTGTGACCCCTTGTTTCTGTGTCTCTTCTCTGGAACATCCTGTTTCTGTCCACTTTATCTAGTCCATGCAGTATTTTGTATGTCATTATCATGTCTCCCCTAATCCTCCTGTCCCTCAACCTTTCTTCGTAAGGCATTCCCCTTATCTCTGGAACTATCCTTGTTGCAAACTTTCTCTAATTTGTTGATGTGCTTGACCAGGTGTGGGTTCCAAACTGGTGCTGCATACTCCAGTATGGGCCTGACATACATGGTTACAGTGTCTAGAAAGATTCCTTACTGAGGTATTGGAACGCTATTCTCAGGTTTGCCAGGCGCCCATATGCTGCAGCAGTTATCTGGTTGATGTGTGCTTCCGGAAACATGCTTGGTATTTTACTCACCCCATGATCTTTCCCTTTGAACAAGGTTTGCAGTCTTTGGTCACCTAAGCTATACTCTGTCTGCGGTCTTCTTTGCCCTTCCCCGATCTATATGACTTTGCATTTTGCAGAGTTAAATTCAAGGAGCTAGTTGCTGGACCACATGTCAAACCTGTCCAGGTCTTTTTGTAGTCCTGCCTGATCCTCATCTGATTTAATTCTCCTTATTAACTAAACATCATCTGCAAACAAGGACACTTGTGAGTCTATCCATTCCATCATGTCATTTATATATACGATAAATATCACTGATCCTAGGACAGACCCCTGTGGGATCTTGCTCGTCACAGGCGCCCACTGTGATACCCCATCATGTACCATGACTCACTGTTGCTTCCGTGTCAGGTATTCTCTGATCCATCGCAGTGCCCTTCCTGTTATAATTGCCTGGTCCTCTACTTTCTGCACTAATCTCTTGTGAGGAATAGTGCCGAAGGTCTTCTTGCAGTCCAAGAAGATGCAATCAACCCACCCTCCCTCTCGTGTCTTACTTCTGTTACCTTGTCATAAAACTCCAGAACTTTTGTGACACAGGATTTGCCTTCCATGAATCCATGCTGGTTGTCATTTATAATTTTGTTCCATTCCAGGTGCTCCACCACTCTCCTCCTCACAATCTTCTCCATGACTTTGCATACTATACATGTCAGTGACACTGGTGTATAGTTTAGTGCCTCGTTTCTGTCTCCATTCTTAAAAATGGAGACTACATTTGCCGTCTTCCATACCTCGGGTAATTGTTCAGTTTCAATGATGTGTTGAAAATTGTGGTCAGTGACACTCACAGTGTCTCTGCTCCCTCTCTAATGACCCACAGAGAGATGTTGTCTGGTCCCACCGTCTTTGAGGAATAAAGGTAACTTAAGACTTTCTTCACCTCCTCATCGGTTCTGTGTATTTCATCCAACACTTGTTGGTATATCACTTGTTGGTGTACCCCTCTGTTTTGTCTTCCCAGTTTCCCTTCTGCTTCTTCTGTAAATACTTCCTTAAATCTCGTGTTGAGCTCCTCACATACTTCTTGGTTGCTTCTTGTGAGCTCCCCACCTTCTTTCCTCAGCCTGATTACCTGATCCTTCACTGTTGTCTTTCTCCTAATGTGGCTATAAAGCAGTTTCGGGTCAGACTTGTCTTTCAATACTATGTCGTTTTCGTACTGCCGCTGGGCCTCCCTCCTTATCTTTGCTTACTCGTTTCTGGCTTGTCGAAAAATCTCTTTATTTTTCTGGGTCCTTTTTTACCTTCTGTACTTTCTCCATTCTCTAATGCACTTAGTTTTTGCCTCCCTACACCTTCGGGTAAACCAAGGGCTCATTCTTGTCTTCCCATTATTTCTGTTACCCTTGGGAGCAAACCTTTCCTCTGCCTCCTTGCATTTTGTTGTTATGTAGTCCATCATTTCGTTTACCGACTTTCCTATCAATTCTCTTCCGGAAGGAAGGTCCTCATACCTGTGTAGTCCCCCCTTTTATAGTTTGGCTTTTCCCATTCAAATCCTGTTACCCTCTCCACTTCTAACTCTACTATGTATTCAAGGCTCAGAACCACGTGGTCACTAGCTCCTTAGGGCCTTTCATATGTGATGTCCTCAATGTCTTTACTACTCAGGGTGAATACAAGGTCCAGTCTTGCTGGTTCATCCTCCCCTCTCTCTCTGGTAGTGTTGAAATTTTGGAGCCGACTGCACGAGACCTTCTCTGTTCATGAGCAAAATATAAACAGGTATCCTCTTAAACGTTTCCCTTTATGAAATGCCTAAAAAAATCAGTTAACCTAATAAAAGTCCTACTTGAGGATACCTAATAATGCTAAGCATAACTAATACATTCAGTGGTTATGCTAGACTGGCTCAGGCAGTCAGAAATATAATCAGGCATGGCTGTAGCGATTATTAGCTACATAAGACATGCTTGTAACAGTTTAGGAGGAAACCAGACATAAGAGAAGGCGTCAATAGTGAAACTAGATAAAAGTGAGGAAATCTATAATGAAACTAGACATGTCAGCTTCGGCCAATAATAGAATTGGACATATAAGAGAAAACCAGTTGGGAAACATAATACAGCTGAGTCTGTCTACGAAGGTGAGGGCAGTACTTAAAGAGCCAGAGAGCAAGATAACTGTACCAGCATGGCCAGTATAATGAGCCAGTTGTTGCAGTACTCTCCTTCACCCTAGTCTCCAGCACTTAGTCTGATTACCCACTTATCTCCACACGAGAAAAGAAAGAAAGAGAAAAAGAAAGAGAGAGAGAGAGAGAGAAAGAGAAAGAGAGAGAGAGAGAGAGAGAGAGAGAGAGAGAGAGAGAGAGAGAGAGAGAGAGAGAGAGAGAGAGAGAGAGAGAGAGAGAGAGAGAGAGAGAGAGAGAGAGAGCCGATGTAGGTAACATCCCTAAGCTTTAAATAATGTTAGAAACCATTAACCTAACCTTCTAAAACCCCCATGTAAAAAAAGACAGGAAGATAATGACAGAAAGACAAAGACAGAGAGACATAGACAACGAGACATACGTATAGATGGAGGCATGGAAGGAGGGAGGGTAAGAGTACATGGGAGAGACACATAACAAGGCACTGCACAGTCAACACCTAGACTATCCTCTAAGAATGGCATTATGCAATATTTCTATCGTTTATAACTAGATTAAAAACTATCATGTATTATTAAGAGGTTTCAGACAAGGATAGAAAAACAAAAGGCTCCATTCCTTCCGGCTACGTCCGGCAAGAAAAAAAAATAAACCCATGCCATATTGAGAAAATAGCCGGAAATTTAAAGAGAGACTGAAGTGGGAGTAAGGAATGAGATCCTCGCTCCTTTTTATACTATTGTTACCTCAACTACTTACTTGGGTTCCTTCCTTGCCATCCACGGAGCTATGTGTACTAGTGGTACTACGTGGAGTTGTCTCTAAGTTTACTTCTGGATGCTGTAGTGCAGATGGACGAGCATTACTGCTCTTACTACCTGAGCCATCACTAATTCTTATTAAATTTTGTGTCTTCTTGTTTCCTGTTCGATATGTCAAGAAAGATCTTTGCTTGATTGGCGCTGATAAATTTTCGCGTTAATTAATATTCACGCTGAGGACCAGCCACTATACGCCTAGCATAACTTAATCGACTAATCTATTTCCACCAGGCAGTCAAAATCATATATAGATATGATGGGGTAAACATTTTGCAGAGTGTAGACTGATGTGTATTTTGACAGGCTTTGTATCCAACACTTCAACCACAATTGACCCTTGGGTAAGACCAGTAAAAGTTGAGTACTTACGCTAATTTCGCAATTTTTTATACTGCTGCAGGTAGCACTGACTTACCTGGAAAGGTTTGTGCAAAGGAGCCTTGGACAGCTGAGCTTTTTATTGAGGCTTACAATGTAGAATTTCCTGAGAATTAAGGAGCTGACGGACAAGATTACTTCCGCAACTGACTGAAATGTATGAGCCATTGAATCTATGCTACATATCTTTGGGTCTCGTAATTAATTCTGGTGTAATCGAGAACCTCGGATGTTTTGTATTAAAAAAAATCTACCTAGAAAATTAGCATTGTGTTGGCTTTGTTGCTCTGAGAAAAACATTGTTTGGTACTTCTGAGGTCGTTGTTTATGATTGCTAAAAGGTCTATTTTCCTTCTCTTGTTTCTGGTTACTTGTTGCCATACATTTTATATTCACGCTTAAGGTAATTATATCCAAAGTGCATAATTTTGCACAATCGTCTCTGACTACACCACTACCTAATACAGATCATTCTTTCATTAGTTCTACAATCTTCATTATTGCTTCTACTACTAGTAATGTCTTCACTACTACTACTACTACTACTACTACTACTACTACTACTACTACTACTACTACTACTGCTGCTGGTACTTGGTCATTACTATTTTTACCATTGCTGCATTGCTACCACTACGACAGTACTATTATTACTTCTGCTTCAACTTTGACTACTAATACTGCTGCTGCTGCTGCTGCTGCTGCTGCTACTGCTGCTGCTGCTGCTCCCTCACTCATGACGCGCTATTCTCTGGCCTTCTCTGCATTTATCTCGTTCAGTTGTGATATGACAATGGTCCAGGACGGATCCAACTTCGTCATAAGGTTCCTCTCCTAAGTGCTGACTTTAAGTGAAACATAGAGTCATATGTTTCTTCATCGTGCTTTTGAATTTTAATCTCAAAAATTTTATTGCTAGCATGTGGGGTTACTCAACCAATTTTTTTTTATAAGCTCAAGCAGTTTAGAAAATATTACATTTACACAAAACTATTTCTGCAGTCACATGTCTGTTTGGATGAAACCATTATTTCCTCAGAGCGAAAATATCTGGATGCTCTGATGTGCATATGCGGATAATCGTCAGATATTTGTAGGATATTTGGAATATCCAACGAGTGTTCATGTTTATAACTTTTAATTTCATTCAGCTTGATTGATTTGCCAGCTGGAAAGGGAGGGAAGTAGCGAACGAACACACGAACGATCGAGAGAGAGAAAGAGAGAGAGAGAGAGAGAGAAGCTGATAACACTAGACTTTACGGTCCCTGTGACTATCTGCAGAGGACATTCTACTAAAATCTCGACGCACGACTGTTTAATGTTATCAGATGGAGGGTAATGGATAATAAAATGGAATTCTCACTCCTCACCCTCCGGGTATTTGCCGCCATGAAACAAAACAATATAATGCATTATAATAATTGATAAGAATTTTTTTTTATATGGAAGACGTGAACTGAAGCATGGGCTACGACAGTTTCTTCAGGTATATATAGATGATTCTTTCAAGTGAACTGCATCTAACGAAACTTTTGAAGATCCAGTTGGAACTTACTCCAGTACTCCAGTATTTTGCCAGCTGATTTATAAAGGACTTGAAAATTTTGAGGTGACCTTTCCATTTCTTAATATCATTTACATATAAAAGTCATTCCCCAAATATTCTTGTCATACACCTGGCCTGGGTGTTTCACTCAAACGCTTAGTGCAAAAACATCTCTCTCTTAAGATATCATGAAGAGGTTCATGATATCATTAATATTAATAATTTTGTGGGGTCCGTACTCACTGCTGCTGGCACCCATCCACTTCAAGGTTGGATGTATTGTACATCCACAGATGCTCTTCTGCACACCACTGTTGTAACATGTAAATATTTGAGTTACTGTCACCTTCAGGTCAGCTTGAACCAGTCTGGCCATTCTTTTCCGAGGGTTCTCATTAACAATGCGTTTTCTTTCACAGAACTACAGCTCACAGGACGTTTTGTGTTTTTCACACCATTTTCTTTAAACCATAGAAACTGTTGTGCAAGAAAGTCCCAGGTCAGCAGGTTCTGAGATATTCAAACCACCTCGTCTGTCTGACACCAGCAATCATTCCACAGTCGAAGTCACTGAGATCACATTTCTTCCTCATTCTGATGTTTATTTTGAACACCGGCTGAATCTTTTGACAACGTCTGCATGCTTTTAGGCAAAGAGGTGTTGCCAAGTGATTGGCTGATTAAATATTTGCATTAACGAACATGTATGACCACTTTGTTAGGTGTACCTAATAAGGTGGCCACTGAGTGTAAGTTGTAAGTTATATTATTGGTTTAAATTCATGTTCACTACAGAGCAAGTAACATATCCAGTTCATCTGAATGATTTCTTGAAATTTTAATATTATTTGCAAAATAATATTAATATTTTTTTTATTATCACACTGGCCGATTCCCACCAAGGCAGGGTGGCCCGAAAAAGAAAAACTTACACCATCATTCACTCCATCACTGTCTTGCCAGAAGGGTGCTTTACACTACAGTTTTTAAACTGCAACATTAACACCCCTCCTTCAGAGTGCAGGCACTGTACTTCCCATCTCCAGGACTCAAGTCCGGCCTGCCGGTTTCCCTGAACCCCTTCATAAATGTTACTTTGCTCACACTCCAACAGCACGTCAAGTATTAAAAGTCATTTGTCTCCATTTACTCCTATCAAACACGCTCACGCATGCCTGCTGGAAGTCCAAGCCCCTCGCACGCAAAACCACCTATACCCCCTCCCTCCAACCATTCCTAGGCCGACCCCTACCCCGCCTTCCTTCCACTACAGACTGATACACTCTTGAAGTCATTCTGTTTCGCTCCATTCTCTCTACATGTCCAAACCACCTCAACAACCCTTCCTCAGCCCTCTGGACAACAGTTTTGGTAATCCAGTACCTCCTCCTAACTTCCAAACTACGAATTTTCTGCATTATATTCACACCACGCATTGCCCTCAGACATGACATCTCCACTGCCTCCAGCCTTCTCCTCGCTGCATCATTCATCACCCATGCTTCACACCCATATAAGAGCGTTGGTAAAACTATCCTCTCATACATTCCCCTCTTTGCCTCAAAGGACAAAGTTCTTTGTCTCCACAGACTCCTAAGTGCACCACTCACCCTTTTCCCCTCATCAATTCTATGATTCACCTCATCTTTCATAGACCCATCCGCTGACACGTCCACTCCCAAATATCTGAATACATTCACCTCCTCCATACTCTCTCCCTCCAATCTGATATCCAATCTTTCATCACCTAATCTTTTTGTTATTCTCATAACCTTACTCTTTCCTGTATTCACTTTTAATTTTCTTCTGTTGCACACCCTACCAAATTCATCCACCAGTCTCTGCAACTTCTCTTCAAAATCTCCCAAGAGCACAGTGTCATCAGCAAAGAGCAACTGTGACAACTCCCACTTTATGTGTGATTCTTTATCTTTTAACTCCACGCCTCTTGCCAAGACCCTAGCATTTACTTCTCTTACAACCCCATCTATAAATATATTAAACAACCACGGTGACATCATACATCCTTGTCTAAGGCCTACTTTTACTGGGAAATAATTTCCCTCTTTCCTACATACTCTAACTTGAGCCTCACTATCCTCGTAAAAACTCTTCACTGCTTTCAGTAACCTACCTCCTACACCATACACCTGCAACATCTGCCACATTGCCCCCCCCTATCCACCCTGTCATGCGCCTTTTCCAAATCCATAAATGCCACAAAGACCTCTTTAGCCTTATCTAAATACTGTTCACTTATATGTTTCACTGTAAACACCTGGTCCACACACCCCCTACCTTTCCTAAAGCCTCCTTGTTCATCTGCTATCCTATTCTCCGTCTTACTTTTAATTCTTTCAATAATAACTCTACCATACACTTTGCCAGGTATACTCAACAGACTTATCCCCCTATAATTTTTGCACTCTCTTTTGTCCCCTTTGCCTTTATACAAAGGAACTATGCATGTTCTCTGCCAATCCCTAGGTATCTTACCCTCTTCCATACATTTATTAAATAATTGCACCAACCACTCCAAAACTGCTTTTAACATTTCTATCTTTATCCCAACAATCCCGGCTGCCTTACCCCCTTTCATTTTACCTACTGCCTCACGAACTTCCCCCACACTCACAACTGGCTCTTCCTCACTCCTACAAGATGTTATTCCTCCTTGCCCTATACACGAAATCACAGCTTCCATATCTTCATCAACATTTAACAATTCCTCAAAATATTCCCTCCATCTTCCCAATACGTCTAACTCTCCATTTAATAACTCTCCTCTCCTATTTTTAACTGACAAATCCATTTGTTCTCTAGGCTTCCTTAACTTGTTAATCTCACTCCAAAACTTTTTCTTATTTTCAACAAAATTTGTTGATAACATCTCACCCACTCTCTCATTTGCTCTCTTTTTACATTGCTTCACCACTCTCTTAACCTCTCTCTTCTTCTCCATATACTCTTCCCTCCTTGCATCACTTCTACTTTGTAAAAACTTCTCATATGCTAACTTTTTCTCCCTTACTAATCTCTTTACATCATTCCACCAATCGCTCCTCTTCCCTCCCGCACCCACTTTCCTGTAACCACAAACTTCTGCTGAACACTCTAACACTACATTTTTAAACCTACCCCATACCTCTTCGACCCCAATTCCTATGCTCTCATTATGACATCTATCCTCCAATAGCTGTTTATATCTTACCCTAACTGCCTCCTCTTTTAGTTTATAAACCTTCACCTCTCTCT
The DNA here is from genome assembly GCF_038502225.1 of Cherax quadricarinatus. NCBI lineage: Eukaryota > Metazoa > Arthropoda > Malacostraca > Decapoda > Parastacidae > Cherax > Cherax quadricarinatus. Next base: position 8,191,030 of record NC_091361.1, on the reverse strand, counting down.
TCCCTGACGCTTCTATTCTCCTTGTATCCCGTCTACCTTTTACTCTCAGTGTAGCTACAACTAGAAAGTGATCTGATATATCTGTGGCCCCTCTATAAACATGTACATCCTGAAGTCTACTCAACAGTCTTTTATCTACCAATACATAATCCAACAAACTACTGTCATTTCGCCCTACATCATATCTTGTATACTTATTTATCCTCTTTTTCTTAAAATATGTATTACCTATAACTAAACCCCTTTCTATACAAAGTTCAATCAAAGGGCTCCCATTATCATTTACACCTGGCACCTCAAACTTACCTACCACACCCTCTCTAAAAGTTTCTCCTACTTTAGCATTCAGGTCCCCTACCACAATTACTCTCTCACTTGGTTCAAAGGCTCCTATACATTCACTTAACATCTCCCAAAATCTCTCTCTCTCCTTTGCATTCCTCTCTTCTCCAGGTGCATACACGCTTATTATGACCCACTTCTCGCATCCAACCTTTACTTTAATCCACATAATTCTTGAATTTAAACATTCATA
>NC_091361.1:8152995-8185495 GCF_038502225.1 Cherax quadricarinatus | reverse complement strand
ATATATATATATATATATATATATATATATATATATATATATATATATATATGTGTAAACACTGATCTCTGGCTGAAGGAGACTCGAACCTACGAACCTTAGGACAAGGTACGCAGTGCTTTACCAATCTACCCACACTGGACAATACCTTGGCGTGTAGCATCCGCTACACGTTTGATCCAAGGCAGCCAGCTTTCAGGGTGAAGGCTTACAGCTTTTCATCTCATCTCCTGCATGCATCAGCCTTACTAGAGATTTGAAAGCTGGCTGCCTTGGATCAAACGTGTAGCGGATGCTACACGCCAAGGTATTATCCAGTGTGGGTAGATTGGTAAAGCACTGCGTACTTTGTCCTAAGGTTCGTAGGTTCGAGTCTCCTTCAGCCAGAGATCTGTGTTTGTGTATATTTCGCATGCTCTCGCGAATTCCTTGCATTGTTCAAATCTCTAGTAAGGCTGATACATGCAGGGGATGAAATGAAAAGCTGTAAGCCTTCTCCCTGAAAGCTGGCTGCCTTGGATCAAACGTGTAGCGCATGCTACACGCCAAGGTATTGTCCAGTGTGGGTAGATTGGTAAAGCACTGCGTACCTTGTCCTATGGTTCGTAGGTTCGAGTCTCCTTCAGCCAGAGATCAGTGTTTGTGTATATTTCGCAAGCTCTCGCGAATTCCTTGCATTGTTCAAATCTCTAGTAAGGCTGATGCATGCAGGGGATGAGACGAAAAGCTGTAAGCCTTCTCCCTGAAAGCTGGCTGCCTTGGATCAAACGTGTAGCGGATGCTACACGCCAAGGTATTGGCCAGTGTGGGTAGATTGGTAAAGCACTGCGTACCTTGTCCTAAGGTTCGTAGGTTCGAGTCTCCTTCAGCCAGAGATCAGTGTTTCTGTATATTTCGCATGCTCTAGCGAATTCCTTGCACATATATATATATATATATATATATATATATATATATATATATATATATGTCGTGCCGAATAGGCAGAACTTGCGATCTTGGCTTAAATAGCAACGCTCATCTTGCCATATAGGACAAGTGAAAATTTGTGTATGCAATAATTTCGCCAAAATCATTCTGAACTTTACGAAAAAAATATATTTCACTGTGTTTGTTTAGTATTAAATTACTGTAAACAAAACTAAAATATATTTAGTTGGGTTAGGCTAAAATAAATTGTTCTTGTTATAATAAGGTTAGGTAAGTTTTCTAAGTTCCTTTTGGTGCAAAATTATAAATTTTTACATCAACATTAATGAAAAATATATATCTTTAAACGTATAAGAGAAAATTTTAGAATGGACTTAATTTTAAATGAGTTCTTGCTAATTGACCAGTTTTACATATTCGGCACGACATATATATATATATAATATATATATATATAAATATATATATATATATATATATATATATATATATATATATATATATATATATATATATATATATATATATATATATATATATATATATATATATTTATGTAGGGGAGTTAGTAGATGGGGAGAGGGAGGTATTAGGTAGATGGCGAGAATATTTTGAGGAACTTTTAAATGTTGAGGAGGAAAGGGAGGTGGTAATTTCATGCACTAGCCAGGGAGGTATACCATCTTTTAGGAGTGAAGAAGAGCAGAATGTAAGTGTGGTGGAGGTACGTGAGGCATTACGTAGAATGAAAGGGGGTAAAGCAGCTGGAACTGATGGGATCATGACAGAAATGTTAAAAGCAGGGGGGGATATAGTGTTGGAGTGGTTGGTATTTTTGTTTAATAAATGTATGAAAGAGGGGAAGGTACCTAGGGATTGGCGGAGAGCATGTATAGTCCCTTTATATAAAGGGAAAGGGGACAAAAGAGATTGTAAAAATTATAGAGGAATAAGTTTACTGAGTATACCAGGAAAAGTATACGGTAGGGTTATAATTGAAAGAATTAGATTTAAGACAGAATGTAGGTTTGCGGATGAGCAGGGAGGCTTCAGAGTGGGTAGGGATGTGTAGATCAAGTGTTTACATTGAAGCATATATGTGAACAGTATTTAGATAAAGGTAGGAAAGTTTTTATTGCATTTATGGATTTAGAAAAGGCATATGATAGAGTGGATAGAGGAGCAATGTGGCAGATGCTGCAAGTATATGGAATTGGAGGAAAGTTACTAAATGCTGTACGGAGCTTTTATGAGGATAGTGAGGCTCAGGTTAGGGTGTGTAGAAGAGAGGGAGAATACTTCCCGGTAAAAGTAGGTCTTAGACAGGGATGTGTAATGTCACCATCGTTGTTTAACATATTTATAGATGGGGTTGTAAAAGAAGTAAATGCTAGGGTGTTCGAGAGAGGGGTGGGATTAAATTATGGGGAATCAAATTCAAAATGAGAACTGACACAGTTACTTTTTGCTGATGATACTGTGCTTATGGGAGATTCTAAAGAAAAATTGCAAAGGTTAGTGAATGAGTTTGAGAATGTGTGTAAAGGTAGAAAGTTGAAAGTGAACATAGAAAAGAGTAAGGTGATGAGGGTATCAAATGATTTAGATAAAGAAAAATTGGATATTAAATTGGGGAGGAGGAGTATGGAAGAAGTGAATGTTTTCAGATACTTGGGAGTTGACGTGTCGGCGGATGGGTTTATGAAGGATGAGGTTAATCATAGAATTGATGAGGGAAAAAAGGTGAGTGGTGCGTTGAGGTATATGTGGAGTCAAAAAGCGTTATCTATGGAGGTATGGATGTGAAGCTTGGGTGGTAAATGCAGCAGCGAGGAGACGGTTGGAGGCAGTGGAGATGTTCTGTCTAAGTGCAATGTGTGGTGTAAATATTATGCAGAAAATTCGGAGTGTGGAAATTAGGAGAAGGTGTGGAGTTAATAAAAGCATTAGTCAGAGGGCAGGAGAGGGGTTGTTGAGGTGGTTTGGTCATTTAGAGAGAATGGATCAAAGTAGAATGACATGGAAAGAATATAAATCTATAGGGGAAGGAAGGAGGGGTAGGGGTCGTCCTCGAAAGGGTTGGAAAGAGGAGGTAAAGGAGGTTTTGTGTGCAAGGGGCTTGGACTTCCAGCAAGCGTGCATGAGCGTGTTAGATAGGAGTGAATGGAGACGAATGATACTTGGGACCTGACGATCTGTTGGAGTGTGAGCAGGGTAATATTTAGTGAAGGGATTCAGGGAAACCGGTTATTTTCATATAGTCGGTCTTGAGTCCTGGAAATGGGAAGTACAATGCCTGCACTTTAAAGGAGGGGTTTGGGATATTGGCAGTTTGGAGGGATATGTTGTGTATCTTTATACGTATATGCACCTCTGAGCACCTCTGCAAAAGCAGTGATAATGTGTGAGTGTGGTGAAAGTGTTGAATGATGATGAAGGTATTTTCTTTTTGGGGATTTGCTTTCTTTTTTGGGTCACCCTGCCTCGGTGGGAGACGGCCGACTTGTTGAAAAAAAAAATATATATATATATATGGGTGTGAAGCATGGGTGATGAATGTTGCAGTGAGGAGAAGGCTGGAGGCAGTGGAGATGTCATGTCCGAGGGCAATGTGAGGTGTGAATATAATGCAGAGAACTCGTAGTTTGGAAGTTAGGAGGTGTGGAATTACCAAAACTGTTGTCCAGAGGGCTGAGGAAGGGTTGTTGAGGTGGTTCGGACATGTAGAGAGAATGGAGCGAAACAGAGTGACTTCAAGAGTGTATCAGTCTGTAGTGGAAGGAAGGTGGGGTAGTGGTTGGCCTAAGAAAGGTTGGAGGGAGGGGGTAAAGGAGGTTTTGTGTGCGAGGGGTTTGGACCTACAGCAGGCATGCGTGAGCGTATTTGATAGGAGTGAATGAAGACAAATGGTTTTTAATACTTGACGTGCTGTTGGAGTGTGAGCAAGTAACATTTATGAAGGGATTCAGGGAAACCGGCAGGCCGGACTTGAGTCCTGGAGATGGGAAGTACAGTGTTTGCACTCTGAAGGAGGGGTGTTAATGTTGCAGTTTAAAAACTGTGGTGTAGAGCACCCTTCTGGCATGACAGTGATGGGGTGAATGATGGTGCAAGTTTTTCTTTCTCGGGCCACCCTGCCTTGGTGGGAGTCGGTCTGTGTGTTGATAAATTGATATATATATTACATTATGTTGCTGAACCTCTTATTGGTAGTAGATTGGTAGACAGCAACAACGCAGGGAGGTACTACCGACCTGCCAAGTGAGTGAAACGAAAACCTGTAATTGTTTTACATGATGGTAGGATTGCTGGTGTCTTTTGTGTGTCTCATAAATATGCAAGATTACAGGTACGTCTTGCTACTTCTACTTACACTTAGGTGACACTAAACGTACATGTACGCGTTTATTTATACACACTCATCTGAGTTTTCTTTGATTTTATTTTAATAGTTCTTGGACTTATTACTTTTCCTTTTATATACATGGTGAAGTGGAATAAGAATCTTTCCTCCGTAAGCCATGCGTATTGTAAAAGTCGACTAAAATGCCGGGAACAATGGGCTAGTAACCCCTTTTCCTGTAATAATTACTAAAAAAAATAAGAAGAAGAAAATTGTCAAAGTGTGAAGTCTGAATGTGAGCGGATGTTGTGGAAATGATAAGAAAGAGATGATTGTGGATGTTATGAATGAGAAGAAGCTGGATGTCCTGGCTTTAAGTGAAACAAAGGTGAAGGGGGTGGGAGAGTTTCAGTGGGGAGGAATAAATGGGATTAGGTCAGGGGTTTCAAATAGAGTTAGAGCTAAAGAAGGAGTAGCAATAATGCTGAAGGATAACCTATGGCAGGAAAAGATGGACTATAAATGTATTAATTCAAGGATTATATGGAGTAAAATAAAGGGTGGATGTGAAAAGTGGGTTATAGTAAGCGTATATGCACCTGGAGAAGAGATAAGTGTAGAGGAGAGAGAGAGATTTTGGGAAATGTTGAGTGAATGCGTGGGAAGTTTTGAACCAAGTGTGAGAGTAATGGTGGTTAGGGATTTCAATGCTAAAGTGGGCAAAAATGTTGTGGAGGGAGTAGTAGGTAAATTTGTGGTGCCAGGGGTAAATGAAAATGGGGAGCCTTTAATTGAGCTATGTGTAGAAAGAGGTTTGGTAATAAGTAATACATATTTTATGAAGAAGAGGATAAATAAATATACAAGGTATGATATAGCACGTAGTGAAAGTAGTTTGTTAGATTATGTATTGGTGGATAAAAGGTTGATGGGTAGGCTCCAGGATGTACATGTTTATGGAGGGGCAACTGATATATCGGATCATTATTTAGTTGTAGCTACAGACAAAGTAAGAGGTAGATGGGAAAAGAGGAAAGTGGCAATAACAAGCAAGAGGGAGGCGAAAGTGTATAAACTAAGGGAGGAGGAAGTTCAGGCGTAATATAAGCAACTATTGGCAGAAAGGTGAGCTGGTGCAAGTATGAGTAGTAGGGAGGTGGGTTGAAGAGGTTTGGAATATTTTTAAAAATGCAGTATTAGAATGTGAGGTAGAAGCTTGTGGTTATAGGAGAGTGGGTGCAGGAGGGAAGAGGAGTGATTGGTGGAATGATGAAGTAAAGGGTGTGATAAAAGAGAAAAAGTTAGCTTATGAAAGGCTTTTACAAAGCAGAAGTGTTATAAGAAGAGCATACGGAGAGTAAAAGAAAGGTGAAGAGAGTGGAGAGAGTGCAAAAGGAGAGCAGATGATAAAGTGGGAGAGGCTCTGTCAAGAAATTTTAATGAAAATAAAAAAAAAATTTGGAGTGAGTTAAACAAGTTAAGAAAACCTAGAGAACGAATGAATTTCTCAGTTAAAAACAGAGAAAGGGAGTTAGTAGATGGGGAGATGGCGAGAATATTTTGTGGAACTTTTAAATGTCGACGAAAAAAGGGAAGCGGTAATTTCATTCAGTGCTCAGGGGGGTATACCATCTTCTAGGACTGAAGAAGAACAGGATGTGAGTGTGGGGGAGGTGCATGAGGCATTACGTAGAATGAAAGAGGGGTAAAGCAGCTGGAACTGACGGGACCATGACAGAAATGTTAAAAGCAGGGGGGATATAGTGTTGGAGTGGTTGGTATTTTTGTTTAATAAATGTATGAAAGAGGGGAAGATACCTAGGGATTGTCAGAGAACATGTATAGTTCCTTTACATAAAGGGAAGGGAGACAAAAGAAATTGTAAAAATTATAGAGGAATACGTTAACTGAGTATACGAGGAAAAGCGCATGGTAGGGTTATAATTGAAAGAATTAGATGTAAGACAGAGTGTAGGGCTTCGGATGAGCAAGGAGGTTTTAGAGTGGGTAGAGGAAGAGTAGATCAAGTGTTTACATTGAAGCATATATGTGAGCAGTATTTAGATAAAGGTAGGGAAGTTTTTATTGCATTTATGGATTTAGAAAAGGCATATGATAGAGTGGATAGGGGAGCAATGTGCCAGATGTTGCAAGTATATGGAATAGGTGGTATGTTACTAAATGCTGTAAAGAGTGAGGCTCAGGTTAGGGTGCGAAGAAGAGAGGGAGAATACTTCTCAGTAAAAGAAGGTCTTTGACAGGGATATGTAATGTCACCATGGTTGTTTAATATATTTATAGATGGAGTTGTAAAAGAAGTAAATGCTAAGGTGTTGGGGAGAGGGGTGGGATTAAATTATTGGGAATCAAATGCAAAATGGGAATGTAAGAGATTTTAACCATCCAATTGATTTTCAAAAAGTTGAGAAAGTAGTATCAAGCAAGTCCATGGTCGACAGGAATATAATTGAATCTTGTTTCATAAAAAGCAGTTTTGACAATAATATGAATATTTCCTTTGGTTTATATAAATTAGATCCATTTATAATTAATAGAATTTGGGTAGAATTTAATAATACACTGGACAAATAAATAGCTTGGGGGTGAGTTTTGCAAAGGACCTATCCAAGTTGGCTCGCCGCGCGTCACGTGTTTAACCGTTGTGGGATCTGATAGTGAGGTGCTGGCCGACCCCTTATATAGCTTCCTTGGATGCTTCACTTTCATAGTTCCTTGATAATGTGAGTAGTCACGAAAGCGCTTGGAATTTCTCTATTCTTTCAGAGTGGTTGTTTTGCATATTTTGAAATCACCTGTTTACTGTGATCTTATTGCATATATATATATATATATATATATATATATATATATATATATATATATATATATATATATATATATATATATATATATATATATATATATATATATATATATATATATATATATATATATATATATATATATATATATATATATATATATATATATATATATATATATATATATATATATATATATATATATATATATATATATATATATATATATATATATCGTGCCGATATAGGCAGAACTTGCGATCTTGGCTTAAACAGCAACACTCATCTTGCCATATAAGACAAGTGTAAATTTGTGTATGCAATAATTTCATAGAATTGATGAGGGGAAAAGGGAGAGCGGTGCACTTAGGAGTCTGTGGAGACAAAGAACTTTGTCCTTGGAAGTAAAGAGGGGAATGTATGACAGTATAGTTTTACCAACGCTCCTATATGGGTGTGAAGCATGGGTGATGAATGTTGCAGTGAGGAGAAGGCTGGAGGCAGTGGAGATGTCATGTTTGAGGGCAATGTGTGGTGTGAATATAATGTAGAGAATTCGTTGTTTGGAAGTTAGGAGGTGGTGCGGGATTGCCAAAACTGTTGTCCAGAGGGCTGAGGAAGGGTTGTTGAGGTGGTTCGGACATGTAGAGAGAATGGAGCGAAACAGAATGACTTCAAGAGTGAATCAATCTGTAGTGGAAGGAAGGCGGGGTAGGGGTCGGTCTAGGAAAGGTTGGACGGAGAGGGTAAAGGAGGTTTTGTGTGCGAGGGGCTTGGACTTCCAGCGGGCATGCGTGAGCGTGTTTGATAGAAGTGAATTGAGACAAATGGTTTTTAATACTTGACGTGCTGTTGGAGTGTGAGCAAAGTAACATTTATGTAGGGATTCGGGGAAACCTGCAGGCCGGCCTTGAGTCCTGGAGATGGGAAGTACAGTGTCTGCACTCTGAAGGAGGGGTGTTAATGTTGCAGTTTAAAAACTGTAGTGTAAAGCACCCTTCTGGCAAGACAGTGATGGAGTGAATGATGGTGAAAGATTTTCTTTTTCGGGCTACCCTGCCTTGGTTGAAATCTGCCAGTGTGCTAATAATATATATTTTTTTAATTATTTTATTATCAAACTGGCCGATTCCCACCAAGGCAGGGTGGCCCGAAAAAGAAAAACTTTCACCATCATTCACTCCATCACTGTCTTGCCAGAAGGGTGCTTTACACTACAGTTTTTAAACTGCAACATTAACACCCCTCCTTCAGAGTGCAGGCACTGTACTTCCCATCTCCAGGACTCAAGTCTGGCCTGCCGGTTTCCCTGAACCCCTTCATAAATGTTACTTTGCTCACACTCCAACAGCACGTCAAGTATTAAAAACCATTCGTCTCCATTCACTCCTATCAAACACGCTCACGCACGCCTGCTGGAAGTCCAGGCCCCTCGCACACAAAACCTCCTTTACCCCCTCCCTCCAACCTTTCCTAGGCCGACCCCTACCCCGCCTTCCTTCCACTACAGACTGATACACTCTTGAAGTCATTCTGTTTCGCTCCATTCTCTCTACATGTCCGAACCACCTCAACAACCCTTCCTCAGCCCTCTGGACAACAGTTTTGGTAATCCCGCACCTCCTCCTAACTTCCAAACTACGAATTCTCTGCATTATATTCATACCACACATTGCCCTCAGACATGACATCTCCACTGCCTCCAGCCTTCTCCTCACTGCAACATTCATCACCCATAGTAAAACTATACTCTCATACATTCCCCTCTTTGCCTCAAAGGACAAAGTTCTTTGTCTACACAGACTCCTAAGTGCACCACTCACCCTTTTCCCCTCATCAATTCTATGATTCACCTCATCCTTCATAGACCCATCCGCTGACAAGTCCACTCCCAAATATCTGAATACATTCACCTCCTCCATACTCTCTCCCTCCAATCTGATATCCAATCTTTCATCACCTAATCTTTTTGTTATCCTCATAACCTTGCTCTTTCCTGTATTCACTTTTAATTTTCTTCTTTTGCACACCCTACCAAATTCATCCACCAATCTCTGCAACTTCTCTTCAGAATCTCCCAAGAGCACAGTGTCATCAGCAAAGAGCAACTGTGACAACTCCCACTTTATGTGTGATTCTTTATCTTGTCAAGACCCTCTTGTCAAGACCCTCGCATTTACTTCTCTTACAACTCCATCTATATATATATATTAAACAACCACGGTGACATCACACATCCTTGTCTAAGGCCTAATTTTACTGGGAAATAATTTCCCTCTTTCCTATGTACTCTAACTTGAGCCTCACTATCCTCGTAAAAACTCTTCATTGCTTTCAGTAACCTACCTCCTACACCATACACCTGCAACATCTGCCAAATTGCCCCCCTATCCACCCTGTCATACGCCTTTTCCAAATCCATAAATGCCACAAAGACCTCTTTAGCCTTATCTAAATACTGTTCACTTATATGTTTCACTGTAAACACCTGGTCCACACACCCCCTACCTTTCCTAAAGCCTCCTTGTTCATCTGCTATCGTATTCTCCGTCTTACTTTTAATTCTTTCAATAATAACGCTACCAAACACTTTACCAGGTATACTCAACAGACTTATCCCCCTATAATTTTTGCACTCTCTTTTGTCCCCTTTGCCTTTATACAAAGGAACTATGCATGCTCTCTGCCAATCCCTAGGTACCTTACCCTCTTCCATACATTTATTAAATAATTGCACCAACCACTCCAAAACTATATCCCCTCCTGCTTTTAACATTTCTATCTTTATCCCATCAATCCCGGCTGCCTTACCCCCTTTCACTTTACCTACTGCCTCACGAACTTCCCCCACACTCACAACTGGCTCTTCCTCACTCCTACAAGATGTTATTCCTCCTTGCCCTATACACGAAATCACAGCTTCCCTATCTTCATCAACATTTAATAATTCTTCAAAATATTCCCTCCATCTTCCCAATACCTCTAACTCTCCATTTAATAACTCTCCTCTCCTATTTTTAACTGACAAATCCATTTGTTCTCTAGGCTTCCTTAACTTGTTAATCTCACTCCAAAACTTTTTCTTATTTTCAACAAAATTTGTTGATAACATCTCACCCACTCTCTCATTTGCTCTCTTTTTACATTGCTTCACCACTTTCTTAACCTCTCTCTTTTTCTCCATATACTCTTCCCTCCTTGCATCACTTCTACTTTGTAAAAACTTCTCATGTGCTAACTTTTTCTCCCTTACTACTCTCTCTACATCATCATTCCACCAATCGCTCCTCTTCCCTCCCGCACCCACTTTACTGTAACCACAAACTTCTGCTCAACACTCTAACACTACATTTTTAAACCTACCCCATACCTCTTCGACCTCATTGCCTATGCTCTCATTAGCCCATCTATCCTCCAATAGCTGTTTATATCTTTCCCTAACTGCCTCCTCTTTTAGTTTATAAACCTTCACCTCTCTCTTCCCTGATGCTTCTATTCTCCTTGTATCCCATCTACCTTTTACTCTCAGTGTAGCTACAACTAGAAAGTGATCTGATATATCTATGGCCCCTCTATAAACATGTACATCCTGAAGTCTACTCAACAGTCTTTTATCTACCAATACATAATCCAACAAACTACTGTCATTTCCCAATACATCATATCTTGTATACTTATTTATCCTCTTTTTCTTAAAATATGTATTACCTATAACTAAACCCCTTTCTATACAAAGTTCAATCAAAGGGCTCCCATTATCATTTACACCTGGCACCCCAAACTTACCTACCACACCCTCTCTAAAAGATTCTCCTACTTTAGCATTCAGGTCCCCTACCACAATTACTCTCTCACTTGGTTCAAAGGCTCCTATACATTCACTTAACATCTCCCAAAATCTCTCTCTCTCCTCTGCATTCCTCTCTTCTCCAGGTGCATACACGCTTATTATGACACACTTCTCGCATCCAACCTTTACTTTAATCCACATAATTCTTGCATTTACACATTTATATTCTCTTTTCTCCTTCCATAACTGATCATTCAACATTACTGCTACCCCTTCCTTTGCTCTAACTCTCTCAGATACTCCAGATTTAATCCCATTTATTTCCCCCCACCGAAACTCCCCTACCCCCTTCAGCTTTGTTTCGCTTAGGGCCAGGACATCCAACATCTTTTCATTCATAACATCAGCAATCATCTGTTTCTTGTCATCTGCACTACATCCACGCACATTCAAGCATCCCAGTTTTATAAAGTTTTTCTTCTTCTCTTTTTTAGTAAATGTCTACACGAGAAGGGGTTACTAGCCCATTGCTCCCGGCATTTTAGTCGCCTCATACGACACGCATGGCTTACGGAGGAAAGATTCTTTTCCACTTCCCCATGGACAATAGAAGAAATAAAGAAGAACAAGAGCTATTTAGAAAAAGGAGAAAAACCTAGATGTATGTATATATATATGCATGTGCATGTCTGTGAAGTGTGACCAAAGTGTAAGTAGGAGTAGCAAGATATCCCTGTTATCTAGCGTGTTTATGAGACAGAAAAAGACACCAGCAATCCTACCATCATGCAAAACAGTTACAGGTTTCTGTTTCGCAGTCATCTGGCAGGACGGTAGTACATCCCTGGGTGGTTGCTGTCTACCAACCTACTACCTATATATATATATATATATATATATATATATATATATATATATATATATATATATATATATATATATATATATATATATATATATATATATATATATATATATATATATATATATATATATATATATATATATATATATATATATATATATATATATATATATATATATATATATATATATATATATATATATATATATATATATATATATATATATATATATATGATATAAAGGTGGCATATACGGTACATGTTGTTACGTGTGTATCACCGATTATAAGGTGAAATATATATATATATATATATATATATATATATATATATATATATATATATATATATATATATATATATATATATATATATATATATATATATATATGTGTATATATATACATATATATATGTCGTGCCGAATATGTAAAACTGGTCAATTAGCAAGAACTCAATTAAAATTAAGTCATTTCTAAAATTTTCTCTTATACTTTTAAAGATATATTTTTTTCATTAATGCTAATGTAAAATTTTTTAATTTTGCTCCAAAAGAATCATAGAAAACTTACCTAACCTTATTATAACAAGAGCAATTTATTTTAGCCTAACCCAACTAAATATATTTTAGATTTATTTACAATAATTTAATACTGAAGAAACACAGTGAAATATATTTTTTTCGTTAGGTTCAGAATGATTTTGGCGAAATTATTGCATACACAAATTATCGCTTGTCCTATATGGCAAGATGAGCGTTGCTATTTAAGCCAAGATCGCAAGTTCTGCCTATTCGGCACGACATATATATATATATATATATATGTATATATATATATATGTATATATATATATATATATATATATATATATATATATATATATATAAAGGGAGGTACCACCTCTGGAACTGCCCTGGGGACCCTGATCCTCAGAGATAAAAATTAACTTGCTTCTGGGAAAACTTAAGGTTATTCCTTATATATATATGCAATAGTAGTACTAGTAGTAGTAGTAGTAGTAGTAGTAGTAGTAGTAGTAGTAGTAGTAGTAGTAGTAGTGGAAGTAGCAAGAGTAGTGGTAGTAATATAGTAGTAGTATTGGTTGTAAAACTTTTATTCAAATAAACCCAACAATAGAGTAGAACTATTTTCTCTCTAGTGACTGTGGTAGTGATTTAACAGTAGTAACTACAGCAACAGTAGCCTGCTACTGTTGCTGTTGATACTATTGTTAAATCAGTCACAACAATTACTACTGTTGTGACTACAGTTACTACTGTTAAATCAGTCACAACATAGGCAGTAACTTAAGCAGCAGCAGTGTGGCGACGAGAGGCAGTAACAATATCAGCAGCATAGGAAAAAACTGAAGCACTCTCAGCACTAGAAGCAGTGGCTTCAAAGGCAGTTAAAGCAGCTTCAGTAACTACGGCGAAAGCAGTGTCAGCAGTTGCTGCATGAGTAGTGTCAGTAGTTACTAAATCAGCAGTGGCAGCGGTAAAAGTAACATCAGCACATTCGACAGAAGCAAAAATATCAGCAGAGGCAAAGGCAGCTACAATTGCAATGGCAACAGAAAATGCAATAGCAACTCCAGAGGAAACAGCAACAATACGAGCGACATTAACACCAACAACGGCAGTTGCTTTACAGGAAGAGCATAACGATAACAGAAGCAACAAGAGCAGCAACTGTAGCGGGTCTAATGTCAGTAACAGTAGCTGCAGTATTGGCAGCAGGGACATCTGTATCGTAATCAAGCAACAGCAGCAGCAGCAGCAGCAGCAGCAGCAGCAGCAGCAGCAGCAGCAGCAGCAGCAGCAGCAGCAGCAGCAGCAGCAGCAGCAGCAGTAGCAGAAATAGCTGCAGCAAGAGCAGCAAAGCAAAAGATATAAGCATTGTGTAAATAGTTCTTAAGGTAAGTTTGCAAAGGACAAAGTTGTAATGGACACGATAAGCGAAATGCCGCGTTCTCTTAAAATGGAAAAATATTCTCAAAGTAAACAGGAATGTCCATCACACAACACTGGAGCGTATTGTATTGTGCTACTGCTGACGACACTTTCTCTTATTTGTAACTGACACTAATATCTGTCAAGTGGAGTGTGGCGAGTTGTGTTGCTGCTGACTACACTTTCTCTTGTTTATAATTGACATTTAAACACCTGTCATTAGAGCATGTTGTGTTATGCTACTGCTCTTTACACTTTCTCATGTTTATATTGACTCTTTAATGTCCTACTCACATCACTGGAGCATGTTTTCTTCCTCTGCTACAGACAACACCATCTCTTGTTTATAACAGACACTGTAATTTCTTCTCTCTCCTAACTGTACGACCCACACATATTTAGCAATTCATATTGTATTAAATATAAACTTTATCGTGCTATCTTCAGTAGGCATCACCAGGTGTTAGATGTAGTTGATCAGGTGATACAGATGATAACTGTCTGTCCTATTGTACATGGGAGTACATGGAAAAGACAGATAACGGTGAGGTCTTTGTCATCCACACCAAAACTCGTTGCGGAGAATTATCGTTTTTTTCTGGATAAGGGTTAAAGTGAATACCTAGGTGTACGAGTCAAAAATAGAAAAGAACTGGTTTATCCCCAAAACTACACTCCCTCCTGTCTCATTGTTAGCTGAGCGTCCTTGTGTAGTCGCTAAACAATCCTCAGGAATCTGTAGTTATTACATTGTAAATGACGGTCCACATGGATTTAATTTGTAAGGGTTAGAATATAATAACAACTGTCCTAAACAACAACTCGCTCCTGTTCTTTCTTACCATACCATAAACCATGTTGGTAACTAAATCTTATCATGTTTTCTGATGTGTGAAGCAATTTGGGCTGAGAAATCTTTAATTACTGGTTCGTCTGGTTCTTGAATAGCTGTATTGTCTTCACGGTTGCAATTTTAGCAGGTTGTTACCTCCATTTTGTTACAAAATAGAGTTCTTGCAGAACTGTAATACAGCCGTGTTGCCTAGTCTGCTTCTCAGTTTCGTTTTATTGTTTCAAGTTATGGATTCACTTAACACTTCACGAAGTTTTTAATTCTGAGAGTATCAAAACCATTTAATGACATCACGGTTTGAATAAGAACTTCTCGTAGTCATCTTTTCATAAGAGGAAAAAGGTTGAGAAAGTTGAGATTTTCATCGTCAAGTTTGCTTTTGTTTGTACGAGTTTGGTATCTCATTTCTGTGGCCTCTTCAATAAGGATGGGACGATACCAGAATTTTGTCGGTACCGAGACTGATACTGATACTTTTTCCAATATTTATTCAGTTTTAAAATTATGATAACCGTATTCAATATATAAGGAAATGATTATTGCTCAAAAGGTATTAAACAACCCGGAAGGGGTAAATATTCAATAACTTAATTTCTCCGAGATGTCAATGTCATTACTCATTACTATTTACAACTTCTCTCCATCATTAAACTGAATAACTGAAATATTTCTAACATTCTGCTTAAAGATTTGTAACTCTGAAGAACATTAAAAAAAAAAAAATAAATCTGTAAGTAATTTTAAGAACTAGATTAAAATAAATAATATAAACATAACTTAAATAGCTGAAACTAAAATTGATCAAAATGAAGTTGAAGAACAACATCTCCACATTTTCGGAAGTTTAGCTGTTCATAAGAACAGATGAAGAACCTTATCGTTCTCCACTGACGCGGGGGGGGTGGGAGGGTGACTCCGATATTTACTGAGTAGCTTTGCCATAAATAGAACAACTCTGCTATTTTGTTGCCATTACTTCAGTGGATTTAATTTTTAGGTAATAATGTTATTGCTACAAATTTGTCTATTTCTGTTATGTTTTTTCATAGTTAATACCAGCGTCTTCGTTTTTGGATGTAGTTTTTTTTTGTGATTAGGAAAAGGCTCCCGAGGCAGATGTTTGTAACGTTCTGTCGTTTATAATTCTGTAATAAAGTTGGTAGAATTACCGACAATATGTAAAGTAAAAGGACACAAGTGCAACTAATGTGACATTTATTGTGGCAACGTTTCGCTCTCCAGGAGCTTTATCAAGCCTGATATCAAGCTTGATAAAGCTCCTGGAGAGCGAAACGTTGCCACAATAAATGTCACATTAGCTGCACTTGTGTCCTTTTAGTTTATAATTCTGACTACAGTTACCTCATGACATTTATTAAAAAAGAAGCTCGTCAAGTTCTTCAGTCCCTACTGCATCAATTTGACTATCTTCTTCAGATACGTTGCTACTTCACAATGATAATGGTATAAAGTAGTGACTAGTAGAAGAGTAAGTCACAGACGCTTCAGTTAGGTATCTTCATTTCCGTAACGTTTAGTCACACAATAGATTTCTTCAGTCGAGGACATAGCAGATGAATGGATAGGCAAAGACGATGTTAGTTCAACAGTTCTGAAGTAGTTTTGAGATTGTCAGTCTCTCAGCCATAAGAGGTGTTCAGCTTCATAGTCTTCAACAATGTTCATAATTATGAAGTTGAACACTTCTCATTGGTGAGGGACTGACTTCTTCAAGGGTGATGGACTGATCACATCACCTTTATGGTGAGGGACTGACTTATTCAAGGATGATGGACTGATCACATCACCTTTATGGTGAGGGACTGACTTCTTCAAGGATGATGGACTGATCACATCACCTTTATGGTGAGGGACTGACTTCTTCAAGGATGATGGACTGATCACATCACCTTTATGGTGAGGGACTGACTTCTTCAAGGATGATGGACTGATCACATCACCTTTACCTTTACACTGCTTTTGCTGTCTCCATATTTCGTTATATATTTATTTGGAAAAACCGTGAATCTTCAAAAAGATGAAGTTAATTCTTCTACCGGGCCTCTAACAACTGTACAGTGTTCAGGTAGAACAAGTTTCAGCTGCTTCACTATGGCAGAACGGACGAAATGAGAACTGAAATGGAGTATAAGAAAAACTTTAATCATTCAATAGCGCGAAAGTTCCATTTGAAAGAATTGTGAGTAATGATTTCAGATTTCACATACAAGGATTACACCAATGCTTCTATTGCTACCGAAAGTAAAATGATAGGCTGGATAACTAGAACTTCCAATACAAAGGATGGCGAGACTGTGATGATGTCTTTAATCACGTGTTCTCTCCAGGCTGGACTACTGTTGCGTACTAAAGGCATCCCTTCAAGACAAACGAGATTGCTAAGCTGGAAAATGCATAAAGAACTTCAGTGTCATATACATTCAATCAAGCATCTGAACTACTTGAGGTCATCTAAAGTACCTTCATCTGTATTCCTTGGAACACAACAAGAAAGGTACAACTTAATATACACCTGGAAAATCCTGGAAAGAATGGCCCCGAACCTGCACATCAAAATCACTCCTTATTTGTATCTCCAATAAAAGGCAGGAACTCGATGAATGTCAGAGATCAGCGACTTTTTCAACAAGCCTCCCTTGGTGCAAAAGAAAAATTGCCAACAAACCTCTGCCCTTAAACGATGACCTGGTCTGGGACAGGGCAGCGGGGGTGATGATGCCCGAACACATCCTTCAGATATCCTTCAGAATTGAAGAATCCTAGTGTGAGGCCAAAACGTTTCGGAGATAAAGATGCCTAACCGTTACGAATGAGTTTTACTTAATATCATTGTTGCTTGATGCTACAAACAAACCAGTTGCACTCTCTGTTTTTGAGATGCTCAGTTCTCTTGAGATTTTCTTTTCATTCTCAGTTTTGTCAAGGTTTATTTTATATAACTCATCTCTAAATTGGCAGCGAAAAAGTTGTTCTTATACTGGGGATCAAGAAATATGCTGTAAATATTAAGTGAGTTGGTTAATGGGATTTTAAGCCTATCGACTACACTAGAGTCATTAAGGCTGCACTGTAACCTGTTCACCACCAGACAAGAATACTGTAATTCCGAAATTAAGAATTGAAGTAGATTCTCGGCATATGCATAGTTCAATTATATATTTACCATATGGTAATCCTACGAACTATCCAAAGTGACAAAGGTTCCAATTTTCTAACCCAGAGCATTACGGGAGGTTGTAGGCCAACTGTGCATTAAGATGTTGTTTTATTAGGTTATCACTCTCAATCACAAAGGGCACTAGAAAGGTTCCATCTAACCTTGAAGACATTAATGCAAACTTATTGCCGACATTTTTCAACAATCTGGGATGAGTCATTGCATTTGCTATTCTTTGCTATTAGAGAGGCTATTAGACGTGTGGAGACAACATAAGAGGAACTGCAAGTTCTCAAAGAGGACAGGCTAGGACAGTGCATTAAGAGAAAGGTAAGGCGAATGGCCAAAGACAACCATAGAAAATCCAGAACTACATGGAACAGAGGTATCACGCCTTGTTCCTTTGACACACAATATAAGGTTATCATTCTAGAATTTATAATTTGTCACATTTTGAAGGGACGATTTACTGGCACTACGAGACTGTAGAAACTTTATTATGTGACAAGGCTGGAAAGGGTAAAATGAACCACATCAATAAGATTAAAAATAAATTTGAAGTACCTCACTTTTCGATAATGACCTTGTTTTCTGTTCCTACTGACCTGTTACAGAACCTAATGCCTGGCAAGAAGTCAGCGGAGTCGATGTATAGTTGCCTAACCTCAAACTAATAAATAACCTATGCCGCTTATATCAGGCATCACGGATTTTGATAAAACTTTGTCTCATGGACCCACAATGTCCCAAATTAACTTTGGTAAGGTTTTAGATCTGTCAGTAAATGGTTGCCGAGTTAGAAGCCTTTGTCTGACACCCTACGAAATTTCAGCCATTTCGAATCAAAATAATTTCTCACACTTTCTTCCAAAATAAATGAAACATTCCTATCTTACACAACCTCTTACGCTTAATTTAATGGAACTATTATGGATTTACATTTTTTTGAAATTGATATACTGACTGAACCTCAAAGTGGGGCAAAAATATCAATGCATCAAAAAAAAAAAAGGTCAAAGTTTAGCCTTCTCTGGCTTTTGTAATAACAAAAATATCCCAAGAAATTTCGTTTACCATTTTCTGACATAACTTTGTTTACAAATATATAGTTTCAACTCGGGAGTATGTTTCGTTACGTTTAAATTTGTGTGTTTCAAAAAAGTAGAACAAAACGTATTTTCAATGAGCTTTTACACACACACACACACACACACACACAAAAAAAAAAAAAAAAAAAAAAAAAAAAAAAAAAAAAAAAAAAAAATATCTTGAAACAGCTTGTTTTAAACCATCTAAAAAGTTACTTTAGTTTTTCAGTGCGCTCATATAATGTCCAAAAAATAACGGTCAAAGTTTAACAGGTTACTGTACGCTTAAGTCATATTATATTATATGCTGACCAATAAAGTTCTTATAACATGTGCAATTATTCATCTTCTAAAAGACTAGGTTTTATCTCCTTAGGTAAATTGATTATACTAATAATTTGATAGAAAATTTCTATTATGGAAACTATGGAATCTGCCAGCAACAGAGGCGCCACAACATGTATCGTTGAGAGAGAATAACCATCATCAACATGTTACGACTTATTTTATTGAAAGAAAGTTGGATTTAAATCGGTACAAGACTTATCCACAGGAGACAACGCACTACTTATTCGGCGTTCGGATGTAAATCTTATGGACGATGACCAAATTTGTTTGCATCAGGAAACAATGCAAAAGATATGATGCAATCCATTTGGAAAGCAAAACATCATACCAGAACTGAACTTTTGAGAGTCGATGTAGAAATGGCTACACAAATAACCCGCACATAAAAGAGAGAAGCTTACGACGACGTTTCGGTCCGACTTGGACCATTGACAGTCACACTAACCAGAGGTCCAAGTCGGACCGAAACGCCGTCGTAAGCTTCTCTCTTTTATGTGCGGGTTATTTGTGTATCGTTCCAGTCACGGTATTGTGCCTTTCTGTTATTTATTTATTTTAGTTATTTATTTAGAAATGGCTGTCAGAAAATTTGTTCTGAATATATAGCTGATGCTCGAATAGCGGAGACTTCAATTGCCTCGTTCTCATCTTCGGATGATTTTAATATGGAAAAGTCTGCCACAATTAGATGTGCCAACCTTTAGTGAATCGTCCTTTAAATTTTCGAAAGTGAGCAGTAGAGATAAAATGGGCTATACAAAACAAAAAATTGAGCAAGTGCAAAATGTAAAAATGCACAAGATCACTACCGCTGCCGGACTCAATGTTCAAAACGTTGAACCGTCTATTCAGATAATAGAATGCAGTTTATGTGAAGACTACATTTCTCTGTGTCCCGGCAAGAAAGATTGTGTTTCAGTTCGGATTAAGGGAGAAAAGATACATAGCAGAAGCGGTTGCTGTTCAGCAACCTTAAAGAGATGTATATAGTATATAGTGAAAGACATGGCGCTGAAATCAGGGTTTCAAAATTTTGTGAGCAGTGACTAAGGTGGTACATAAAAGTTGGTGCTCCAGGCACCCATTTTGTTAGAATTTTTGCCATACATCAGAGCGTCAAACTCATGTTGAGAGGAGTCAATATTAAAGATGATTACATAGTACTTACAAAAAAAAATTGTTTCCAATATGAACTCTAGACACCGCATGCTACAGCGATGCCAAGATTGTCCCGGCGAGAAAGAATTTATAGTTTATCTCGAAGACGCATTCAAAGACTGGGATCTGGATGACCCGATTGAATTTAATCCGATTGAATTTATCAGCAAGCTTGTGAACAAAATTTGGAAGCTAACTAGTCACCATTTTGTGTCAAAGCATTAAAGCGAATATCTGAAATCCAAGAAGCTACTCAGGGATTTCAATGAGGAAAATCCACAAGCTACATTACACCCATTTGTTGCATACTACGTCAACAAAACTGGTATCTTACAAATTACAAACGTTTGCATCATCACAGATCATACGCATCATGACTCATTATCCGTTCATGTGTTCATAAATAAGCTGATCGAGTTTTGAAGACAAGAATGAAAGTTGCTAGAATCCACTATTTAAGTGATGGCTCAGACGTCATGGCAAGATGAGCGTTGCTATTTAAGCCAAGATCGCAAATTCTGCCTATTCGGCACGACATATATATATATATATATACATATATATATATATACATATATATGTATATATACATATATATATATATATGTATATATATATATATGTCGTGCCGAATAGGCAGAACTTGCGATCTTGGCTTAAATAGCAACGCTCATCTTGCCATATAGGACAAGTGAAAATTTGTGTATGCAATAATTTCGCCAAAATCATTTTGAACCTAACGAAAAAAAAATATATTTCACTGTGTTTGTTTAGTATTAAATTATTGTAAACAAATCTAAAATATGTTTAGTTGGGTTAGGCTAAAATAAATTGCACTTGTTATAATAAGGTTAGGTAAGTTTTCTAAGATTCTTTTGGTGCAAAATTACATTAACATTAATGAAAAAAATATATCTTTAAATGTATAAGAGAAAATTTTAGAAAGGACTTAATTTGAAATGAGTTCTTGCTAATTGACCAGTTTTACATATTCGGCACGACATATATATATATATATATATATATATATATATATGTATATATATATATATATATATATATATATATATATATATATATATATATATATATATATATAATATATATATATATATATATATATATATATATATATATATATATATATATATATATATACATATATATATTATATATATACATATATGTATATACATATATATATATATATATATATATATATATATATATATATATATATATATGTTGCTTTACCTGCTTTTCTGTCTTCGTGTTTGGCTTCCAGTGCATTAGTCAAGAAGATAGTGCCCGAACGCTTGAGAGACTTGGTAGGAGCTCAAGACCCCAGGTTTACTGAAGCAGCAATTCGGTGGGACACCCTTACAGACTCCTCCAGTAGACCAGCTCCTCCCAAACAGCACAAACAGTCCCACTGGGACAAACCGATCATGGAAAAAATCGCCAACACAATGCTCTCCAATGCTTCAGGAAAGAACAAAGCTCGTCTCCTGGCAGTGAAGGCACCACACTCAGGAGATTTCCTGTTAGCTGTTCCCAATTCCTCCCTGGGCACCCGTCTCGACCCACAGGCCATTCGGATTGGTGTTGCTCTTCGCCTAGCCGCCCCCATCCTCACCGAACATAGGTGTATTTGCGGCAGGGCGACAGCTGATCAATTCGGACTCCATGGTCTCGTGTGTCACACAGCAGAAGGGAAGTATGCCAGACATGAGGAGATCAATGACATAATAAAGAGAAGCCTCGCCACAGCCCGTTGCCCAGCTCAACGGGAACCCCAAGTACAGAGGTCTGATGGAAGTCAAAAGCGTCCTGATGGAGCCACTATGCTACCCTGGAAGGATGGAAAGAAGATTGCCTGGGACTACACCTGTGCTGCCACATTGGCAGACACCTACTTGCCATACTCTGTAGTGGAAGGGGGTGGAGCTGCCAGCCACAGGGAGACCCAGAAGATCCGAAAATATGAAGACCTTACCCCTTGCTATAACTTCATTCCAATAGGGTCGGAGACCCTTGGAGCATGGGGCAAGTGTGCTCTAAAGTTCCTCAAAGAGCTGGGTGAAAAGCTCATCATAGAAACCAAGGACCACAGGGCGACCAGCTTCCTCTTTCAGAGACTCAGTGTTGCGATCCAGAGAGGAAATGCCTGCAGCATTCTGGGCACGCGGCCCACCGCGGGGGAGCTGGACGAAGTATTCGAGATGTAGCTCTGAGTTACCTATGTTGTTTTACTTTGTATCATATTTTTGTGAATGTTTCGTCAATGTATTTTGTCTTTAAATAAAATATACATACATTATATAGGGGGTGGTAGGAGAAAATTCTCAAACAGCTTCAGGGAGAATCTTGAGTTTTCCCTGAAGCAAGTTTATTTTTTTCTCTGAGGATGAGGGTCCCCATGACAGTTCTAGAGGTGGTACCTCCCTATATTTTAATATATATATATATATATATATATATATATATATATGTATATATATATATATATATATATATATATATATATATATATATATATATATATATATATATATATATATATATATATATATATATACATATATACACATATATACATATATACACATATATATATATATACACATATATACATATATATATATATATATATATAAATATATACCTGGAGTTTACCTGGAGAGAGTTACGGGGGTCAACGCCCCCGCTGCCCGGTCTGTGACCAGGCCTCATGGTGGATCAGAGGCTGTTGCTGCTGGCTGCACGCAAACCAACGTACAAGCCACAGCCCGGCTGGTCAGGAACCGACTTTAGGTGCTTGTCCAGTGCCAGCTTGAAGACTGCCAGGGGTCTGTTGGTAATCCCCCTTATGTATGCTGGGAGGCAGTTGAACAGTCTCGGGCCCCTGACACTTATTGTATGGTCTCTTAACGTGCTAGTGACACCCCTGCTTTTCATTGGGGGGATGTTGCATCGTCTGCCAAGTCTTTTGCTTTCGTAGTGAGTGATTATCGTGTGCAAGTTCGGTACTAGTCCCTCTAGGATTTTCCAGGTGTATATAATCATGTATTTCTCCCGCCTGCGTTCCGGAATACAGTTTTAGGAACCTCAAGCGCTCCTAGTAATTGAGGTGTTTTATCTCCGTTATGCGCGACGTGAAGGTTCTCTGTACATTTTCTAGGTCAGCAATTTCACCTGCCTTGAAAGTTGCTGTTAGTGTGCAGCAATATTCCAGCCTAGATAGAACGAGTGACCTGAAGAGTGTCATCATGGGCTTGGCCTCCCTAGTTTTGAAGGTTCTCATTATCCATCCTGTCATTTTTCTAGCAGATGCGATTGATACAATGTTATGGTCCTTGAAGGTGTGATCCTCCGACATGATCACTCCCAGGTCTTTGACATTGGTGTTTCACTCTATTTTGTGGCCAGAATTTGTTTTGTACTCTGATGAAGATTTAATTTCCTCTTGTTTACCATATCTGAGTAATTGAAATTTCTCATCGTTGAACTTCATATTGTTTTCTGCAGCCCACTGAAAGATTTGGTTGATGTCTGCCTGGAGCCTTGCAGTGTCTCCACTGGAAGACACTGTCATGCAGATTCGGGTGTCATCTGCAAAGGAAGACACGGTGCTGTGGCTGACATCCTTTGTCTATGTCGGATATGAGGATGAGGAACAAGATGGGAGCTAGTACTGTGCCTTGTGGAACAGAGCTTTTCACCGTAGCTGCCTCGGACTTTACTCTGTTGACGACTACTCTCTGTGTTCTGTTAGTGAGGAAATTATAGATCCATCGACCGACTTTTCCTGTTATTCCTTTAGCACACATTTTGTGCGCTATTACGCGATGGTCACACTTGTCGAAGGCTTTTGCAAAATCTGTATATATTACATCTGCATTCTTTTTGTCTTCTAGTGCATTTAGGACCTTGTCGTAGTGATCCAATAGTTGAGACAGACAGGAGCGACCTGTTCTAAACCCATGTTGCCCTGGGTTGTGTTACTGATGGGTTTCTAGATGGGTGGTGATCTTGCTTCTTAGGACCCTTTCAAAGATTTTTATGATGTGGGATGTTAGTGCTATTGGTCTGTAGTTCTTTGCTGTTGCTTTATATATATATATATATATATATATATATATATATATATATATATATATATATATATATATATATATATATATATATATATATATATATATATATATATATATATATATATATATATATATAAATATATATTTTACAGAACTCTGTTCCTGATTATTATAATTGTCCTTTGTTGTAAAGCAGTGTATGCGTGTGTATTTTAACTGGATATATTCTTCGAGGGAATACTCCAGGTAAATGTAAGCAAAAACGTCATACGAGACGAGACGTCATTTTCCGTCTTCAGTAAAGTAAAATATCTCTTACCTTTTTAAAAATGTCGATCCATAGTCTCAAGAAAATGTCACGAAATTAGGTATTTATCTAGGCGAGAGAGAAGTTTTAAAATACTTTTCCCTGATCAGGTGCTTCCAACTCTCGTAAAGCTGCAATGTCTGGATTCTAAGACGAGGAGAGGAAAAAGTTTGGTAGGAGAGATGGAAAGAGGGTGGCATGAGGTGAGAATGGCAGGAAGAAGGAGGGTAAAAGTGAGTGTGATGGAAGAAGGGAGGAAGAAATTGACTGGGATGGAAGATGGGAGGAGATAAGGGAGATGTAAGGAAGGTGGGACGAAAGAATGGATGGAGGAATTCAGGAAGATTGATGGAGATCGAGCATTTAGTGTTTAGTAACTATGGCTGCTAGTTATAAGTCTACTTAATATATCGCTCAAGGAAGCAGCTTAGATTAAAGTCTTTGGCTAAGCCAGTTTCTAAGTTAGGTTTGTGCAAAACTAAAATTTCTTCGCCATTTTCAATGAAAATGTTAGTATTAATTCTTACAATCCCCAAAAGAAAATTAGGGTAAAATTCAGTTTTTATGGCAGTTCAGCCTAATTAACTAGTTCGGCTTATTAGGCACGACAGCTTATTCAGCTTATTAGATTCCCAGTTATTATTAGAATTTTGGTGATAGATTTTTTCATTCCTTCTAGTAACTTAATATCAAACTTTTCTCGGTGTTATTCAAGATTTTCAAGTAGAGTTTACTATTATACTGTGCAGTTCCTAGGGGGTCTGGAACGCATTGATCGTATATACAAACAATCCACTGGGGAAATTAGGTTTGGGTCGCCACCAAATCGGGTACAGACCGGAGTTTTGGAATGAATTGTGGTCGTGGTTTCATTACTATATATATATATATATATATATATATATATATATATATATATATATATATATATATATATATATATATATATATATATATATATATATATATATATATATATATACACTTAGGTCACACTACACATACGTGTACAAGCATATATATATATATATATATATATATATATATATATATATATATATATATATATATATATATATATATATATATATATATACACCCATCTGGGTTTTCTTCTATTTTCTTTCTAATTCTTGTTCTTGTTTATTTCCTCTTATCTCCATGGGGAAGTGGAACAGAATTCTTCCTCTGTAAGCCATGCGTGTCGTAAGAGGCGACTAAAATGCTGGGAGCAAGGGGCTAGTAACCCCTCCTGTATATATTACTAAATTTAAAAGGAGAAACTTTAGTTTTTTCTTTTGGGCCACCCCGCCTCGGTGAGATACGGCTGGTAAGAATAGAGAAATTCCAAGTGCTTTCGTGACTACTCACATTATCAAGGAACTATGAAAGTAAAGCATCCAAGGAAGCTATATAAGGGGCCTGGCCAGCACCTCACTATCAGATCCCACAACGGTTAAACACCTGACGCGCGCCGACCCAACTTGGATAGGTCCTTTGCACAACTCACCCACAAACTATTCTACCCAAGAAAATTTAAAAATTATTATTTGTCCAGTGATAATGATAATGATAATGTGAGTAGTCACGAAAGCGCTTGGAATTTCTCTATTCTTTCAGAGTGGTTGTTTTGCATATTCTGAAATCACCTGTTTACTGTGATCTTATTGAATACAGACACACACACATATATATATATATATATATATATATATATATATATATATATATATATATATATATATATATATATATATATATATATATTATATATATATATATATATATATATATATATATATATATATATATATATATATATATATATATATATACATATATGCAAAACAACCACTCTGAAAGAATAGAGAAATTCCAAGCGCTTTCGTGACTACTCACATTATCAAGGAACTATGAAAGTGAAGCATCAAAGGAAGCTATATAAGGGGTCCGGCCAGCACCTCACTATCAGATCCCACAACTGTTAAACACGTGACGCGCGGCGAGCCAACTTGGATAGGTCCTTTGCAAAACTCACCCCCAAGCTATTTATTTGTCCAGTGTATTATTAAATTCTTCCCAAATTCTATTAATTATAAATGGATCTAATTTATATAAACCAAAGGAAATATTCATATTATTGTCAAAACTGCTTTTTATGAAACAAGATTCAATTATATTCCTGTCGACCATGGACTTGCTTGATACTACTTTCTCAACTTTTTGAAAATCAATTGGATGGTTAAAATCTCTTACATGAATAAATAGAGCATTGGAATCTTGTCCAGTTCTAATGCTATATTTATGTTGTTTTAATCTTAGTTCGAGATTTTTACCAGTTTGACCGTAATAAACTTTATCGCAAATTTTACAAGGAATCTTATAGACACATCCATCAGCATTTTGGGGGGAATTCTTAATCAAAAGTTTTTTTACTGTATCAAGATTTTTGAATACAACTTTAATATTAAAAGTCTTAAGAAGAGAAGGCATATCAACCAAGTTTTCATGGTAAGGGAGAACCAACATATTTTTAGTTGAATAAGGCTGGTTGCCCTTTTTTGGATTATAAAAAGTGTTCCTAGCAACTTTAAAAGATTTATCAATTACATTTCTTGGGTATTTTAAATCATTACCTATTTCATAAATTTTGGATATTTCCTCATCTATGAACTCAGGACTACAAATTCGTAAAGCTCTCAAAAACTGTGATCTTATTGCATATATATATATATATATATATATATATATATATATATATATATATATATGTATATATATATACACATACATATAAGTATATATGTATATATATGTATGTATGTATATATATGTATATATGTATATATATGTATATATGTATATATATATATGTATGTATATATATATATGTATATATGTATATATATATATATATATATATGTATATATATATAAAAATAGATATATATATATATATATATATATGTATATCTTTATATATATATATATATATATATATATATATATATATATATATATATACATAGGTAGTAGGTTGGTAGACAGCAGCCACCCAGGGAGGTACTACCGTCCTGCCAAGTGAATGTAAAACAAAAGCCTGTAATTGTTTTACATGATGGTAGGATTGCTGGTGTCTTTTGTCTGTCTCATAAATATGCAAGATTACAGGTACGTCTTGCTACTTCTACTGACACTTAGGTCACACTACACATACATGTACACGTTTATTTTTACACACTCATCTGAGTTTTCTTTGATTTTATCTTAATAGTTCTTGGTCTTGTTACTTTTCCTTTTATATCCATGGGGAAGTGGAAAAAGAATCTTTCCTCCTTGAGCCATGCGTGTTGTAAAAGTCAACTAAAATGCCGGGAACAATGGGCTAGTAACCCCTTTTCCTGTAAAGATTACTAAAAAGAATAAGAAGAAAATTGTTAAAGTGGGAAGTCTGAATGTGCGTGGATGTTGTGCAAATGATAAGAAAGAGATGATTGTGGATGTTATGAATGAGAAGAAGCTGGATGTCCTGGCTTTAAGTGAAACGAATTTGAAGGGGGTGGGAGAGTTTCAATGGAGAGGAATAAATGGGATTAGGTCAGGGGTTTCAAATAGAGTTAGAGCTAAAGAAGGAGTAGCAATAATGTTGAAGGATAAGCTATGGCAGGAAAAGAGGGACTATAAATGTATTAATTCAAGGATTATGTGGAGTAAAATAAAGATTGGATGTGAAAAGTGGGTTATAGTAAGCGTGTATGCACCTGGAGAAGAAAGAAGTGTAGAGGAGAGAGAGAGATTTTGGGAAATGTTGAGTGAATGCGTGGGGAGTTTTGAATCAAGTGTGAGAGTAATGGTGGTTGGGGATTTCAATGCTAAAGTGGGTAAAAATGTTATGGAGGGAGTAGTAGGTAAATTTGGGGTGCCAGGGGTAAATGTAAATGGGGAGCCTTTAATTGAGCTATGTGTAGAAAGAGATTTGGTAATAAGTAATACATATTTTATGAAAAAGAGGATAAATAAATATACAAGGTATGATGTAGCACGTAATGAAAGTAGTTTGTTAGATTATGCATTGGTGGATAAAAGGTTGATGGGTAGGCTCCAGGATGTACATGTTTATAGAGGGACAACTGATATATCGGATCATTATTTGGTTGTAGCTACTGTAAGAGGTAGATGGGAAAAGAGGAAGGTGGCAACAACAAGTAAGAGGGAGGTGAAAGTGTATAAACTAAGGGAGGAGGAAGTTCGGGGGAGATATAAGCGACTGTTGGCAGAAAGGTGGGCTAGTGCAAAGATGAGTAGTGGGGGGGGGGTTGAAGAGGGTTGGAATAGTTTTAAAAATGCAGTATTAGAATGTGGGGAAGAAGTTTGTGGTTATAGGAGGGTGGGGGCAGGTGGAAAGAGGAGTGATTGGTGGAATGATGAAGTAAAGGGTGTGATAAAAGAGAAAAAGCTTATGAGAGGTTTTTACAAAGCAGAAGTGTTATAAGAAAAGCAGAGTATATGGACAGTAAAAGAAAGGTTAATAGAGTGGTGAGAGAGTGCAAAAGGAGAGCAGATGATAGAGTGGGAGAGGCACTGTCAAGAAATTTTAATGAAAATAAGAAAAAAATTTGGAGTGAGTTAAACAAGTTAAGAAAGCCTAGGGAAAGTATGGATTTGTCAGTTAAAAATAGAGTAGGGGAGTTAGTAGATGGGGAGAGGGAGGTATTAGGTAGATGGCGAGAATATTTTGAGGAACTTTTAAATGTTGAGGAAGAAAGGGAGGTGGTAATTTCATGCACTGATCAGGGAGGTATACCATCTTTTAGGAGTGAAGAAGAGCAGAATGTAAGTGTGGGGGAGGTACGTGAGGCATTACGTAGAATGAAAGGGGGTAAAGCAGCTGGAACTGATGGGATCATGACAGAAATGTTAAAAGCAGGGGGAGATATAGTGTTGGAGTGGTTGGTACTTTTGTTTAATAAATGTATGAAAGAGGGGAAGGTACCTAGGGATTGGCGGAGAGCATGTATAGTCCCTTTATATAAAGGGAAAGGGGACAAAAGAGATTGTAAAAATTATAGAGGAATAAGTTTATTGAGTATACCAGAAAAAGTGTATGGTAGGGTTATAATTGAAAGAATTAGAAGTAAGACAGAATGTAGGATTGCGGATGAGCAAGGAGGTTTCAGAGTGGGTAGGGGATGTGTAGATCAAGTGTTTACATTGAAGCATATATGTGAACAGTATTTAGATAAAGGCAGGGAAATTTTTATTGCATTTATGGATTTAGAAAAGGTATATGATAGAGTGGATAGGGGAGAAATGTGGCAGATGTTGCAAGTATATGGAATAGGTGGTAAGTTACTAAATGCTGTAAAGAGTTTTTATGAGGATAGTGAGGCTCAGGTTAGGGTGTGTAGAAGAGAGGGAGACTACTTCCCGGTAAAAGTAGATCTTAGACAGGGATGTGTAATGTCACCATGGTTGTTTAATATATTTATAGATGGGGTTGTAAAAGAAGTAAATGCTAGGGTGTTCGGGAGAGGGGTGGGATTAAATTATGAGGAATCAAATTCAAAATGGGAATTAACACAGTTACTTTTTGCTGATGATACTGTGCTTATGGGAGAGTAAAGAAAAATTGCAAAGGTTAGTGGATGAGTTTGGGAATGTGTGTAAAGGTAGAAAGTTGAAAGTGAACATAGAAAAGAGTAAGGTGATGAGGGTATCAAATGATTTAGATAAAGAAAAATTGGATATCAAATTGGGGAGGAGGAGTATGGAAGAAGTGAATGTTTTCAGATACTTGGGAGTTGACGTGTCGGCGGATGGATTTATGAAGGATGAGGTTAATCATAGAATTGATGAGGGAAAAAAGGTGAATTGTGCATTGAGGAATATATGGAGTCAAAAAACGTTATCTATGGAGGCAAAGAAGGGAATGTATGAAAGTAAAGTAGTACCAACACTCTTACATGGGTGTGAAGCTTGGGCGGTAAATGCAGCAGCGAGGAGACGGTTGGAGGCAGTGGAGATGTCCTGTCTAAGGGCAATGTGCGGTGTAAATATTATGCAGAAATTCGGAGTGTGGAAATTAGGAGAAGGTGTGGAGTTAATAAAAGTATTAGTCAGAGGGCAGAAGAGAGGTTGTTGAGGTGGTTTGGTCATTTAGAGAGAATGGATCAAAGTAGAATGACATGGAAAGCATATAAATCTATAGGGGAAGGAAGGCGAGGTAGGGGTCGTCCTCGAAAGGGTTGGAGAGAGGGGGTAAAGGAGGTTTTGTGGGCAAGGGGCTTGGACTTCCAGCAAGCGTGCGTGAGCGTGTTAGATAGGAGTGAATGGAGACGAATGGTACTTGGGACCTGACCATCTGTTGGAGTGTGAGCAGGGTAATATTTAGTGAAGGGATTCAGGGAAACCGGTTATTTTCATATGGTCGGACTTGAGTCCTGGAAATGGGAAGTACAATGCCTGCACTTTAAAGGAGGGGTTTGGGATATTGGTAGTTTGGAGGGATATGTTGTGTATCTTTATACGTATATGCTTCTAAACTGTTGTATTCTGAGCACCTCTGCAAAAACAGTGATTATGTGTGAGTGTGGTGAAAGTGTTGAATGATGATGAAAGCATTTTCTTTTTGGGGATTTTCTTTCTTTTTTGGGTCACCCTGCCTCGGTGGGAGACGGCCAACTTGTTGAAAAAAAAAATATATATATATACATATATATATATACATACATATATATATATATATATGTATATATATATATATATATATATATATATATATATATATATATATATATATATATATATATATATATATATATATATATATATATATATATATATATATATATATATATATATATATATATATATATATATATATATATATATATATATATATATATATATATATATATATAGGGAGGTACCACCTCTAGAACTGTCCTGGGGACCCTCATCCTCAGAGAAATTAATAAACTTGATTTAGGGAAAACTCAAGGTTCTCCCTGAAGCTGTTTGAGAATTTTCTCCTACAACCCCCTATATTTCAAGTATGTTTTATTTAAAGACAAAATACATTGGCCAAACATTCTCAAAAATACAACAGAAAGTAAAACAACATAGGTAACTCAGAGCTGCATCTCGAGTACTTCGTCCAGCTCCCCTGCCGTGGGCCGCGTGCCCAGAATGCTGCATGCATTTCCTCTCTGGATCGAAACACTGAGTCTCTGAAACAGAAAGCTGGTCGCCCTGTGGTCCTTGGTTTCTATGATGAGCTTTTCACCCAGCTCTGAGGAACTTTAGAGCACACTTGCCCCATGGTCCAAGGGTCTCCGACCCTATTGGAATGAAGTTATAGCAAGGGAAGGTCTTCATATTTTCGTATCTTCTGGGTCTCCCTGTGGCTGGCAGCTCCACCCCCTTCCACTACGGAGTATGGCAAGTAGGTGTCTGCCAATGTGGCAGCACAGGTGTAGTCCCAGGCAATCTGCTTTCCATCCTTCCAGGGTAGCATAGTGGCTCCTTCAGGACGCTTTTGACTTCCATCAAACCTCTGTACTTGGGGTTCCCGTTGAGCTGGGCAACGGGTTGTGGCGAGGGTTCTCTTTGTGATATCATTGACCTCCTCATGTCTGGCATACTTCCCTTCTGCTGTGTGACACACGAGACCATGAAGTCCGAATTGATCAGTTGTCGCCCTGCCGCAAATACACCTAAGTTCGGTGAGGATGGGGGCGGCTAGGCGAAGAGCAACACCAATCCGA